>NC_133159.1:25095303-25398333 GCF_040802235.1 Manis javanica | reverse complement strand
ACAGAAATACCCAGAATAATGTTTAGCTAAATATCTGGGTCCAGTCAAGTTGACACATCAAATTAGCCATCACACCACTGTCCCCTCCTCTTGGCACATCCCCAGCACTCACCTGTCCTAGTTTGCCGGCCTGTGTGGTGCATCAGCTCAGAGTGCCCAAGAGGCCAGGATCTCCGCTCCGACTCCCCCCACAGCTCCAGTGTGCTTTGTCATAGGACTTAGAACAGCAGAGCTGAGAAGACTCTTGGGAACCAAATAACCCAATCCCCTCATTTCACATGGAATAAAAAAGCCCAGAGAGGCTCAACCACTTACCAAGGTACCACAGCTAATGAATGGCAGATCCAGGGTTTCTACCCAGGTCTCTGGACCAGTCTAATTCGAGCACCCAGCATGTTCTCTTGTGTCCCAGAGGCTATCCTACCACCCTCAGATCTCTGGGCCCAGGTCAATCTCGAAACTGGGAAACACGTGCAGAATTGCTGGGCTCCTTTGTTGTCATAACTGGGTCAGACCGACCCTACACCCCAGACTCACAAGCCTGGCCTTACTCAATGCAGAATGTCAGGGCCCCTAGCCCAGGCAGCTCACGTGGGCCAGGCTGCTGCATCCCAGGTGGCTTAGCCTAGCTCTCCCCCGCCCCCGCCAGCCCTCAGGGTGTGCTGAGCGTCTCTCTGCAGCCAACTCCACAGCCCCCAAGCTTTGAGACCCCAGGGTGGAGCAAAGGTTAAGGCCCATTAGTCCAGACACCCTCACACCCCATCTGTGCTGGTGATTTATCTGGTCTCAACAGAAAGAGGAAGCAGGTTTCCTCTGAAAACCCAAGTCTGTGCAGTAGACAGGCCCTGCCACTCTCTGACAGGCTGACCTGGAGAAAGCCACTGCCCGTTTGCACCTTTGTCTTCTCCTCTGTACAGTGGGGGTAACACAACCCCAACCTCACTGGGTGACAGGGGCAGTAAATGAGAGAATGGATGGAAACCTGTGTGACTTGGGTCCGTGCCTGGGAAATGTGAGTTTAATCAGAAGCCTCCCCATGCTTCTGAAAGAACGTGGCCCTGGAGTGACTGCTGTGCTTTAAGCCTCGCTTCTCATACTAAAGGGACAGAGATCTCATTAGAAGGAATGGCTGGGTTCTGACTGGGGAAATGGGTTTCTGTCTGTGTCTTGGCTGCCAAACGGTTCACACAAGAGCTCAAAGGTTGTAGGAGTGTAGACACCCCTGGCTTAGATCTGGCTCCATCTATCTATGTCCCCCAAGCAGACAAGGACACAGATCTTGTGAGCCTGGGTTCTGGACCAGGAAGTCACATTTGAGATTCCAGCCCTGCCTGCGGCTGCAGGGGGGAGGTGCTGAGTGTCCTCGCACGTGGAGCCCACGCTGCTGTGCTCCGATGGCAGAAACACGGCGGGGCCCAGAATTTGCCTGACTGAGCTTGGCTCCTAGATGCGCCCTTAGATGTCATTCTGTTGAGGTGCCCGGATGGCGAATATGCCACTAAATCTTTCTCTCCTGACAGCCTGACAGGAACATCGGTTCCAGATCTCATTGTCAGCACCAACCATCAAATGTGGCTCCTCTTCCAGACCGACAGCAGTGGCAGCTCCCTGGGATTCAAGGCTTCTTATGAAGGTAACTGCTCTTGGGGAGCTGATGAACTTGCCCTGGAGCCGGGCACTGGGGTCTGGGTTTGAAGTCAGCAAGCCCTGGGTTCAAATCTGGATTCCACCCTGTACCAGCATCCTCTTGGGAGGCACATTATTTGACTTATCTGAGCCCCAGGGAAGTCCTCATTTGTCCAGTGGATCTCCTGGGTTGTTCTGAGGATTATCTGGGATCAATCACTTCAAATGCTGAGCACACAGCACCAGGTACCTACGTCAGTTCCATCCTCAATTCATACCTGCCTGTGTAAACCTTTAAAAGACCCCATAAGCTTTCTGAGTGTCACTTACTTTTTTATCTTTAGGCTGAAGACAGTAGCTTCCCTAGCTTTCCTATTTGGGTGTTATAGTGATGAGTGACAATGTGTACAGGGCCAGGGACAGACACAGCCACTGGTGGCCAGAGAAGGATGCAGGTGAGGGGGACCTTCTTCTCTTGATGGGAACAAGCCTTCAGGGAGCGACAAAGCCCGGGGCCCACAACATGCTGCCACCGCTACCACCCTTCTGTGCACTTCCACACTTCCTGTTGGCTGGTGACTGTTTCTGCTAATCACCACAAGAAAAGGGAGCAGAAGTCATAACCCCAGCATTTGGTAAGGCCCTGTCAGGTAGCCGACCCAAGCCCAGCATAGGGGAACAGAGGCATGAGATCTACGCCCTTGCTACAGGGGGATAGATCTCTAGTAGTGAGACAGAGAAACCAAGTGAGCTGTGACAGACAGCTGGGGGAGCACACAGGAGGCCAGTCATCTTTTCTGCGGCACCAGGAAAGGCTCTATCAAGAAAGTGAGCCCTTTGTCTTTGAAAGGATTAGGTGGCTAATAGACACTGACAGGGTATGGCGGGAGAAGGTATGCCTTTCCCCACCCCCGTTCAGAGACCTGATCATTCTATATGGGACAGTTCAGGGGGAGCAACTCCAAAGGATCTTATTCTGCTCAGTGAGCCCAGGGCGTCTTCCTGTGCCAGCACCTATAGTCTGTCTCCAGACTGGGTACCCAGTGAGGGTGTTAGTTTCTAGGGCTGCCCTGACAAAGAACCGGAAATTGGATAGCTTCAGACAACAGAAATTTATTCTCATAGTTCTAGAAGTCCACACTCAGGGATCAGGAGGGCCATGGTCACTCCAGGATGGTGAAAGCTCTCCTCGCTTGTCCCTAGCTTCCGGCGGGGGCTGCCAGCCCTGGCGCTCTTTGCTCGCACCTGCACCACTGCAGTGCCTGCCTCTGTGGTTGCACGCACCCCTGTGTGTCTCTTTCCCATTCTTGCGAGGACACCAATCCTATTAGAGTAAGGGCCCACCCACTCCAGTAGGACCTCATCCTAACTTGATTACCTCTGCAAAATAGGTCACATTCACAGGCACCAGGAGTTAGGACTCAGCGCATCTTTTTGGGGAACACAATTTAACCTACAGCAGGAGGCTAGCCCACATTTCCTGCCCTAACACTTCATACCACGAGGCCCCCTGGGGCAAGGATGACGGATGCACTAGGAATAGGAAGCACCTGTCTAGGTGAGATGGCACAGCAGACCTAAAACACCCATGGGGTGACAAGTGCTGAGTTCAAATCCTGGGTCGGTCACTCTCTAGCTCCATGGCAGGTCAGGGATTCTCTCTCAGGCTCTGGGTCAGCATCTGTGAAATGGAGATAATAATACTGTAAAGATTCAATTTAGATAAAGAAAGTGAAACTAAGATGTGTGGCAAATTGCAAAGCGATTAGTGAGTAAGTGTATGAATGAGAACACAGGTAGTTAAATGGGCTCTTCTGGTACACGACATTACATACAGGGGCTGTGGGATGGTGGAAGGAGCGCCAGACAGGAAACCAGGAGACCCAACTCAGGTCCAAGCTCTGACACTCATGACTTTGAAAACGGGAATGGATCTGGACTCGGCATTTCAAAGGTTTCTCCCATTTCTGAAATTCTATGGATGTTCAGCAGTGAACATTTCCAGAAGTGCGGAAGATGATCCTGTGTCACCCACATGCCCTTAATCTTATCACTGGCTTGGATAAGGCACAAACAGCATGAGCTTGAAAGGGATGGCGGTATATCAGTCAGCAAGGAGTGTACACAAAGGCCTCGATGGAGTCGAGCCGTGGGCTTCCTTACCAGAGAAGGTGAAGTGGGGATAAATATCAAGTCCTGTGTTAAGGTTCAAAAATATTAGCGACTAGAATTAATCCCAGCAAGTTTGGTGTGCCTTATTCTGTTCTGATCAGGCATCAGAGAATGGAGCTTGGATGTGGGGACCCCAGCTTGAGATGGATAAGAAGAAGCCCTAAGTCAAGTCCTGTGAGAAAGGTTAACAACCCCCTGAATGTTTATCCGGGGGAAAAATGGACTCAGGAGAGACTTGAGAGCTGTGTCTAAATATTTGAAGGGTTGTCATGTGGGAAAGAGGAATTAGACTTGTTCAGTGTGATTTCACTGGAAAAGAAAGGGGCATTAATATTTGCTGATAGCCTGTTCTATGCTAGAAGCTTTATGTTAATTTTCTTGGGGTTTTCAAACAGTGCCATGCAAACATTGGGGTGCCCTCAAGGACCAGCTGATGGGGAAAGAGATGCCTAGCAGGGAGATCTCTGTCCCTGCCTCCATTTCTTCTCCTTTCTTCTCTTCTATTGCTTGTAAGCCTTCTTTTAAGAGGGAATTTATAGCTGAACACTAGTTTGCAAAATACTGCTTCATCTCATTCATTGTAACAGCCACTTGATGGCTGCTCTTTTGTAGATGAGGAACCTGCCCAGGTCACACAGAAGTCTGGGACCTGGAGGAGCCGAGATGTGACCCCATGTCTCTCTGGCCTCAAAGCCCATGACTTCCCACCCTACACCAGGAGCCTACCAAAGTGACAGAATTTCAATTCCTTATAATATCTTCATAGAAACCAAAGCTTTGTCCCAATCAAATGGCCAGATATCATAAGCTCAACCTCCTTGTTACTAGAGGTTGGGGTTTTGTCTATTCCCTGTTCTTTCACCCAGCCAGCATTGACTAAGCTCCTCCTAAGTGACTGGTCCTATGCAGGTGCTGGAATTACAATAGTGAGCAACACGGACATGGGCTAAAAACATATACTGTGTGACTCCTGGTCAACAGGACTTCTCCTTGGCTCACGAGAAATTTGGGAGAGAGTCCGGGCATTTACATATACCACTAACCCACGGGGCCTGCATAGGGTCTTTTCACAGAGGCAGCAGGTTCTGTGAAGATAGAACAGACTCTGGAATCAGACAGACCTGGTGAATTCCGGCCTGGTCCCAGCTGTGTGACCTTGGGAAAGTCATATGGTCTCTCTGAGACTCGGTTTTCCCTCTCATAAAATGGGGATAATAACGATGACCTTCTAGCATTGTTAAGAAAGTGGACTGAGATCACAGATAGCTCCTGTAGCGTGCCTGGCACAGAAGGGTGCCTGCCCCCGGGGGCCAGTGAAGCTCCTCTCCACCACACCTTCCTGATTCACGCTGCTTTCTGCTCCCGGTGTGTCCTCTGCTGCTGGGAACACGTGGCTCCTCACTTGTCCTCCGGGTGGCCTCTGCTTGCTCAGATAGGCCTGGTTCTGGGTCCCTGCCTTCCACCCGCACTCCCCACCGAGGGCCCTCGCGCTCCAGCCTGGCTGAGAAACTATATGGCTCACTGTGGCCAAGTGCACAGCGTGGAGGCAGAAGTGGCAGAAGGCAGACCCAGGCACGAGAGCAAGGTCCATGAAGAGTTTGACTTTGTCCGACGGGGAGAAGAGCCCGTTCCATGTCAGGGGGTGCCCACCTGACCCTTCTTGTCCTTTCTATCCTTGACCTTTTATTTGAGGGGGCCCGGGTGTCCCTCCCCATACTGTACTCAGGGCTTCTCTGCCCAGCAGCCTCCTGGTTCCCCTCCACCTCTCTGGCTGCTCCGTCACACTCCTGCAGGACAGGCACTTCTCAGGGTCTGTCCTCAGCTTTGCATCCTCTTTTTCTGGAACTTTCCACAATTCATTGTATTTACTCCCTTGGCCTCAACCTCAGCCAAAACACTGACTTCCAAACCTGTCCCCCACTTGCATATCAGTCTCCCTGTGACACATACAGCTTCCCCATCATCCTTCTCAAACCCAACCCACCTGTGTTAGTCTGTTCATAAGAAAATGTCATAGATGGGAGGCTTAAACAGAAATTTATTTTCTCACAATTCTGAAGGCTAGAAGTTCATGATTCAGTTTCACATCTGAGCTGGCTTCAGAAGCTGCCTTCTCACTCTGTCCACACATGGCTTTTCCTTGGCATGTGCACATGGAGAGAGAGAGAGAGAGAGAATGAACTCCCCAGTGTCACTTCTCAGAACGCCACTGATCCTGTCAGATCAGGGCCCCACCCCTGTGACCTTGCTTAACCTTTATTCCTTCCTTAGAGGCCCCACCTCCAAATATAGGACACTGGAGGTTAGGACTCCAGCATATGAATTTGGGCAAAACACAAACATTCAGTCCATTAACACCATCCAAAACCGCTACCCACACCCGCATACCCCTGCTCCTCTGTCCCCATCTTGCTGAGCAGCACCACCAGCTGCACCATCACTCGACTTCATCTCCACCTCCTCTTTCTCCCTCTCCCACCTCCAACTTGGTGCCCAGGTTCCGATGGTTCCCCACCACAGCACCCAGCTCATCTGCTGTTGCCAGGCCTGAGGCCCTCATCGCCTTCACAGTCCTGCTACCTGGCGTCCCACCCATCTGCCACTCAGCAGTGATCTTCTCAGAATCCAGATCTGGCACAGTGCTCTCCTGTGTAAAAACTTTCATGTCAGCTTCTCAGTGCTTTTAGGATAAAGCACAGTCATCCACATGGCATCCAAAGCTCTCCATTTAAGAACTTCCCAGACCATTCTAGGCAGAATTCCAGTGTATGACTCTCCCCAGTCCTACAGGGCCTTGCCCAGTGCCTGGCACATGATATGTGCTTAGGAAAACTTACAGAATTAACTTGTAATGGCTTTTTATGTCAGCACGGACAAGCATCCCTCCTCAGCAACCTCCCAGGTCCCTCTGGGCCCATTGCACTGCTTCCAAATGCTCAGATGCCAAGAGCCCATGCAAGCCTCATTGTCCCCATGGGCTTTGGGGTCAAACAAACCCAATTTATAATCAAGTTCAGCCAGGGACCCTGTATGTGATCTTCAGCCTGTCCCTCCACATCTCTGAGCAGTGTTTTTTCATCTGTGAAGAGGGGCTGATGAATGTTTGTCTCACGGAGGTCTTGTGAGGACTCAGTGTAACAGAGCCCCACCATAGGGCCTGGCATTTAGTGAACACTCAGGACAAGCCTGCACCCATCCTGCTTCCTCAGGCAAGCAACTCACCTCCTCACCTGCACCAATGGCCCAAAGCTTCAGGATGACCTCCATCCCCATCCTAGTCCTCCTTTTATCTGGCTCCTAGGGAATTCTGTACGGGATAGACATTTTGGCTCTGTGATGGGAGGGTCACTTGGAATGCGATGTCCCACAGATGGCATGAGGCAGTTAGCTCAGAGACCTCCCTAGCATCCCTGGTCCCACCATCATCAGTGCCCCCTCTGCCCCAGTTCAGGGAGAGAGAGAAGCTTCCTTGGGGCAGGCAGATGGTACCACAGTATCACCCCTCCCCTCTCATTAAAAAAGTGTGAGCCCCTGGGTGGGACTATCGGGGTATTTATTTTCCAGAAACTCTTCCAGTTCTGCTTGTCACAATCCCAGGTCAGGGTGGGGAAGGAGGCTCAGGCTCCATCAGTATCTGAGTGCTGTGCAGCCTGGAAACTCAGGCCCCTTCATGGGGGCCAGCCAGCTGCAGGAAGTGCATTCACAGATCCAATTGCTTTGCTTCCCAGTAGAATAAGAAATATTTAAGGAACAGGCAATTAGCACTTACCAGAAACATTATAAAATTACACACAACTTGCTAACAAGTTTTCGTATCAATCTGGGAGTCTCCTGGCTTCCTGACTCAGAGCCTGGAATCTGGCAGCCTGATGCTAAATCTGGGAGTCTGGCCCAGGGGAGGACAGACCTGGGACCCTGACCCTGAAAGTATGGAGGAGCAGGGAAGTAGAGATTATGCAGAAGGGATGCCCAGCAGTCCAGAGGATGTATGTTGGAAATGGAGTCATCTGTGTATTCAGTACTTGAAATCCCAGTTGCATGTTGCAGATACTGTTCAGGACATTGGGGCTACAAGGATAAAAGACACTCTGTGCCTTGTCCTAAGTCACAGTCTGTCATCACTATAGAGTTGAGGAAGTGCAGAAAGATGGGAAAATACTAAAGAGAAGCAACTAACCTTATTTGAGGGCATCAGGGCAGGCTTCCTGGAGGAGCCAGTGTCTGAAACTGAGACTTGCATGAAGGATAAAAAGAAGTTGGTGAGACATCCCTGACAGAAAGAACAGGTTGACCTGGAGAAGCTGACATGTGCACATGGTTGCAGCTAACACATGCACAGAAAGAAAGTCTGAGAGCAGGTTCGGGGGAAGGTGACCAAGACTAGCCCTCTGCTGGCAGCGCTTACATCTTCTTCTCTAGAATGTAACTGGTGGTGGACACAGGTGAGCCTTCGGGATGCAGCGGTGTTGGAGTTGGACTAGAAAGAAGGCCAAGGGCAGAAGACCAGCATCATTGACCCCATGCCTTTCCAGACTGTGCCTTCCCTCCTGTCAGAATATTGAGCACGTGGCCATTTTCAGCTCAAGTCTGCTTCTTGTGTTATCCTCATATGCTGAGGGGCCCAAACTGTCCAACCTCGGCCAGGAATAATACCAGGCATGTTCCTAAGATACTCACTGAGTTTCCATGGCACCCTTAAAGCCTTCTCAGGCACCGAGAGCTAGAGAGTACCTAGATACAGGCAGCATTGCGCCCTCTGGGAAAGCGCAGGACGCTATGCCTAAGTCTGTCCTGGCCCTTGGGGGCGGGGGTGGCAAATAGCAGAGGATGCTGCACCATTAAAATCTGGCAGGCTGCTAACACAGCATCAGTCTGCAATAAACTGGCATCACGGTACTGAACAAAAATGTTTTCGGCAGGAGGATGTAATTTGTCAGTGAGATACACTCTGTAAATACATGGGTTTTTGTAAATGGTGAGCTCCAGTTTGGGGCTCACACAGACAGCTCAGGGCAACCTAGGGGCTCTGCATGTCCGTATTCACTCCCGTTTCCCCCACCCCCACCCCCCTAAGACTGTGACAGCCCTGTGATGGTGCTACACAGGGACACTGGAAAGGAGGAAGGCCACCCATTTCATCCTCCCACACCTACAGCCCATTTGTGAAAACCATGTGCAGAGGGAGAGGCACAAAAACCCGGAGACAGACATAGTGACGCACCATGTCTCTTAAGAGCTCCTGTGCTTCTCCCATCATCAGAAGCAGAAAACTGGAGTGGGAAACAGTTATAAGGAAAGCCCAGGGGTGGTTCTAAGCACCAAAGATGTCCTGCTCACTAGACAGGAGTTTGTGCTGTTGAACAATGGGCCTGGAGTTCTCAGTGTGCACATGACACTGCTTCATTCTGGGGATACAAAGAGCAGAAGGGATGGGACCCCGGGCTTCGAGGAGCTCACAACCTATACCGTAAAGTGCAAACTACTTACTCATCAGCCATTGAACCAGGCTCTCCATGGCATCCCTCAGACCATCTCTCAGCCCTCATCTCCCTTTACCACCACTTCCTGCTGCATTGAACTTCCAGCTGCTCCTCAGACGGTGTCCTCCTCCGTTTCTCCTTTCCTGCATCTTCCCTTCCATCCTTCCCTCCACTGGCACCTCATCTTTCCTTGAGCAGTTGCTGAGTGTCTCCTCTGTGCCTTGCACTCTACTAGAAGCTGGGAATATAGATGTTTCAAGAACACTGTGTTGGTCCTCAAGAAACTTCCCATGTAACAGGATGCCTCCAAACTGCAGCACTGCAGCCATAACAGAAAATTGCCCAAAGGGGCTAGAAGTAAGAGAGAAAGAGCCCCATTCTGCCTGGGCAAATCCCAGATTGGGATGCACTTGAGCTGACACTTTAAGATGCTGATTTGTTTGGCAGACAAGCAGTGGGTGTTCAATCAGGACAGAAGGACGGCAGGTGCCAAGCTAGAGCCCTGTGAGAGCCGGCTGCGCGCTGCCAGCAGGACAGTGAACAACAGTGAGGAAACGCATGGTTACTGGTCCTGTGCCACGTGCCAGACACTTGGGCAATTGTCTGTTACAGAAACTCACTAAATCCTCAAAACAACCTTGGACTGTGGGCATTATTATTATTACCATTTCCACTTTACAGACGACAAAACAAGGGCGCAGAGTGAGAAAGAAGTGCGCCCAAGGTCTGTGACTTATTTTCAGAGCCAGTATTTAGGTCCAGGACTTTCCAACAACAGGCTTTCACACCGTTCTGCACCCCCACAGGCCACCCAGTTTTGTGATATGTAAATCACAAGGTTGGTGGGGGGCGGGGGCGGGGCAGGGGTGGGAGTCGGAGTCGGTAAAGACCCCGCCATGCCAAGGCGTTAGGATTTTAATCTGTGGATTTTAGGAAGCCGTGAAAGAATTGATGAGCAGGGACGGTAAGGACTGGATTTTATTTCTGAGCGATCTTGCCCTGCCTTGCGGAGTACAGAAGGAAGAGGCAGGGGACCTGCCCTTGCCTCATGCCCCACCACCCAGGTGAGAGATCTTGAAGGGTGGACCAGGGCAGTGAGAGAAGGGATGGGGAGCAGAGGGAGCTGGGACGTTTGGGAGGAGGAGTCAACACGGGGGCATTAATGAGGGCTGCAGGCAAGGAGGGGTAGACAGAATCCAGGCTGATGCCCAGGGGTCTGGCATGGGCAGCCTCCGCGAAGCCTCCCCAGCTCCCCAGCCTGAAGCTGACTGCCTCCTCTGCTCTCGCAGACGGTGTGTGGTCAGGCACCTGCCTCTCCACTCATCCCCATCATCTATGTTGTAATTATTTCTATACCCACTCCACTATGAGCTTTCCAAGGGCAGGGGCCGCAGGCCGGGCAGCTCTGTATCTTCAGTGCTGAGTATGGCACTTGGCACAGTTTCCGCATAATGAATTTTAGCTGAACTCATGCCTTGGACAGGGTGCTCTCTGTGTTTCCACCACTGTGCTGGTGCTGGGCAGTGACCAACCGTGCATGGCCTACACCTGCCTTCTTAGGGCTTACATTCTGGTGGGTGGGGAGACAGAAAAGGAGGGCCAACTGGCAGCCAGCACAGAGCAGGGGGGCTGAGTCAGTGAATCTGTCTGTCCCTGATGCCCAACAAGCAGGCAGCCCATGAAGGCAGAGATTTTTGCCCCCTTTTCCCACTGCTCTACCCCCAGTGTCTGGAAAACAGTAACTAAATAAAATGAATAGAATAGATTAATACTTACAAAGGGCAGTGAGTGCCAAGAAGGACAAGAATAGGGTGCCACAAGAAAAATCTAAGATGCACAGTCAAGGAAAACATCCTGGAGGCGGTGACTCCTTAAGCTACAGTCTGCAGTGTGAGGGCGTGGCCATGTGAGATGCAGGAGGAGAGGGAGCTGCAGCCCAGGCTGAGGGGACAGGGACTAAAGGAGGGAACAGATGAAGTCCCCCCCATCTGGAAACGCAGTGGGTTGTGGCCCCACTTGGACGCCCCCTGTTCTTCCAAGAGACACTGCCCCCTCGGCACACATCAGATAGCGAATGTGTAGAGACGCAGGATGCAGTTTCTTCTGTGTGGACATTGTTATAAAAGAGGACTCCTATTTGGTATCAGTAATTGGAAAACCTGGGGAGAAGACGATAAGGCTGATTGCAGAAGACAGGGACAAGCAAGCACACTGAGCAGCAGGGCCCAGCAGTCAGGACGGTTCTGGGGCATCTTTGAAGCCCTCATTCTCATATTACCCCACTTGCTATTGGCAGGCAAAAGAAGAGAGTGATAAACCCTTATGGAATGGAATTATATTAAGCCAGGTAATAGAAAATTGCATGCATGACTTTCCCCAAGTCAAAGTTTGGTTTATCAGTTTACAGACTTGGTCTGTAACCCGGCCAGTAGAGGCAAGGTCAAGTGCCTTCCAGGCAGGGCAGTGGAGCACAGGGATCCCCCTGCAGGAAGGCAGGGTACCCTGGTCCCTGTGTCCCCAGCAGGGGTTGGCACTGGGCTTGGAGGGAAGTCCCAGAGCAGCACAAGGGCTTCCAAGGGACAGAGCCAGCTACTGGTACCCCCTGCCTTCCTGGAAGCTTCTGAACCCTCAGACCACCCTGCACTGTTCTTCCTTTCCCCTCCACCCCTTCTTGTTCTGTGTTCTACATGTCCCCTTCCCAGCGCCTCCGACCTCTTTGTCAAGTGCACTTGAACCTGACTTCCTCTTGATGTCACCACTACCTTGTAGCCCAGTCCAGTGCTAGCAGCTCATGTCCCCATGAACTTCACATTTGAGAGGTGGTCTCATGTGCCCACTCTACAGTGCCATTCCACTGTGTGCCAACCCCTTCTCCTGTGGCCTTGGACTATGTGCTCCTCTGCCACTTCCCCACCGCACCCCTACCAATGGCATCCGTCTCTTCCTCTCTGCTCCCAGTCCTGCCGTCGCCCTGCCTCCCTTCCTCACAGCGCACCCCACGCTGGCTCCAACTGACCTTGTTCTCCAGCACCTCTGACATCTTACCTTCACCCATCCTGCTCTGGACCCTGTGTGCCCTGAGCTCTTCCACTCCCTGCTCCCCGTTCTACTCGTCATCCGTCCCCTGACCTCTCAATTCCTCCATCCCCTCCTGCTCTTTCCTCCTTTAGCCTAAGCCTCTAAGATGACACTTTTGCCATCCATTTAACTATTTCCTCTGCCTCACTGTCTTTCTATTTCTCCAAACTCAACCCCACCCCTCAATCAACCCTGCTGCCCCTTTCTCCACTTCTGCATGAACCAAGTTACAGAGGGCGTCTGCAACAAGTCCCACAGCCCTGTTGTGCGGTGCCTCCTGTAAATGAGTCGTCTTCACCCTCTGTGGGCCCCACAGGTACACGGCAACACATCTAGCCGTGATTTCCTCTCCTTCCTCTCCTCAGACATTCTTGTCAGTGTCCAGTCCCCTAACCCGTGACTGGTCCCTCACCTTCAGCAAAGACCATTACCTCCTCCTAGCCTTAGAAAATGGAGCCTGTGTCATTGCAGGAGCTCCTTCAACCTTCGCCATGCTACCTGGAAGCTCACTGTGATCACCTCCTCCCTCTTCCCGCCTATGACCAGGGGAGGAGAGCTTCCTGGTCTCTGAGGCTAGTCCCCCAGGGCGCTCCGCCTCCCGTGCCTCCTGCCTTCTCTGGCTCCTGCTTTCATCCCACATCTCTCTCTTCTCCATTTCTCCAGTTAACCA
Organism: Manis javanica; assembly: GCF_040802235.1. Taxonomy (NCBI): domain Eukaryota; kingdom Metazoa; phylum Chordata; class Mammalia; order Pholidota; family Manidae; genus Manis; species Manis javanica. Next base: position 25,385,307 of record NC_133159.1, on the reverse strand, counting down.
TTTAATCTCTCCCTCTCTTCTCCCCTAGCATTTAAATATACTCAAATTTCTCTGATCTTAAAAATATGTTCAGGCTGCCTCCATCAAGGCCATGGTTCTCATGAGCTACCCCCTAACTTCTGTTCCTTCACTTCCAAGAAAGCCTCCTTGAACAGCCCTACTCTTCCTGTATCATCTCCCTCTCCTCCCATTAGCTGTTGACCCATCACTGCGCTCAGTGTATTCCTGCTGGCACACACAGTGGCCTCCTTTTACTAATCTGCTTTACAGTCCTGTCTAAACTTTTGATGCTATTGATATTCCTCTTGAAATGCATTCTTCTCTAAACTTCTGTGACCCCACTCTCCCAGGATTTTGGTCTAGCACTCTGCTGGTCCCCACGGTGTTCCTAATTGTTTTGTCTGGGACTGACAAACATCTTTTCTCGCTCTCCTTGGGTAGTCTCATCCTTCTTAAGGCTTCTTTTACCACTGATGAGCTGACTCCCAAATTCTGTATTTCTAGACCAGACTTTCTCCTGACCTTAAGACCCATGGAGCCACTTTCTGCTAGCTATGTTCATTTGAAGGTGCCACAGCCACCTCCAAACTCAGCCTGCCCTACTGATGACCCTCCAGATCTGCCCTGCTCCCTTGTGTCAGTAAAAGCACACGGAGGCGCCCAGGCCAAACCCTGCAGTCATTGTAGATCCCCCCTCCTCCTTTATGCCCTATAGCCTCACTCTCAGTATGGCCTGTGGCTTCTTCCTTCTTTAGACCTCCCCAGTCTTTCTACCTCTCTCAATCCCCTCTGCCTGTGCCTAGTCCAGGATGCCATCAAAACATACCCCAGATTACTGTGAGCCTCCAACCAGAGTGGAAGCTCCATGGAGGCAGAGCTTGTGTCTGCTTTGTTCTATATCGCACCCCAGTGCCCAGGACAGTGACTCACATTCAGATGTTTGCTGAATGCATGAATCATCTCCCTGCCTCCAGAACTGCTATCCCCAGATCCTTCTCCAGGCAGCAGTCAGGATGATGTTCTAAAATGCTCAATATGAAATGCTAAAAACTTGCTAGCAGTGTACATGTGTCTTTCCATGGATTGGCCCCATATACTGTTTCCAGCCTCATCTCTGAATCACCTTGCAGAAAGTACTTGCATGTGTAGAAAAGCAATGTGGCATGGAGGTAAGAGCCCTGGGACCATGCAACCCAAGGCTGAATATCAGATCCATCATTTCCTAGCCCTGTGACCTTGGATAGTTACATGACCTCTCTGTGCCTCAGTTTTCTTTACTTTAGTAGTCATACCTTGCTCACAGGGTTGCTATAAGGATAATTTGAGTCAGTGTATATGAAGTACTCACAGTAGCTGCCAGCACATAGTCGGCACTGGAGTTATTAGTTATATAACAAATAGTTGGTTATAATAATAGCAATTAGTATGATCATTGCTCTCATTGCAGCCCTACAAATAGTCTTCCCTCTGAGACTTTGCATGGGCTCTTCCCCACCTAAAGGGCCCTTCCTCTCCCTTCCTCCCACTTATTCCTTTCTCTTTTTTTCCAGCTTTATTGAAATGTAATTGACATATAACAGTGTATAAGACATCATGATGATTTGATATCTGTGTATACTGTGAAATGATTGCTACCATAAGGTTAGTTGACACACCTGTCTCCTCACCTTACAGTTTGTATGTGTGTGTTGAGAACTTTTAAGATCTGCTCTCTTAGCACCTTTCAAATATAGAATACAGTATTGCTAACTGTAGTCACCATGCTGTTCATTACATCCCCAGGACTTACTCATCTAATAACTGGAACTTCATACCCTTTGACTGAAATGTCCCCATTTCCTCCACTTTCTCTGTTCTGTTTCTATAGATTCCACATATAAGTGAGGTCATATGTCTTGTCTTTCTCAGTCTGACTTATTTACTTAACATAATGCCTTCACGGTTCATCCATGTTGTCACAAATGGCAGGATTTCCGACTTTTTGATGGCCAAATAATATTCCATTGTATATGCACACCACATTGTCTCTAATTCACGTATCTTTCAACAGACACTTAGGTTGCTTCTATGTCTTGGCTGCTGTAAATAATGCTGCAGTGAATCCCACTCACTCCTTTCACCTGTTGGCTCCTTAAGGCCTCAGTTTAGATATCACCTTCTCCAGGAAGCCTTCTCTGATGCCAAGTCTGGGACTGGGCTGAGGAGAGAGAGGTACTTACCTTAGGCATCAGTTTTAAAAGAGGTGTCAAAATACTTAATAATTAAGTGAAATGCTATTTCAATGCATTTTTTAAAATCAAGATTAATTCAAAATATCCATGATAAAAAAGTCAACATTTTAAATGACAATGACAGGCTCTGATGGCCAGGACCAGAATGAGACAAATGAGACAAGATGTGCAAATGCTGCGTCAGATCTGGTCTTTGCTTTATATTCTGGTGTTTTTCCTCCATTTTAGGTTTGATTTATATGCATTACTTTTGATTTTCTAAAAAGATATTGCACTTAGATATTATTTGTCTTGGTGGCTGAGTGTCTGGTGTCCCCTAAAATTTTCTGCTGAAAGTTTGTGCCTCATCCCCTGTACCCTTTTTCCAACAGCCCGCGCCAAGCTTGTGTTAGGTACTCCTTCCAAAGGCTTCCATTAGCATAAATCACCCTGTGTGATAAACACCTGTATCATGATGAAACTGTTCAATCCTTACGAACAGAGCCCTTACCCAGACCTTAAGTGTCCAGTGCAGGCACTGGCACACAGTAGGTGCTCATTGTATGTTCTGATCACACTGACGTCAGGCAAAACTGGATGGGTGCAGGCATGTGGGAAGGGCCTGCTTACACAATGGGGAGGTCTGGCCTGGTTCCTTCTTCCCACTAGAAACACTCATTCTCTTGAGCTGATTTTACCCTCAGACTAACTGCTGTGGGCTGGGACATAGGGAACTGTACCCCACATATATCTTCTACAGGATGGTGATCTTCAATAGGAAGCCTTAAATCTGGGTCTTGCCCTGGGTAGTAGGATCAGCTCTGCCTTCAAACGCTGGGTAACTTTCCTCAAGTCTCCGAATGCCTGCAGTGGCGGTGCTTGCCAGGGCCTTGCATCCCAGAGAGCATGTCTGGGGACACCTGGAAGGAGGGCCTCGCTGCTTGCTTCTCCAGATTGACTTGTCACGGGAGTCCCTCCTTTCCCTCAGATACCCTGGAGCATAGGGGTCACCTTCCCAGAAATGCCACAGTGCATCCCCTCCTGCAACCCTGGCATGAGAACAGCCAACTTCAGAGGATGAGTTAGTTGTGCTCTCAGCTGTGTGTGTGGAGGGTGAGGCCAAAGAGAGATGAGAGGCGGGAAGCTGACCTGCTGGGTCCTCAGACTTGGTGTGTGGTCATGCAGACCCCCACCTTTCCCCCACACTTGAGGACCCTGCAGTTTGACTGAAGTCTCACACACACACACCCAAAATCCCAGCCAAAGAATGCCTTGTTCTACCAGCTCTCCACAGAAGGCTGAAGGCCCTGGTTGCTGGGGTACTGTGAAGGTGATGTGATGGCCAAGAGCCCCCCTATAAGGCAGTGCGGGGGGCTAGCCTGCTCAGCCCACAGAAGCCCGACAGCTGGGGTAAGAAAGCCGTGTTGAGTTATCCCTGTTAGGGTGGCAGCAGGTCTGGGGAGAGTGCCTCCTGGCAGCCCGTAATGGTGTCTGCAGCAAAGGCAGGGTCCCTTTGTTCTGACAGTCTGTGAAGGTGTCCAGAACACTTCCCTAATCCCTCCAGACCCCTCTTTTCCAAGTCACAGGACCCTAACCGTCCCGCTCACTGTCCCGCCATAGCTATCACTCCATTTATTATTCTCAGTCTTCCCCGCAGGAGGCCTTCTGCCCTGGAACAGAGCTCCCCCACCTCCCCTCGGCCCTGCCCTTCCCCTCACAGCGCACAGGGCTGTTGGCCTGGATGGACTCCTTCCTGAAGCATCTGGGTCCTGACTGACTGCTGAGACACAGTTAGCCCGCTATGCCTATGCCGGAGTCCAGGCCCCCAAGCCCTCTCAGGGAACCCACCCCATGAATGACTCAGCAGGGTTGAACCAAAGGAACTTTAAAGGCACACTTAATGAGTCATTTGTTTCATTTTACCTGCTACCATCTGAAATCAAATTAAAAACTCTCTGTGCATATGCTTCCCTATCCAGCAGGCACTTTGATTGACTTTTAGGCCCTTTCTGGGGAAAGGCCAAAAGCAAAGCAGCTGCCTTCTCGTCTAGGGCTTGCCTTTGCTGCTCAGGAGCGGGACTACGCTTAGCATCTATCAGCTGACATCAGCAGGGAAGGTACAGTCAAGTTCAGTAATGAAGTCTCCAAACTTTGGGGTTTATCTGCTCCTGGGACAGGGATTTCACCAAGAAAAACCCACCTTCCCTGAATGCAAATATCTGAGCACCTAGAGAACTTATGTGGGGACAGAATCTCAGGCGTTTGCTGGCAAGCCTCCTAGAATGCAGTTTAAACAGGACACTGCAGGATTTCTCACTAAAGGCCCTACCTCTGTCGCTCTGAGCACTGACTTGTGGCAAGGACAGCAGAGCATGTGATATGGGCCTCCAGCTCTGAAAGAGGTACGAAGTCACCTTTTGTCGGTTCTCTTCTCTTCTGTCTTTCAGAGATCGAGCAGGGCAGCTGCGGGGATCCGGGCATACCTGCCTATGGCTGGAGGGAAGGCTCCCGGTTCCACCACGGTGATACACTCAAGTTTGAGTGCCAACCTGCCTTTGAACTGGTGGGGCAGAAGGCAATCACGTGCCAAAAGAATAACCAGTGGTCGGCTAAGAAGCCAGGCTGCGTGTGTAAGTGAGCAGGGAGGAGACCACCTTGGGGTTTTTGCCAGGAGGCAGGGGACCCTCTTCCTAGCTGATCCAGGGGCCCCATCTTGGGAACCCCACAGGTCATAACAATAGCTTCACTCTGGTTGGTTTCTTCTATTCCTTGTAGCATTGCAGGCCCAGTCCTCATTTCCGGCAGTAACATAGACTATCGCACTGAGAACAATTGCTCTCGACATGTGGGGGGCCTTCTTCAATGCTGTCTTACCTTCCATGGTGACCTTGGAGAGCAAGGGAGAGGCCACTGGGGCTTGGCCCACCAGGCTCAGGCCCAGACATTTCCTCCTCACCCTTGTTGTCACCAGTGACCCCGTACACATCAAGCCAGGGTGGAAGGGAATGGCAAATTGATAAGACTGTAGACCCTGTACCAGCCTCTGGGTGCTGTGGGAAACCATGACCTTGCCAGGATCTAAGAAGTTTCCTCAAATTCGTTTCTCTGGAATTGGATTTAGGGAGGGATGGAGATCAAGCTGTCTTTGGATTGTTGATCTTTTCAGAAGAAGCGGTTGGATTTGAGGGCTCTGTTGTATGTGATGACAAGGAAGGCCTTTTTACTTCCTCTGGGATGGTATGACCATACTTTCCAATGCAAATAATACTTTGGGTTCCATCGGGACTGGCAAGTGTGAGGGGGCTGTGTGTAGCACAGGGGTAGGCTTGGTCTCCATTGAGAAATCAAAGATCCAGCTTCTCTGCTGTTATCTCTTTTCTTCCTAACCTTCGCCAACACACCTCCTTCATCTCTTTCAATCTGCTTCTCTCAGGGAAGGGCAGACTGCTTGACCCTCTGATCCTTCCTTCTACCTCAATGGCCTTCTGAAGGCCTCTGAGTGCTGCATTCTAGAGATGGTGGGCCCTTGGAGCTGGGGGAGAGAATGGCCTGGGAGACTATCAGGAAATATCAGTGATGACTGAGAGTTTGGCATATGAGTTGGTGGGTTTGGCCATATCATGGTGATCATACTTTTCAAACAAAAAAAAAAATCGCTTTGGTTGGCAAAATGCTTCTGATCACTTATAAGTTTATGTAAAAATTCTTACAGAAGTTTGAAGATCAAATCACTCTTAGGTACACATTAAACAAATCACCCTTTTGAAAAAAATTAAATTGCATGAAGAGTAGAGGAAAATTTCCTCTAGCATCTCTGCAGCCAGTATGGTTAGAATACAGTGCCTGACAGTGTTAGCCTTGTAGAACTAACACTGAGAGCCAGTGGAACCTGGAGAGGCAGGGAAGATTGGTAGGCAGCAGCTCAGGGCAAGCAGGAATAAAGAGACTGACAGTTGTAGAGACCAAACCCAGGCCCAAGTGGGTTGATGCAGTAGAGCTCTTCAGGGCAGGTCAGAGACAGGGTCTCCGAGGGCAGAGGTACAGACTGTCAAAGTCCAGGTACCATGGGTACTTCATCTCTGAAATTCATCTAGGTGGAACAAGGCAGGGAGAACTGGAAGAGGGTCGAGCCTCTGGGGCAGAGAGCTGGTTGGAATGAAGTGGGTAGCAGAGCCAGCCAGCTACATAGAAACAGTGTTACGTTCTCTTCCCTCTCAGCCGAGAGAAGCAAGCAGCAGGATGCTACCTGGGGAATTGTCAGTGAGTCTTCTGTTGGGGAGCAAAAAGTTTCCTCTACTCTTCAAGGTTCTTCTAGCTGGTCTAAGAATTAAATTGATATGAGACAGATTAATAGGAGAAAATCAACGTTAATTTTGTAAGTATGGTGTGTTGACATGGACATGACATTCCAGAGACAGGCAAAATGTATGTCATCCTGAATTAAGGAGAAAGGGGTAAGGGGCTGAGATGTCAAAGGGAAGGAAAATAATTCACACAACTATGAAAGAGTCAATGTTTTGTAAACAAATCTTTGCTGGGTCTTTCAGAGCAATGGCACACAGAGAGGAATTTTAACAGACTTTGCTAAATTCCTCCCTGTCTACCACTCCTAGTACATATTGGGATGTAGTTATCTATGTTGTGAGCCCTCTTCCCAGCATGCAGGTCCTCTATCTAAGTTCCTTTTAGGCAGTTAGGGTGAAGGTCAAAGTTTCTTCCTAGGCCTTTGGCTCGATTTCAGCTTGAAACAATCTGCATGCTGGAATGGCACATTTGGGGGCAGCCTGCCCTCAGCCCCTACACCTCCAAGAACTTGACCCTTTGGTTCTTAAGGGTGTTTTAGGAAATCCTTCTAGAATCTTCAGTAAAGGCAGAGGACCATGAAATGCTGCTCAGCAGGCCCTTCATTTCTAGGAGTGAGGCTGGCAGCCTCCAGTGAGCTGTGCACTGCTTACAGGAGCTGAGAAGAGACAAGGGCAGAGCTGATCCGGCAGGTATGGAGTGCTTCTCTCTGTGGCTTACAATAAGGAAGTGGAGCCTGAGGCCAACTGATGAGAAAACTGTGAGGCAGGCTCTCCAGGGGGCCAGTATGGCATTTCTTCTGGATGATTCTGAGATACAGGGAATGGCATCTCCAAGACAACTCCCACCAAATTCTGGTTTTTCTGGTCATTGGGTGTAATAGAACACAGCTTGAGTCTCAGGGATGCTGGATTCGGTGGAGAAGCCCAGAGAGAGCCAGCTGGCAAAAAAGCCATGCATTTGCACACCTAACAATGTGCAATTCCTTTGCTAAATTCCTCCCATTGTTATTTCACGAAGGCCAGGGACAGCCCTCTGTCAGCTCTCTGCTGAGTACCTGGCCCCTAAACTCTGCTGCCATAGGTTCCGGGCTTTGCCCTCAGGGAGCTCACAGCCTATTGGTGGTGGCAGGGGGGGTGGGGTGGGGGGGAGAATCGTAGTAAGAAGGTCCTGGTGCACTGAAATAGCTTTGGATTCAAAATCTGGAGATTTGCTTTTTAGTCCTAGCTCAGCTTCCTGACTGTGGCCAGGGCCTCTTGTCTCTGGGTTTTGGTTTACTAATCTATCCAGTAGGGTGGCAGTCCATTCTGGCTCCCAAAATTCAAGGCTCTATGATCATATTTGAAGAACACAACAACTGTGACATGAACTCCCTCACCTTTTCCACAATGAGTGCTTGGAACCCATTTCCTTAAAGCAGATCATTTTCAGAGCAGGTCATACTTTCATGGAAGAATAATATTAAACTTTGCTGTTTTGCTTCTGACCCCAGAGCAGATACATCATAGTGTTTGATCATTAAAAAAAGGGGCAACATCTATAAAAATGTAAAAATAGTACAGTCAATCTCTGTGTTTGATAAAGTGGTCACAAATGTACATAGAAAAAGCTCCTCTGGCCAAAATCAGCCTCAGTATAAATTTTATCACACATTAGTCACAATACATATTCATATAATAGTTAGTAAACGATACTGTTTTTCCTTCTTAGGATTTAGAAGGGAAATATTTTGGTGGCTCAAATTCCTCTGAACAATTGTCCAAAGAAGAGCAAAGTGGTGCATTGTTCTTTTCTTGAAACAATTTCTTCAAACAACCCTTTATGGGGGAATTGCCCTGCCGAGACTATACAAACACACTCTTTCCTTCATGTTTCAAAACATTTTCTGTAGCAAGCAGGGACTTCAGAATCATTTCGTTTGCTTTTGAGCTGCCCTTACACTGGTAGAAGCTCATAGATGCTCTCTTTACATCTAGGTTTTAAAAATGCTGTTTCTCACAGTGAAAAGCATTTTGAAAGGAAAGATGGAGCCAGCTTCTGTCCTGTTACTCTCTGCCCCTCCTTGGTTTAATTCGCATCTCCAGGGATCACTGCTCAAAATCATTTACAAAGAGCGCCACTTTCCATCCATTCAAAAGTATTTACTAAGTGTCTTCCCTGTGCCAAGCACCATGCCCTGGGTTCAGAGCTCTTCAGTCCCTGCCTTTAGGAAGTGTGCTCAATCTGGTATCCTGGTTAGAAAGGTCCAGCCAGGAGGCAATATTCTTCACCTTCCCAGAAGGCTCTGCTTGTTTCACCTCCTTCCTTGCAAAAGAACAGAGCACTTTTCCCACAGGACTGACCATGTCCAGTTATTCATTCACAACTGAGAGATACAAAGGGAAAGAAGATACAAATAACTCCAGTGGTGGTTTGCACAATACTTGATACTTTGTTGACAGGCTAGCAGAACACTTCACACTTCATAAGGAAGCCTGGAAACCAATTATCAGTCCATTAGCAACCCATTTCAAAAGAAATTTCAAAACAGCCTTCTCCAGAGATAAGCCAGGAAGGCACAAATGCAAGCTTCCCTGCCCCATTTTGTGAACCCCCAGGAGAAGGTGTGAGTCCTAATTGCTCAGTTCCTGATGTATATGGCATATGTGTGAAATATGAAGGCAGGGCCTGCGGGGATGTATACAGTGCAAGTTACCAATCAGCAGCCAAACCCTGAGACCAGGGGAGGGAGAAGTGGGTCCTTGGGAACTCAAGGAAAATGTCACCAAGGATGCAGGGCTTGGGCTGGACCTTGAAGCATTGGGAGATAAAGGAGGGTCTGCCACATGAGATGCTGTGGGAAATGGTCCTCTCCTAGCACCCTCTTGTCCCTTCCCCCCAAGCTCCTCCCCGAAACCTCCACCTACCCCACTCTGGACACACATATATATGCACATGTTTCTGGACAAAGAAGCGGATTGGTTCATAGGATCACCAGGATTCTCAACCTCAGACTACTGACAGCTTGGACCACATTAGTCTTTTGTCAGGGGCTGTCCTGTGCATTGTAGAATGTTCCCTGTCCTCTACCCACTAGATTCCAGTATCACACACATGCCTCCCCGCTGCCAGTTGTGACAACCAAAAATGTCTCCAGACGTTGCCCAACGTCCCTTGGTAGACGAACCACCCAAGACTAGGAACCACCAGTCTAGGATAACCTGATCTTGTCAAATTCTAAATATGGAGAAATCTGTGCATTTGCATTTTAAGTGAGGCTGTGCTGAAAGTCTGCAGCAACAGGACAGTGAGAAGGCATGGAGCAAGGGAGGGCGCTGATATTCAATGTTTTATGTTACTGGGAAGATAGGAATCTTTTCTACAACTTTATGGGGTATTTATTCTCTCATTTTACCGAGGAAAACAAAGTTCAAGGAGTCAAGGTAACTAAGTTCAGAGGTTATAGAACCATTAAGGGAAGGGCTGGAATCTGAAGTGTTAATTGACAGAGTGGGTTCCTACTGCAAATCCTTTGCTGTCTCCATTTCACCGGATTCCCAGAATCCAAGGTGGTCGTCTGTCTGGAGACATTTTTGGTTGTCTCAGCTGGCAGTGGGAGAGGCATGTGTGTGCTACTGGCATCTAGTGGGTGGAGGACAGGAAAGAGCAGCAGGAAGGATAAAGAAGCCTTGGACAATTACTAGGCCAAAGTACAGAAGCAAACTGTTGGCTGAGTTACTCCCATGAAGTAACAGAGATTGAGGAGCATTAAATTCATGAAAGCTGGATCATTGACCCTTATTGGAACTATGCCAGTATGCAATATGCCAGTGTCAGAACCTTTACCTGATCTTTACTTTGCTCATTCTGTGTATTGGTTTATCCATCCAGCTTTGATTTATTGAGCACCTACTATATACAGAGTCAGCTGCATGAGAGGGTATGGCTATTTTGGGTCAAATTCTAAACTAGAGGACCTCTGGCGATGATCTTGCTCAGGTTGAAGGGGTGACCTCTTAGTGCCAAATCCTATATAATGTGCTATAACACTTTCAAGAAGTATCTGCAGCTTGAGGGTCAGTACGCAACACAGGATTTTTGTGGATTCTAGTATTGTGAAATCTTAAGTAAATTTAAAATCTTAAGTAAATAAAGTGCTCTTAATTTCACCTCCTTCAACCAAAATGAATTTCAACTTTGGCCATTCTTTTCTGATTCTTACCCATGTACACACATATTTCATGTGGTTTTAATCAAAGTGAACATACCATCTTGCACACTGTGTCTTAAAGTTCATATTATGTTGCACATCTTGCCATGTTGCTATGTGTCTTTCATAGTTAAAATTCTTAATATCTTTGGAACGTTCTGAGTGAATAGGCCATGAGTTAGCCAATTATCTTCAGTTATTTAATACAGTGCTGTAATGAACATCCTCATACATACGACTTTTTTTTTCTTCTCTTAAATTATTTCCTTAGGATAACTTCCCAGTAGTGAGGTTTATGGGCCAGGGCATGAACATTTTTATAATTCTTGGTACATGCACTTACATTGCTTCCCCCAAACTGCTGTGTCAGTTCGTAATATGAAAAACAAAAGCTTTATGGTGAAGAATAAGGTTCACATAACATGCAGCCTTCCCTGCTCACCTCCTTTTACTTTTCTAAATATAACAATTTTGTGGTTTTCTTCATGTAGGTCACATACATCACTTATAACCTTTATCGGCATCACTAAACCTCAAGTATTTGTGTGGCCTTTTAAAAATTGCTAATTTAATAGGTAGAAGTTGAATATGTCCCTACAGCACACCCTTGTCGACTTCTGTGAAGTGGCAAATGTTGTAAGTACTGCGAATACAGAGATGAATTGGGCCTAGTCCTTGACCTCAAAGAGCTCACTCTAATGTGAAGATAGACATAATTATGTAAATTAGAGTAGGCTCTTGTGGTTCAAAATTTAGCGTTTCAACGGAAAGCATTGGTGATACAGATGCGATTCGTATCTACCCGGTGCAGATTCGTTCTTCTGTGTGATGTGTATTCCTTGGAGGGGGCAGGTATTATAGTGAGTGCCAAACAGGGGGACCAGAACCCTTCTTCTCATAGACCGTAGCTTATATCATCAGTTAGAAGAGCTGGGCCGGAAAGATGGGAGCACAGGGTCGGCCTGCATTGGACAAGGGGAGAGCAGCACACTGGGTTCTAAAGAAACCATGGGCTTTGGGTCTGTGCAAAAGGGGGATGCTCGGTGGATACACTGACAAACACGTACACATGCACGTGTACACGCACATGCACTGCCACTCTGGTCCTTCCTTTGCAATGGTTCCTAAGGGGGCTGGCTGTTGCCGAATGTATGTGAGTGAAAGAAGGGAGGTGGGTCCATGGGCCTAGGGTCTAGAGAGAGACTGCTGAGTACCCATGGGCCAGAGGCATGGACCCGGAGGGGCAGGAGGTATGCAAGCGGTGTCAGGACTTACATCACAGGACCCTGGACAGAGACTCCGGCTGGCTTTTTCTCCAGAGGCCTAGGTCCAGCCTGTCTAGCAAGGACAAGGAGCATTTGCTATTTGCAATCCCTGTGTTATAATGGTCTGTACTGATGCGTGGCTACAAGGGTGTTGTATGGTATTTTCCTTTCCAATTTCAAGGCGCTCTTTCTGTATTTTGGGCAAAAACTCTTTGTGGTATTTAATACATATGTTTTTTCCCAATCTCATTTCCCCCCTTCCTTTTTTATTTTTTGTTATTTTGCCTTCTACAGTTGTTTTACATTTTTATATAGACAAATCTCTCAATATTTGTGATTTCTTTTCAAAGCTGACAAAGTTATCATTCTGTCACAGATCTGAGAAACAGTTTGTTCTATTTTGGGTTATTTATCAGTAATTTAATTTTTTTTTTTAATAACAATCGTTAATCCATCTGGAGTTTATTTGGATGACTATATAATAGTGTCCAAACTATTATGCAGTTTTCCAACATAACTTATTAAGTAATTCATTTCCCTTTTGATTTGAGGGAAATGAACGGCTTTATCATACTGAATCCTCAAACGGAGTTAAGTCTATTTCCTGAGTCACCACTTGGTTCTGCCTCTCTTTCTATCTTAGCACCGGTTTTGAATAATCTTAATTGTTGTTTTATAATATGTTCTAATATCTGGCAGAGCTGGAAACTACTCCTTCCTCCCTTAATTATTTTTTCTTTCAGAAGCATTCATTGTTATTCTCATCTGTTTGTTGTTCCAGATTAATTTTAGAATCATCTTATCAGAGCTAAAAAAAAAAAAATCCCGTTGGGATTTTGTATGTGTACTCCTATTAAACCATAAATTAACTTGAGAAGAACAGGCGTTTTTATAACACACAGCCTTCCTATCCAGAAACGTGGCATATCCTTCTTTTTGTTCATCTACTTCCATTTTTCTAAATATAACAGCTTTGTGGCTGTCTTCATATAGGTCACATACATCACTTGCCACTTTATTTTTAAATAGGCAGGTACTCTTTCACTCCCCCCCCCACCTCACCCTCAGTGCCCTGTGCACAGGTGAAGCTGGTCCTGTTTTCCCTCCTCTCTGTGGCCAAACCCTGGCATTGCCTGTAAATACATACTCCCAGATTATCCAGGACCAGCACAACTTTCCTTTGGCCCAGAGAATATGTTTGCAGTAGCTGGAGTCCTTGGAAATTGCTTTTTTCAAATGTTTGGAGCCAAAATTGGGATCAGCTGAGGGTTGAAAGCATCAGCCTCGGTACAGGGGATAATATTCCTGGGCACAGCTCATGACTGGGGGCAAGGGCCATAATGAGGGCTGTGTGAGCATCTTGTGCTGATGTAACATTCTCGTTTCTCTAGGCATCTTTAAAGGTCCCTCTAACCCACAGGTGGCCCCAGGAGGGAAGTGAGGAACCTGGGGATTGCTTTGATCCAAATTTGTATGTCAGGGCAATTCCTGGAAATTAAAGACCAGCATGTGCAGTTCCAGGGCCCCTTTCCTTTGTTACCTAGTCCTTAAGCACCTGGACACGGAAGACCTGTGGTCTCGCTGTGCTAGTGATGTGCACAGCCACAGGGCACCTGCTCTGCAGAAGGACCCCCAGGGAGCCAAAGGGGTCATTTCCTTGAACAGAAAAGTCCTGACAGTGGCAGGAGGTGGGGAGGGCTGGTGTCTGCTCCTGCACTCAGAGACAGACACTGTAATCATGGCTGTGAAGCATGCCGGTACCACAGGGGCAGTCTGGGAAGGGTAAGCCGGAGTTGAGGGAGGCTGGGGCTGGGAGAACTGCCCCTGGATGAAGGGATGGCTCACAAACGTGGCTGTTAGCCTTTCCAGTCAGTATGTCCTAGGAAGTAGAGTCAACACTTATCCTACCAGGCCAGTGTGGGTCACACATCACTTGTTACCTTTATCCTTAAATAGGCAGATCCTTCATGGGGGTGGCAGCTTCTGGGGGAATCAGGTCTTCACTCCAGGGGAATCGGGTCTGCCCCTGTGGGGCATCTCTGTGCTAGCAAGAGTCTGCTGTTTCCAAAAGGGCTTTACTCACAGCAGAGACAGGAGAGAGACATAAGGACCAAGCAGCCCAGTCCCTGGGCTGGGGCACACATGTGGGGCAGGGGCGGCAGGACAGGAGGGGCCTGAAACTCCACGGGTCCACGGGTGTGCTGGGCTCCTCACAGCCCACCAGTGCCGACACTCTGGAGCCGCACACTGGCCTTACCATGCTGGGTTGAAGGATGGCGCTTCTCACGACTCTCAGCCTTGGTTGGCCCGGCTCAGGATCTGGCTGCGAGAACTGAGCATATGGAATAAAGGCTTCAGCCTATCTAAGCAGGGTCTGATCAGGCAAAGACTGGATGAAGGGGTGGTTTGCAAAGCAAGCTGCCAGCATGTCCAAGAAAGAAGAGTCAGTACTTTCTCTGCCAGACCAATGTGTTCATAAACTTGGCTTCTTACCTTTATTTTTAAAATAGACAGCTATTTTATGGGGGACTAAGGTATCTTTGGTGGCCCTACCTAGTCTAAGATGGACCATAAACCAGCGCATCATTAGACTCACCCAAAGGCTTTTAAAATACAGAATCCTGGCTTCATCCCCAAAAATTCTGATTTGGCAGGTCTGGGATGGGGCCCAGGAATTGCAGTTCTGAATTTTTAATAGGAGATCTAAATGCTAGGCCATATCTGTGAACCACTAATGTGAAATACCTACTGCCAGTTGTTTGCAGGGCAGTTTTAGGTCATTCCTGAAGGGTTCGGCCCCCTGACCAGATGGCAGCCTCTTGAGGCATGGGGCTATGATGTAGGTGGTGGCATGTATGCTCCTGCCGTGAGTCTGCCAGAATTCTCTATGGATCATAGCACAGGCAAAATTTCAGCCCAGGTCAACCAGGAGTCCGTCCAGGACCAAACTGCAAACACAGGGCCCAGTCCAAATGCTATACTCCTGTGGCTAAGAGTCCTGGATGAGGGTTGGGAAATACTGACCAAGCTTCAGAATGCCAGTCCTGGGCTGTGACCTGTGCTTGTGGGGAATGGCATCTGTCTGCCAGTCTCACTTCAGCTTTGGGATAAGAGCGAACAGGTTCTTTTCTCTCTGTAAAATTTTCAAGTGATGTGTATGCCAAGTGTGTCCCTGTGGCCTTGCCATAGGCGGTGCCTTCTCCGCTGTGCTCTGCCATGGCTCACGCAGAGAGCCAGCGGGGGGCACAGAGTTTCACCTCTCAGGCTCTGTTTTCCCAGTGGCTGCCTCAGGAGCTGGGCTTGAAGCTCTACCAGTACCCTCACCCATTCTATGAATTTGTCATCTCACTTGGTCTTCTGTAAATCGCCATGAGCCCTGGGTGCTGCGGGTGTCCTTGGGTCTGCAGTTCCTGGGGAGGCACCACTCAGTTTTTCCAGGGTGTGGCTTTCTAGGAGAGATGGACTCAGGAATGGGGCTGCTGCCTGAGGCTACCTGATCGACTCCCATCCTGGTCTGGGAGTCAGGTAACACTCCCCTGTGCGCTTGTAGGTAGCTCTTTAAGGACTGTACACTCCCCTGGCCTATCATGGATTCCCCTACAGGAAAATCCAAACCTATTTCCTTGTGATCCTGGTGAGCAGCCACTAAGTGTTCTTCTTCAGTCTTCAGTGGCTGGTGGTCCGAGGTATGGCTTGGGATGGCCAGGACCATGGCTGGTTCTAGTCCCGAGCAAAAATGCTCTGCTGAAACAGAAAAGATGGTGAGGCCTCTTGGACAGAGTTCAGGGGCCCAGGCGAGGAGGACAGGCTGTGAGGGCCTTCAAGACCCCGTGGCCTGGACCTGCAGTCCTGGAGCTCCATCTGGGCTCTTGGAAGATGTGGTCTACACCCTTTCTTGAATTCCCCTGAGCTAATGGAAGGCTTGGGCTCTGGGGCCATGTTACACCAACCTGCCTTTCTCCTCAGCTGATACCTGTGTCTGGCTAACCAGTTAATAAGAACAGCCAAAGCTAACCTCAACAGCTGACTGAGACCTGCTCCTGTGGCAAGGAGAGGGATCCTGGGCGCTGGGCACGGGCAGCTGTGGGGCCTCATAGTGAGAAGCGCTTTTGAGAAGACTTTGCTTGGTGCTCAAGAAAGGTAGGGTCACCAGGGCACCCATTACTCACCCTACATGGCACAGCTCCTCAGAATTCCAGAAAAAACTCAAGAGTGACAGAATATCCAACACTCAAGCAGAGAGCTCTTCAGCACCAGGAACTTCCTTGTAGTGTATAGAATACATCTCCTTTCATAAGCTGGTCTTCCCATAGAAGGTGACACCAAGTCACAGTTAGCAAGCAAGTCTTTCCTGCAGATGAGTTTTGTCAGAATCTTCTGGACTTGGAGTTGCCTACTCATTCACTAAAGAGAAGAAGGACTGAGAGTCAGAGAGCAAACCTTTTGATGTGGAGTCGGCTTGGTCAAGAATGGGCTATGCTTGGGGAAGAGCGGGGAGAGACCTTTCTTGCAGCCTTAGTAGGCTGGTTGAGACTCGGAGATACACAGAGCCTGAATCATGTGTGAACACTCAGCCGTCAGCAGCAAAGAAATGCCTCTTGTCTCAAATTCAACAAAAATTGATTTATACCTCCCTTGTGCCTAGGTACAGGGCTGTACTCAGAGCCTTCAGAAGCTTCCTCACAATGAATCTTCACAACAGAAGTGTGATTTAGAAGTTATTAGTCCAATTTTTATACATATGGAAACAAATTCCATGAAGTACAGTACACCCCACACCCAAACATAGGTGCACTGCTAGGACGTGAAAAACAACAGGCAAATTCAAATTTTTCAGGAATCACATTTCTTCCCACTTTAGTATGGTGGTTTGGTATATTTTCCAAAGAATTTATAGTCTGTTTTCAGGTAAAAGCTGAGCCCTAGGAACGTGAACTCAGTTTCTTCCCAGGAGTGCACAGTGGGTCTTTTCTTGCTTTGTTCCATAAGGAACCAGATTGTCCTGGGAGCCAGTGACAGGACAGCCTCAGCCAGTAGCTCAGGAGGACACAGATCCCAGTTCAGAGCCTGGCCTTGGCAAGGATTCTGAGCATCTCAAGAGGGTCTAAAGGTAAAGGCTAGGGCAAGCACCAGGAATGGTCTGGGTGGGCATCGTTCCAGAGGTCCAGCAAAATCAATCATGACTTGACAGTAATTCCAGGCAGTCGGTAATTCCCAGAGGTTGGACAGGGGTGGCATTGTGCTGATACGAGCTGAGCCAACCTCTAAGTGGGTACAGGGAGCAGGGTCCAGTCCTGGGAGGCAAGAACTTAGCATTTGTCAGACACCACCAGAGATCTTCAGGTCAAGAGTACAATTCCAGAAAGGGATTGGATTGTACATGAGGAGCTTGAGTCAGAAGCTACTCCCTTAGGATAAAGAGAAATACAAGGACCATGACTGGGGTGACCACGCATTCATATTTGCTTGGGACAGTCCCAGTTTACATCTTTTGTCCTAAGATAATTAAATATTACCATCTTTCATTCTCAAAAGTGTCCCAGTTTGGGCAATATATTATGTGACCACTGTAGCCATGACCCAACAGACTTTATGCCAAGAAGGGGATTGGTCCTCAGCTGAATGCTTTGGTTGCTAAGGCCAAAAGTCTTGTATGCTGAGCCAAAAGTCTTGTATGCTGAGCCAAAAGTCTATGAGGCTCTAGGTACCTGACACCTTCCTACTTCTTCTCTCATTCCATAGACACCAGACTCACTGGTCCTCTTCCAGATCCCAAGACACTTTGAACTCTTTCCTACCTCAGTGCCTTTGCACTTGCAGTTCACCGTGTTGGATATTCCTCAGGAAGCTGGATCCTTCTCATTGCTCCTTGTTTGTCACCTCCCCAGAGGGGCCTTTCCTAACCACCTTATCCACAAGCTCAATCCTCCACTTTCTGATTTCTTCATATCCCTTTTCATAAGTGTATTAGTCAACTTTTGCTGTAGTGTCAACAGTTCAAAAATCTCAGTGGATTCCATCAACACACATTTATTTCTCATCCATATCCCATGAGGGATGTAGGTCAGTTACAGCTCTACAGGGCTCAGCTAGCTTCTACAGAGCCTTTCATTCTGGGACCCAGGCTGAGGGACCAGTATGTAGGGCATTCTGTTCTCACGGCAGAAGGCAAAAGCTTGAAGGGATTGAATGAGGAAACCACCCAAGCCACTGAAAGCTACTGCCTGTCTCATGTCCGCTCATATTCCACAGATAAAGATAGTCACAAGGTCAAGTCCAAAATCAATGGGATAGGCAAGAGGGCTCTGTCTACAGGCAGCATATCAAGAACAGGGAGAGAACAAATGATTGTGAACAAATAATACAACCTACCACAGCAAGCTGTGCTTATTTTCATTGTTGATTGCTGGGTACCCTCACTAGACTATAAATTCTCTGAGGGCAGAACTGTAAATGTCTTGTTCACTGTTGTATCTCCATTGCTAATCATATGGCAAATTTTTAGCACTGGTTTCCTATTTTTGTTATAGTTATTAATCATATTAGTACTGGTGTTATTATATAGACAAAGCCAACATAGTTGGGGTAGGACAGGCTCTGTTTTGGAAGACACTTGGGGTTTCATTATATGGCCCTTAGGTTGGTGGAGTTGTAGCCAAGGTGCTTAGGCTCTGCCTTAGTCCATTCTGGCTGCTATACAAAATAGGTAGAAATAGTTATAAACAGTGGAAACTTACTGCTCACATTCTAGAGGCTGGAAGTCTGAGATCAAGGTGCCAGCACAGCCAGCTGAGGACCCTCTTCTGGGTCACAGACTTCTTGTATCCTCACATGGCAGAAAGGGACTAGGGATCTCTCTGGAGCCTCTTTTATAAGACACTTAATTCCAATTACAAGGGCTCCAACTTCATGACTCAAGTACCTCCAAAAGTCCCCACCTACTAATACCATCACCTTTGGGGATTAGGATTTCAACATACGAATTTTGAAGGATGCATATATTTAGACCACAAGAGGCTCTGATTGGAATGAGCCTGGTACTTTAGGACTTTAGGACTACACTAAGGAAGGATAAATGGAAGGTGGGAGGGACCCACACCACTCAACAGAAATGATGCTCAACAGAGTTTTCCAGGTAAATAGGAGAGAACATTCTGTAAAGAAGAGTCTGGGAAAAACATGGGGTTCGCATTGCATATTTGTAGGGCTAACCTTGCACATTTGTAGGGCTCTAAGGAATCTAATATGGCTAGAATGAGTCTAATATGGCTGGAATATAAGTTGCAGTGGGGAGTGAGGTAGAAAAATAAAGGTTAAATAGTTTGTCAAGAGCCTTACGTCTTTGAGGGTCTTCTGTGCCCTTTGAGCAGCTTGTGTTTTATCCTCAATTTAATAGGGAGTTTTTAAAGAGTTCCAAGAAGGGATGTCACATCATGAAACTCTGTAATTTACAAAATTCACTCTGGAGCATATGGAGGATGGACTCAAAAGGAGTGAGATTTCAATCAGGGAGACCAGTTTGACTACTGCAGTAGGAAGAGACCTTCCCTTAATAGGGACTTGATGAGAACGTGACAAGTACAAGAGATACTGAAGAGATAGAAGCAACAGAAGTTAGTTACTGATGGGATTTGGGAGTGAGGGAGAAGGAGTTGAGATATTTTGTATAGGCATCTGGGTGCTGTCACTCATGCAGATAAGGAATGAAGGAGGCTTAGGAAAATAAAGAGTTCAATTTTGGACATGCAATCCAGGTGCAATGGAATCTCCAGTAAAGGTGTGCATCAGACAGTTGCATACCAAGTCTGGAGTGTGCAGGAGGGTCTGGGCTACTAGTATTTATTTGGGAGGCAAAAGCAGAAAGGAAGAATGGTTGGAAGAGAGAAGAGGGCCAAGGAAAAGTGCATAACTGACGGATGGCAGCACAGGATCATTTGTTGATGCCAGGGAACAATCCAGATCTTTAGAATCTAGGAGAATCAGATTTGAGAAAGAGGACTAGGAATTGAGGTTGGACATATTTAGTTTAATTTGCTCTGATAAAACCCAGACTCCTTCTCATGGTCTAAAAGACCTCGGCCACCCTCTCCACTCATCTCATGTTCCTAGCTCCATGGTTCACCTTCTTTCTGCCGCATTGGCCTCCCTTCTGTCCTTTACATACCCCCACCTCACTTCTACCTCAGGGCCTTTGCACCTACAATTCCCCCCACCTAGAGTAATCTTCCCTTTAGATGGCTGGCCACATCAGGCCACATTTCAGAGGTTACCTGCTCAGAAAAACCATCTTTGACCTTGTTGAAACTAGACCTCCACCACCCCTCCATTCACTCTTTTTCCCTTGGCCCAGTCTTATGTTCTTTGTCTCCTGTTAGAACATAAGCTTCGTCAGAGCTAAGGGCCTGCTTACCTGTCTTGGTGGCCAACCTGTACCTAGCACAGTGTTTGGCACACAGCAGCTGCTTCATTTCAAAGACCATTGGATGTACAGGTCTGGAGCCCAAAAGAGAACTCTGTCCTGAAGGTATATATTTAAGAGCCATGTTTGGGGTGGGGTGCCTTAAGGGAGACTGTTAAAGGTGAGAAGATGACCTTGAAATAGATCCTTTCCTGTTCTAAAATGTGGAAGTCAGGTAGAAGAGGAGAGCTTTAAAATGACTGCAAAGGTGAAGTCAGAGCTAGAGGTGGAAACCCTGGAGTGGGTGTGATGGAAGAGAGAATTTCGGAAATGCTTCAGGAATGAGAGGCAGCTCAGCTCTGTTGAATGTCCTGCTAATCTAACTCAGGACACCCGTGTCCAAATCATGCCTGCCTGGGAGGTGGGGACTGGATACATACACACTAAACAAAAAAAAAGTCCTTGGAAAAAAATGCAAAACCTTGAGTACAATTCATGGCTTTTGGATTGGATTATATCAAATATGAATCTAAGAGGACACACTGTGCACTCAGGAAATAATGGCCAGCATTGTCCCTTTATCCCTGGTGCTTCTTTTGGAACACGTATGGGTTCCTAGATGGCATCTTCAGTATCTCGTCAAGGAGAACCAAGCCTGAACTTAATCCTGTTTATGATGAAGATGAGCCCTGCCGAGAGACCATTTCATTCCTCCTGAGTGTGACCTTGGGAGCCTCAGCCTCCTCGGGCCCAGTGAAGCTAAATGATAACTTTCACCAAGCTCTAGTGCTGAAGGTGATGTCATGGTAACTCAGATAACTCAGGTGAAAATCAGCATACACTGAACTTCTGAACAGAAAGAGGCAAAAGAAATTCAAGGGTGGGTTTGCAAAGCTGCTCCCAGCTCTGCTAGAGCATGAATCCGCAGAGCTGCCTCAGTTTACTGGTCCAAAGACTCACAACGAAGCATGAACAAGCTGATGGGGCCTCTCCTGCTTGGGTGAGCACCGCTGGAGAAAATCACCCAACCTGGCAAACTAGTGCTGCTACAAATCCACGGTCACCAATCGCAGTCAAGCCTCCAGCAGTCCCTAGCAATCTGTCTGTGTTTCTCAAGTCATTCTGTTCTCCCCTTGTGCCTGGAGGCTGTCCCAAGCTTTCTCCACACACTGCAACCCATGAGCAGCCCCTCTCCTCGCCCTGCAGCAGAGAAAGATCTTGCCTCCCCCTCACAGGCAACGTCCTCAGCTTCCAAACCCCAAAGACACCCAGCCTGCAGATATACCCATCCCCATCCTTGCTCTGGCCTTTCCACCTTTTATAATGGAGATGGTTGTTCCTCCCTCCCATCAAAAACCAATCCCCCTGTAGATTATACATCCCATTAAAGCATTAGATCAGGGACCTTCAAACACCTTTAAATTCACAGCAAAAAATACAGTGCAGTACATGCCAGCCTACATACTTGCATGTAATTGAAACACAATTTGCAAACAGTACTTACCTTTACTCCCTATAATGCACTCAGATATTTTCCATTCCCTTCCTTTTCTTTTATTTTTCTTTCAGCATCCGACTCGTGACCCTCCACTTTCATGATCAGTCATTATGGGCTGCAGTCCACCATTTCAGAAATTTTGCTATAGATTCTCCCTCGCCTCCCACCTCCTCAGGAACCTTATGCCTCGTATAGTTCATTCTCCTTCACTGTCTCTTCAGCCAGTCACTTTCTACCAAGTCCTTCCCATCAAAATTTAAGTTGTCTTAGATCTCTCTTATCTTAAAAGTAAAGACCTTTCTTCACATCCCTCACCTTCTTGCCTATTCCCTAACATGTTCCTTTATATCCAGACTTCTTTACCAGGATGTCTTCCCTTGCTGTGTCCATTCCTCACCTCTTAGTCCCCTGTCACTCCATCCATTCTGACCTCTGTGCCCACCATACCTGGAAACTGCTCTCACTGACATCACCAATCAGCCTCTTATTTATTGCTGAAACCTGTCCTTATCTGACCCAGATGCTCAGCTGTATTTCAGAACAGATAGCCCTTCCCTTCTGGAAGGTACTCTCCTGTTTTTCCTTCTACCTTTCAGCTGCCTCGTCTCCGTCTGCCCTCTGGCTTCTCTCCATTCTCTCACAAAGTTCCACACTGGCTTTTTCTTTGCCAACTTGGTAGCCCTGTTGTTTGAAGTTTTTGTTTTCTATTCATATTGTACATTTTCCAGTATCAATACATTGACTGATTTTATTCTTTTGTTAGTTACCTCTTAATTTCTTTGTCCCATATTTCTATTCTAAGTGTTTATCTTTTTATTGAATTGTTAGTTCTTTATATATTAAACATAGTAAATATTTAACTGTAATAATGTGCAAACACTTCCTTTCTAATATTTATTCCTCACTATTTAGCTTTTATTTATAGTGATGTTTGAAATCCAGAAGTTTTTCCTTTCTGTAGTTTAAAATATCATTTCCCTTATGAGTGCTAAACTTGGGGTGATACTAAGGAAGTCCTTCCCCACCTGTGAGATTATGCAGATATTCCTTATATTTTCTTCTAGCACTTATATGGTACTTCTATGGCATTCAGGGATATGTGAATCTAATTTTTCTACAACTTAGCCATTTATCCAAGCACCCTTTATTGATAAATCATCCTTTACCCTGCTATTTTGAAAGCTCAACCATATACTGAATTTTTGTTTGTGTCTGTTTCTGAACCTTCTGTTTGGTTCTATTGATCTCTCATTTGAAGCTAATAGAGTACAGATTTTACTATTGTGGCTTTATAATATTATCTTAATATCTGAGCTGGCAAGGCCTCCTTCCACGGGGAGAAAGTAGGTGTCATGGTTGAGAGCTTGAGGTTTGGGACTGGCTTGACTGGGTTCACATCCCAGCCCATCATTAACATGCTGTGTGACTGTGGGCAAGTTGCTTGAACACCTGGACTCAGCTTCTGCCTCTGTAAAGTGGGAACAATAATAGTATACACCTCAGCAGGTTGCTGTGACGGTTTAATGAGTTAAGACATATGATTCTCTTGGAATACCAAATAGCGTCCCATACACTATTATCCTACACTATTATCCTTGTCCTTCTAAGGAGAACTTGGCTGCTTTTACTATGTTTATCCATCAGATGGATCTTACAATTGTTTTAATTTTTTAAAAAATCAGTGTGGGTCTTGCCTGGAAGTATGTTAAATTTATACAGATGAGAGAATAACTGTCATCTTAACAATATGAACTCTGCATCCAAGAAAATAGTTTGTCTTTCATTTTTAACTTTTCTTTTCTGCCCACTTAAAAAGTAGTGTTGTTTTCAATGTGGAGGTCATGCTTGGTCATTGTTTTAGGGCTGAACTTTATTTGCTAGCACTTTGCATACAGTATTTTTTTTAACACTAGGTGTATCATTGTGTGCATAGGTAGGTGTATATAAGCGTATACATACTATTTTGGGGGAGTATTTGTATCAAGATTAATTTAAACAGCATGGCTGTTACAGGTTGTTTAAAATTTTAAAGCTCTGGCCATGAAGCTGCCTGCTCCTTACGTGTCTTCCATTTTTCTCAGGTTTTTTCCCTTCATACAATTTTGATAATTCAAAATTTCCTGGGAAATTCTCCATTTTGTCAACATTTCAAATCTGTTGGAACATTATACATATTATTCTTTTGACATTGGCTTATCTCCTTTATTTTATTATCCTATCTCTATGTGTATGTATCTTTTCTCTTTTTATTTCTTGAGCAGACCAATAAGAATTTTTTATTGGTCTCTTCAATTATTTTTTCTGCTTTTGTCTTTACTAAGTTTATTCTCCCTTCTCTCTTTAATCTTATTTAGTTTTTCTTTGTAACTCTTTGAGTTTAAACTCTCATTTCACTTATTTCTGTATTATTTAATAATGAATAAGGCTATGAATTTTCTCTGGAACACAGCTTTGGCCTAGTATCAGCATCATTATTTAAGTACTCTGTATTGATAGCTTTTGTTTCCTATTTGAACTCAAGAACTTATTGAGGAAAGGGTTTTATGAATTTTCAAGTAATTTGGGATTTTGCTTTATTTTTGTTTCTGATTTCTAGTTTATTTGCACTGTGAATAGAAAATGTGTTACAGTTTTGCTTTGTGGAGGAATGTGTGGAACTTTGCTTTAGTCCGTTTCTGTAATATTCCATGGGCACTTGTAAAGAAGGTGGTGTTTCTTGTTTGAAGATTACAGTTTCATGTCATATATACAGACTCATAGTATTTTATACGTCTTCTTCATCTTTAGTGTTGACTTCAAATTACTATTTTTCTCCAACTCCTGTATTTTTAAAAATAGCTTCTTTGTCTGTTTCACTGCTTTGGGGCATAAAGTATCATAATGTCATGTCTTCATTTTGGAATATGCACATCATCCATTTTTTTAAATATCATCTTTGGATTTTGTTTTGCTTTGTCAGCCCCCTGGTAATTGAATTATCATTTTGAAAGTAGAGTGCCTAGGAATACAACACCAAAAAAAAAGCCAGTAAAAGAGGGTTTTTCAACAAGCCCCTTTTTGTTTTCTCCTGAAGATCATATTAAATAATCATTCAACATTATGCATAATAATTATGCAGCTGTTAATGAATGTTCCACCTTCATTATTTTTCAAAAGTCTGAGCCATGTGAGAACCCTCTGATTTAAAAGTTTATTGAAGGTCAAGATCCATGACCACAACCGGAAACTACTTCCAAAGGGGAAAGGCACCTCATCTCCCTCTGTTAACCTGGGTGGTGGGTGCTGATGAAATCCAATTACAACACTTTGTTTCCCTCATTTGGGACACTGAGAAGCAGACTCTGTTCTCTAACAGAAGCATTCTAATTTTCCAGAGCCAGAAAGATTAGACCTTCGTAGGGCAGTGCACGTTCCCTCCTGCCCTTGTTGTAACAAATCCGAGAGGGATGGAAGACCAAGCTTTGTATGGCCACGTTTTTGCTCTGTTAGTGTCACTTTCACCTCCACCTCTTACCACGTGCCAGATGAAGTGTCTGTTGGTGGCTGTCCTGAGGACTCCTGGCCTGAAACAAGATGATCTAAGAGTCTGGTGTGATATTTTACCATCCATGGGTCTGATATTAATATTAAAACTCATTTTTTTTTGTGGTTTGCATTTGCCTGCATCAGGACTCCCCAAATCCTGGTTGCACATTAGGATCTCCTGGGGAGCTTCTGGAACCTGTGATGCCCTGGGCCCACTCTGCCAAATAAATAGAAATCTTTGGGGCCTGGGCTTCTGTAAATGTTAACACTTTTCTAGTGTGAAGTCTGAGCTATCTTGTCTCATTCCCTTATTTTTAACAATTCTGAGTCACTTTGTTTAAGCTGTGTGTCTTGTCCCAAAAAGAGAGTTTATTTTACTAGGCTTGATTAACCTGTATACATATATTATCATAAATGATGTTTGGTCTTCATTTAGCATTTTACTTTACATTTCCCTTCTTTATGCTTCCTTGTTTCTGTTGAATCCCGTGTTTTTTTTTTCTAAATTAACCGCTTTGCTTTTTCCCCTTCGGTAATTCTGAAGATAAGTTACTTTATTACTAATTACACTCAACATCTTTAAAAACATGCTTTAACCTATATTTCTCTAATTAACCACAGAAACTATATAACAGAATTTCTTGCAAGATGAGGAAATTAGCATATCTCTTTGCTCCAACTTTGCTCTTCATATCAGTATACTCTGCCATAGTTTACCCTGGGGCTTGGGCAGCACTGATGTCTTTTATCTTCTCTTACAGAGAATATCTGTTACATTTGCATCCTGTTTTCACAATATTTATAACAATTATCTCAATTTGTTACTATATGGTTTATTTGTTTATTGCCAATCTTTTTGAACAAAATTTTATTAACCAGAACTTTTCCATTCTTGAAGTCTTCACTTTGATTCATCTCTTGATTGGGTAGAAAACATATTCAAGAAGTGTTTTTTATGAGTGCTATGTGAACAATATATTTTTTGAGGTCTGAGATACTGGGAGCAGTTTCTGTTGTCTTTGCTGTTTAACAGCTTGGCTGGGTCATACTCCACTCTCAGTTATTTAGGACAGATCTGTACTGTCTAAGAGAAACGCATTGAAGATCACAGCACAGTATTTTTCTCTAGTTTCCAGAGCTGACACAGGTATCCACCTGTTTTTACAGACTTTAGTCAATTCTGTTGGTTGGGGCTTAGAACAGGAAGGGAATGTGAGGCACACATATTCATGACTCCATCTTTTCAGATGATATCAACCATTAAGTACTCATTGATTCATTCAGTAAATATTAATTGAGCACCTACAATGTGTCAGGTATTGTGGGACCCATCAGAGATTCAGAGGAATCAGACAAGACTTGTGCTGTCATGGAGCTGGGGAGCAAGAGGGACAGACCATAGACAGACAAGTGAACAAGATAATTTCAGAGAGTGACAGGGAGAGTTGTTGTGTATAGCTGCCCAAAATGGTGCCCTGGGGTTTCACAACATGGCAACCGAGGGAAAAGGGAATAAAGAAAAAAGAGGAAAGTGGTAGAGCAATGGAGTCAGGGCAGGGACTGGGGTGATGTTAATTAAATTCTTCTCCGTAGCAAATGCATTTGTTCACATGCTTACAGTGCACCTGACGATCTTCCCTGTGAATTGTAGGGCTTTTCTTTGTCTTCAGTCCTCCATGGTGTTGTTCTGCTGGTGGGCAGGCCATGACTTCCCCTGACCTCAAGGTAGTTGGCCTTGTTGGGTTAGGTTTTCTCATTGTTTGCATTAGGCTCCTCGCTGGACTCCTGTAAAGCTGGAGATGACTAGCTGTGTGTGGGCATCCATGTCCATCCCAGATTCCCCCAGTTCTGTGCTGATGTATTAATGGTTGGGGTCAACAGATGGATCTACAGCAGAATCTAAGAACACCCCCAAGGACTCCACCATTAGACTTTGGGCCAGTGGCAGTACTGTTCTTACACTGGGAGATGGTGTGGAGAAGTGGCTAAGTGTTTGGACCCTAGAGTCAGATGCATTTGAATCTGCATGGACTTGTGTGGATTTGAATTTGCTATTACCGTTTACTGGCTGCGTGTGGCCCTGGCAGGTTACTTAACCTCCGTTTGACTCAGTGTCTTCATCTTTAAATGGGTTAATAACAGTACCTACCCCAGATTGTTATTGTGACAACTAAATTGAGTAATTGATAAAAGGGTTTAGAACAGTACCTGCACTTAGTAAACCCCTACTCATATATAATAATAATGACTATTAACTGTGTCTTGTGTTGCCTAAAACCTTTCTCAGATGCTTCTCACTCCTTGTCAAACTCTGTCTATACTTATAAAATACAGAGATTACAGAGATAACACTGAGTGTGTCTTAGGGAGCAGGTTCACTTTGCTGAATTTAATGGGAGGGCTTTGAGTAGCAAGCTGGAAAATAATGCAGAAAAGGGGAAGATGGGTAGAGTCAGGGAGAGGAAGGAAGAACTCAGTATAAGGAGTCACCAATTCCTTTGCTTTGTCAGTTTTTTTTTCTTTTGCAAACATGTTTTTCTTATTATTTTTCACCTTATCTTCATTATCATAAGTCAAATATTATACTTACTTAAACTTCAGTATTAACACTAAACATCCATATAGGTGTTACAAGGGGATTTAAATGTTTGTCCATATTATTTTTTCCTTCCTTATACCTTTATCATTAAAACATTTTAGAATGAGCCTCTATTATTTTTGCAGTCAGAAAAATTAAATAGCATTTTCGTTTTAAAAAATATCACCCAAAAACCTTTTATTCCAATACAATTTTTATTTGGGGACTCATGTCCGGTCTTCATCCATATATAAATAAGTGCTTAATAGCTATAATCAAAAGTATACGTATAATTTTATGATCTACTGTTTTATGTACAGTGATGTTTACCATTCTTCTTTCTACAGGGTCATACTTATCACTTTAATGATTGCATTCAAACTGCATCACATTAAAAGCTATAATTTACCTCACATTATTGGGCTGACATTCAGGTTGTTCACATTTGCCCTGTAATACAATTATGTCACTATAAACATCTTTGTCCATGTGGCTCTTTTGAATTAAATTCTAGAGATTTCTGAGTCATAATATTTGAATAGTTTTGAGCCTGTTGATAAGAATTCATATACTCCCTTCCGAAAGGATTATATCAACTACAACTGGCAGTAAATACATATGTGTTTCCATGAAGACTCAACAATATTGGATTGTTTGTTTTTTGTTGTTATTTTTTTTTTGCTAGTGAAACAGACTGTCTTTTCATACTAATTCTATTTTCTCTCATATAAACCCTCTGAGCATACATTTTGCTTGTCTTTGGTGATGTACTTATACAATTATAAAAGCTCTAATTCAATATTGATATTTGCCCTTTGGCGTGTCTGTTGCAGTTTTTTTCATTCTGTTTTTTTTTTTCTTTTTAATTTTGCTTTAGTGTGTGCTTGTTTTTCTACTTATAGCACTTCCCTTGCCTCCATCTTGTTCCAGGGTCTCCTGGCATGAAAAGGGTTTAAAAGAAAGATTTTCAGAAGAGTGGATCCTATGGATCCTTAAGCTAAAGGAGGAGAGAGACCAGGAAGTGGGCAGGGCACCGAGATGAGGGACTGTAAGCTCTCTCCCCCTATTTCTTCTAGAACTTCGTCTCTAAAGGATAGTGCTTACCCAGCATCTTCTCAGCATAGTTTTATAGCTCTGAGGTTGCCAGAATCCCCCAGGCACACCTCTCATTTCCCCACCAAAAATATTTAAAGGAAAGAAATGGACTTGGAGTATCTTCACCCTGGTTGTGCCCAGGGGTCACCACCAGCTCAGAGAAGCCAGGCACTGTGACTACACTTAAACTTGAATGATGGTTTTTCCACAACACAAGGGACCGGGAGCATACAGACACTGCCGGGGGACACACTGAAGGAGGCAGGGACCAAGGGAAGGCCATGTCTGCCACGTCTGCAGTGTGCCAGAAGGAATGCCCCATGCCCTGCCCACGTGGAGCCCAGCCTATCTCCCACCTGGAGCTCAGAGCCCAGCCAGTCCAGCCCAACCCTGTGCCACCCTTTCTTTCTATTGCTCTTTAGAGTAAGGAAATGCTCCCCCACCAGCCATCTGTGGCCCAGGCAGAATGCTGGCGATGCTTACTGACCTCCCCTGCTCATCTCTTGCAGTTTCCTGTTTCTTCAACTTCACCAGCCCCTCTGGGGTCGTCCTGTCACCTAACTACCCAGAGGACTATGGCAACCACCTCCACTGTGTCTGGCTCATCCTGGCCCGGCCTGAGAGCCGCATCCACCTGGCCTTCAATGACATCGACGTGGAGCCACAGTTTGACTTCCTGGTCATCAAGGACGGGGCCACTGCTGAGGCCCCGGTCCTGGGCACCTTCTCAGGAAACCAGCTCCCCTCGTCCATCACAAGCAGCGGCCATGTGGCCCGTCTTGAGTTCCAGACTGACCACTCCACAGGGAAGAGGGGCTTCAACATCACCTTCACCAGTGAGTCTCCCCATCCCAGCTGAGCATCCATCTATGTATTAGCCTGTCAGGATGGTCGAGGGTGCTCACGTGAAGAGTGCTGATGTGGGTGGGCCAGTTCCAGAGCACTGCAGGGCTGCAGGGGCCTCCAGCAAGACCAGGAAAAGCAGTTGGCTCTGGCTGCTGGGCAGGATGCTCTTTTGGGTAGAGTCACTCTCTTTGAAGCATGTATTACCTCTAGGTGGGACATGTAAGAGGAGCCTGGGATCTCATTTCTCCCTCTCCCACCACCACTCCTAGAAGGTCCAGCTAGAACCAGGAAGGGCCCAAGGGAGAGCAAGCCTCTGTCATCTTCTCAGTAGCTACTCACCCCTCTCTGATGTGCTACCCCAAGTCCTTGAATACCTACCCCCATTGACCTCAGGTCTTCCTGGGGGGCCTGCTCACCTTGGCCCAGTTTCCATTTCCATAATCAAATCAGAAACAGAGGTCTGGAGCAGTGTTTCTGTTTGGCTCTGAGGCTTAGTAGAGCCAGCTCTTGGGGGCATATTCTCATCCTCAGGGCCATAGTCCAAAGATTGTCACCTCCAGTTTCAACCCTGGGCACCTTCTCTAAGAAGCAACCTGAAGCTCAGAGGTGATCATCTTCATTCCTGTGCCTCATGGGTTATAGTAGAGGTTGGGGTGGGGGCAGAAGCTTGGAGACTGGAAACAACAAGCTGCCAAGGGAGCAGGAAGCGCTTATCAGGTCATCATAAGCTACAGACCCAGTCAGCTTGGCCCACAGCTCACAGTCAAGTGGGGCTGGAGCTGGGTGTGCCCAAGCAATTAGCCAGATCCTTTCCCAGAGGCTGCTGGTGAATTGCAAGGCCCCAGTTCAAGCTCTGCCCCATGCAGACACACACACACATAGAGCGAGTCCCTCTGCTACTTTCTGACAAAACTGATCTCCCCCCAGCCCCTACCTCCACCCTTGGCATAGATGTCTTGCTTCTTCATCCCAACCATCCCTGGGGTCTAATTGAGCTGAAGATAATAGGTTCCAGTGGTGGGCCTCTGGGGACCCCACATTCCAGGGGACCACCCAAGCTAAAGCCCTTCCCTGATGTTCCCCTCAGCACCTTCTTTAGGATGCCAGACTTGCTAGACACAGTCGACCTTCTCAGGGAGATCCTGTTCCCATCATCAGTGAGGAGGAGGAAGTAGAGACCAGTTCTGTCTTCCCTAATCTTCCCCAACTGGTGCTGCAGCACTTCTTTTATCTTTTAACTTCACGCTTCTTTTATCCTCACCTCTACTTTCCATGAGTTCGTGAGCTCTGGAGAGGTGGGGTTATGTATTACTTACCTTTCTATAATCTCTCCTCAGCACAGAGTCTGGAGCATGGTAAGTATCAGTAAATGTTTACTGAATAGAAGGATCCACGAATGACTAAATGCCCTTTCTTCCCAATGGTGGGAGTGGGAAGAAGTGTAGGAGGTATCCCAGGGAAGCTCAGGTATGCAGGATGGTGAGGGCTGAGAACTCTGCAGCTTCAAAGTAGACATGGACCCTGTTGGAGGACCTGGGGCAAAAACAGATACTCACAATCTCCTAAGAGAACCAATCCTAGTAAGTCCCTACTTCCCAGGAAAGGAGCAGATGCTGGGCCCTTAGGAGGAAATGGAAAGGCTACAGCCTTGTCCGGAGGCTCAAGTTCTTATCTAGCATTCCTCTCCAAGGTTTCTCTGCCATTGTAAACACTCACAAAATAGAGGGGGGCAGGTCAAAGAAGAAATTCTGCCACCCCAAGCTCCCTACTCAGAAATGATTCTGGCCAATATTCAGTGAACACTGCTACAGACATCAAATATTGTTCTATGCATTTATACAGATAGTTGGATGAATAAGTAGAAATAATTTTTTTTAATCTGGGCTCCATCTTAGGCCTGCAAAACCAGAATCTCTGAGGGGATAAGCCCCATGATCTACCTTTTATACAGGCTTCTGTGGTGACTCTGATATAGCATATTGATTCAAAACAATAGTCCACGGACAAGTGTTGTGGAATGACCCTAGTCAGTCCTGCAGGACACTAAGTTTCTCAGCCACGTCCCAACTAGTGTTCATCCACTGAGCTTGAATTTGCCCAGGTCACCCAGCTCACCTCCCAGGTAGCTCTCTCCATAGTGAGGGAGCGCCCAGGGCTTCCCTTCATATGACTTGGAATAATCTCTGTCCCTGCAACAAGATTATCAGCGATCCTGTGTCCACCCCGCAGCTCCTCAGAGTAAGCCTAATCCTTCTAAAGGGCGCATTTTGGACGATGATGATAGTAGCTACTGTTTACCGAGTGAGCATCTGTGGTCTTCACACTGGCTCCGCAATGACGACTTCATTAGCTGAGCTCTACCCCTTCTCACCCACCAGGGAACTGAGGTTTGCAAAGGTACACAGGCAGGGCTGGATGTACTTCCTTGCTTGACGTAGAGCTTTTACCTCCAAACATTGGGAATAGCTTCCTGTCCCCTGCATGTTGTGTGTGTGTGTGTGTGTGTGTGTGTGTGTGTGTGTGTGTGTGTGTGTGTGTGTGTGTGTGTGAAAAACATCAGACAAATGCCTGGATTTCTGGGCCTTAAGCACCACTTTTTTCCCACCCCATATTTCTGAATGTCAGGGCAACCTCACAGTCAGAGTGCATAAAGAGGAATGGTTGGGAACCTGACGCGTGCACTAACTTAGGCTTTGCATTTCAGGGGTTGGGTGTTGGGGACTCCGTCGTGGCTCTGCAAGGGTCATCACCATCACCCCATGTCGCATGTTCCCACAGCTCACCTCCAGTAGGAAGGATCACCAATCTGCAGGCTTCTTGCCTCCAGCAAGATCCAACAGCCTCTGGGGCCACTTCTGTTTCTGATCATGCAAGTGCTTCAATCACTAGGGAATTTCACATGCTTGTAAACTGAGTTCTTTAAAGTGGCACATGCCTCTGCAGCTGTGGAGCCTGGTCTCTGCTGGAAAGCCACCATCCTTGGAATAGCAGAGATGCAGATAGAGTGTGGCTTCCAAGACTCAAGAGCAGGAACTGTGGCCCCCGATGGAGGAAGGCTGGGAACATGCTTGGGGGAGACAGAGTGGGAGCAGGAAGTGGGAAGGGAACTCATACTTCGGAGCACTTACCATCTGTCAGGTGCTGTACCACACATGCTCCAGTTTCATATTCATATCAACTTCCATTTTATTTCTATCCTAGAATGACCCTGCCAGTGAAGTATGAGCTCCATTTTATAGGTCAGGAAACGGAGGCTCAGGAAGATTACATAAGTTGCCCAGAACCATATAACTAACAAGAGCTCAACTAAACCTGGCTGTTTAGGGCACTGACTCTTCCCCCTCTGCCCTGACTGCATCACCAGTTGTCTGAGCAGAGAGAGGGGCAGTCTGACAACAGGCAAGGAAATGAAGGAAAGGGCTTCAGGCAGGGTTGATTCCAGGGCACCTGCCTGGTGATGGTTAGTGTTTATTAGTGTCACAGGATTTCCAGTCCAGCTCATCTGCAACATAATGACCCATCACCATCTGAAATTAGGGAAGCATGGCATGGATTTGACATTGAGAAGGCAAATCTTCTCCTTAGCCATGTTGAGCCTCAGTTTCCTCATTTGTACACTGGGGCAATAATATCCACTTCACAGAATCATTATATGAGCTTAGTAAATGAGTTAACCTAAATCTAATCCCACTGCCTCATCTATAAATGTTCAGGAGAATGAAATTGGATGAGGTGCTGCATTATGCCCAGCATGGCACATTGGTCCCAGGCTCGAGGGCATCTAGCTCTCCTGCCAGCAGAGTGGGTTCTGGGAAAGAGGTGGAGGTCTGGGACTGACCATCATAATGAATCTTATTTTCTTTGGGGGTCCCCCAACTCTGCCTAATCACATCCTTGACCCCCATCCATGCAGCCTTCCGACACAACGAGTGCCCGGATCCTGGGGTTCCAGTAAATGGCAAACGGTTTGGTGACAGCCTCCAGCTGGGAAGCTCTATCTCCTTCCTCTGTGATGAAGGCTTCCTTGGGACTCAGGGCTCAGAGACGATCACCTGCATCCTAAAGGAGGGCAGCGTGGTCTGGAACAGTGCCGTGCTGCGGTGTGAAGGTATGTGCCCGCCTTGGGCTGGGGGCTGTGGCTGTCAGCTGGAGAGGCTGAGGAGAGGGACAGGGTGGCCCAGACCACGACAATCCACTTCAGTGTCACCCTTCCTCTTCTCCCGGGACCCGGGGCCACCCTCTCCCCTCCCCTGCGGCGGAATGGCAAGGGACCACGTTGCATAGTATTTGAATGGCAGCCAGAAGTGAAACTGAGAAACGCTGGTTCCAGACTGGCAGGCATCAAAAACACCTCTCCTTGCAACTGGGGCCCCCCAGTACCACAGGCGTGAGGAGTCCCACTGCCCCTCGCACCCGGGGGCCCATCAGCCCAAAGCGGCCGGCAGTGCCGTGAGGTATCATGTCCTTCAAGCTGCCTGCCACTCTTCCCTTCTCCATGTGCTGATTTCCCCAGTCCCCGGGGATCTCTCTCGGCTTGGCCTCCATGCCCCTGTTAAGTGCTGCCCTAACACACTTGTGGTCAATCTGCAGGAGACGAAGGGCAGACCAGCCAGAAGAAATCAGCATGAAGCAAGCACAAGGGTTACTATGGCGTGTCCTCAGCCCTGCCTTGCCATGCGGGATGGGTTTTGACCCACTAACCCAACTAGCCAACTCTTCCCCCAAACTGTAGGCATTTAAAACACAGATTAAGCTTCTTGAGGGCAGGAACCATGTCCTGCCCAGCACAGTGCCTGGCACTGAATCAACCCTCACTAAACAAGTGTGAAGAATGGACGATGATGTCCCACAGGCCCTGGGAGGCAGCAGTGGCAGGGCCTGTGGAGGCAGGGGCTGCAGGTCTCTCTCCTTTCGGGGCCAGAAAGCCTTATTCTTCTCATCTCCCATATAGACACAGGGAGGAGGCCTAAGAGACCCCTCTATATACCCAGTCCCCAAACCCAAATCCGAGCACCCTGACCAGCAAGTAGGAAGAACAGGATAACGAAGCGGGGAGGTGCCGTAGAGCAAGCACTGCCCCAGAGCTGATGGCTGGATGGGGGGGAGAGGAGAGGCCACTGGGAGCGTAATGCATGTGGCAGAGGGTCAGGGGTCATGGTGGGCTTTCGAGGCAGAGAGGCCTGGGTGGGAATCTTGACAAGTCACCTTTTCCCTCTGAACCTCTGTTTTTTTCCAACTGGCAAAAAGGGAGTCGGGATAATACTAGGATGCCTACATTAAGGGCAGTTCCTGGCATGAAGCAAGCACTGAAAAGGGTTCTTTGTAAGCTCTGTGAGGTGAGGGAGTCTTTCTTGGCCTCAGAGCCCCACAGCTGGCATGCTGTTTGGCACTTGGGTGCTCAGTCAGTACTGCTTGTTGGGTCACTGAGCGAGTGAAGGCATAACCTTTCACTAGGTCACAGCCTCCCGAATGGCCTTCAGAGCCCCAACTCTCACCGGACTGCTTTTTGTCTCCACCCTGAAACTTAACCAGCTGAGCCACCCTCAGGAAGTGACTTGACTTCTCTGTGCCTCAGCTTCCCCATCCATGAAGCGTGGCTCATGGCAGGAGCCTCCTCACAGGGTTGTCATGCCATCACTGCTCTTGGGGAGGGGGAGGGGGGTGCCTGGCAGAGAGGCAGCACTCAGGGAGTGTGGGTGGTGCCCCTTTTATGAACCATTTCTTCGTCAGCCCAGTCAGATGAGTATCGCTTCACTTAGGGGGACCAAAGAGTGTTTCTTTTATTTTTATTGAAATGTAGTTGACAGAAAATCTTATATTGGTTTCAAGAATATAACCCAGCACTTCAACCATTACCCATATTATTAAATCCTCACCCCAACTAGTGCAGTTACTATCTGTCAACACAGGAAGATGTTACAGAGCCACTGGCTGTATTCTCCATGCTGTCCTACCATCCCCATGACCAACTTATATTATGAGATTTAGTGCCTCTTTATGCCCCTCACTCTCCTTCCCCACCCCCTTATCCCTCCCCCATGGTAACTACCAGTCACTTCTCAGTGCCTGTGAGTCTACTGCTGTTTTATTTATTTTGTTTTATTTTTAGATTCCACAAATAAGTGAATTTGTATTTCTCCACTGAGTTTATTTCACCTAACATGATATTCTTTATTCCATCCATTTTGTCGCAATGGCAGGATTTCTTCCTTTTTTGAGGCTGAGTACTAGACCACTGTATGCATGTGCCACACCTTCTTCATCTACATCTATTGTTGGATGCTTCGGTTGCCTCCATCTCTTGGCTGTTGTAAACAATGTGGCAATAAACATAGGGCTGCATATATCTTTTTGAATCAGAGATTTTTGTTTTTTCGGACAAATTCCTTGAAGTGGAGTTAGAGGTTCATATGGTATTTCTATTTTTAGTTTTTTGTGAAACCCCTACTGCTTTCCCCAGTGGCTGCACCAGTCGACACTCCCACCATCACCAGTGCGGGAGGGTTCCCAGGGATGTGCTTCCGCCCTCCTGGGTGCCTGGCCCAAACCCGGCAGGAACTGACCACTTTGCTGTGGTCCCACGGTGAGACACCACGATGTCTGCTGCTCCCCACCAGCAGAGTGAGCACTTGTGGCAATAGTTTAAGCTGTAGAGTTGGAGAAACAATGTGAGACTCAGTTTCACCCACTCCCAGCTGGGGAACTGGTAGGTTAGGAAAATCCCTCATCGGCCACCTGGGGAGAACTATGTGTGTCCGATGGAGCTATTTTGGGGTGAAGCAGATGCCCAGTGCCTAGAGGACAGTTGGTGAGTGGCCTTCAGGCTGGCCTCCCGCTCTCGCTGACACTCTTCTCTGGCTCCTGTGATGTTCCTCACGTCGGTCCGTCTCACCCAGGACATCTTCCCTGCTGTCTCTTGCTCACCTGATCTCTCTATTCTCCTACTTCCTTCTGTTCTTCAGGAGCCACCACTGGCCCGCTCTACTGGACATGTGGTCTCACCACTGTTCCATTTTTCTTACCAGTCCCATGGGCCTTGGTCCGCCACCCCCAACCAAGATTCTCCTCAGTTCTGGGGAGGAGTGCAGGCCCCCAGTGCCCCTGAGCCTGCAGGGGCGCAGTCCCAATGGCATCAGGACGTGGTAACTGCAGAACCCACGTCTCCTCTCCTGAGTCGGGCACTTCTAGACCATTGTTCTGCCAGAGCAGTGAAATGCTCTAGACCATGTATGAATGCATGAGAGAATTCAACCTTTGGTAATGAGCCTTAACACTATTCATTATTTCATGGGCAAAGTCGCAATTTTGCAATTAAAACAGTCTCATTCATTTTGTCACTGGAGGGGGAAATGCTGAGGCTGGGGCCAGTGAGCAACAAGAACTAGGGGGCAGCCTGCTGGAGAGACCCTGAACTGGCACAGGGGACAGCCTGCTCAGTTTTCTCACAGTGGTGGGCATTTGCGGCCAAGCTGGTTTTTGGGCACCTGGGCAGCAGCGTGTCAGAGGGGTGAGGAACCCTGCCTAGAGTGGCTAATCCCAGACTTAAAACCATAGGGCAGGTTTTTCAGAAGCCCCTGGGCATCTGGCCCCTCCGTGGCCCTTTTCCCTCCTTGTATCCCCGCCTTGGGAGAACTCCGCTTTGTAATCAACATCTTCATCTTTTCCATTTTTTTCTAGTTTTGTTTTTGATTAAGTATCCCCACCTTGTGGACAATTAAATGCAGAAGTTAATGGTCTTTTAAAAAATCTTTTAATATATGCTAAGAGCCACTTTGCTTTTGAGAGGCTATAATGGGACAAGGGAGAAAATGGCTTCTCCTAAATTTAGAAACAAGGATGATCATCTGGCTGATCTAAAACAGAAGTTGGCAAACTTTTCCTTAAAGGGCCAGCTAGGAAGTGTTTTTGCCTTTGTGGGCCATACGGTCTCTACTCAACTATGTGAATGCAGCATATAAACAATATAAACAAATGGGCTGGGTTTGTCTCTCAGGCCGTAGTCTGCTGACCCCTTATCTGGAGAACAGAGGATATAGGGACCCATGTGTTTAAAATCAGGAATTTCCTAAAAGTCTTCCAGATAGTGGAGGCACCTACATGGGAGTCTCCCTGTATTCATCTCTCTCGCCTCTTTTAAGGCATACCCTGACAATGAAAAGGGTTTTACAAGGGTCACTCCATTCAGCCATGCACAGTCTAGGGAGGAGGTGTGGTTTACTGTTCCCACTGGGGCACACAGACGTCACGCCACTTGCCCAGCATCCTCTGAGCTTGTAAGTGATGGAGCCAGAATTCAAACCCATCTTGGCCACACTGTTACTGCATTTTGATTGGTCTGTATCTCTAGAGAGAATATCATTTCAAATAAGTTTATCAAAGACTTAAAGCTTCCATAAGTAGGACGAAAAGCAGGTTTTGTACTTTCCATATCCCAGCAGAAAACTAAAACAGAAGGAAACATATCACCTATCACAAAAGACAAAAAAAAACAGGACTCCCTTATGGAAGCATCAGCAATTGACAGCATGAAACAAAATGACAGCCATAAGACAGACATATCAGTTATGACAAGAAAGGAGATTAAACCCCCTATTAAAAGACAAAGACTCTCACACTGGATTTAACAAAATACACTGCTTCCAAGCAGTACACAGGGAAACACAGCGATAAATTATCTCCAGTGAGTATGTATTTTCATTTTTAAATTAATACTCAGTGGTTGCCAAAAAAATTAAACAGTGCACAAGTGCAGTAAAGTTCAAAGTCAAAATACTAATTTCCTGATCCCACTCCCTGGGGAAAAATGATTTAACAGTTTGATGTAAACACATACATATTAGTGTTCTCTTCTGTATACCAAATATGCTACTTTTGAAACCAGAAAATTTAGAAGTACTATAAAAAAGAAGGTCAGTTCTTCCCATTCCCACAAGAGGAATCTAAGTGATAGTGTAGCTCATTCAGTCCTATAAGGGAGAAATATGAGTAGTTACTGAGTTTCTAACATTAGCTCATTTAATATCCTGGTCACCCTTGTGAGAAAGATACTATTATGGCCCATGCATGAGAAATCTGGGAGCCAGAGAGGTGAATTGGCTTGCCCAAGGTCACCCAGCTAGTCACCTTTGAGCACTTACTATGTGCTAAATACTAGGCCACATGCTTCATGTACACTGTCCTATGGAATCCTCACGACAGCCCTGTGAGGTAGGTACTGCTATTGTCCTCATTTCACAGACGAGGAAACTGACACACAGAGTAGCTAAGTAACTGGCCCAAGATCACACAGCTATGTGAAGAGAGAGTCAGGACTCAAATCCAAGTATTCTGATACCAGAACCATCACTTCTAATCACCAAGTAAGGTGTGTCTGATGCCAACGCTTATGCTCCTTTCATCCTCCAACAAAGTGGTGGAGCAGAAGGCCAGAGGAAAGTCATTCACAGCAGACACTGAGTCAACTAAAACCTCTTTGAGGGCAGTCATCAGGGTGGTCATTCCTATGTCCACCTAGAGTGGTTAGAAATGGAGGCTCTGAAGTCAGACCCCACAGTTTCAAATCTGGCTCTGCCACTTCCTCACTGTGTGTTTCTGGACCAGTTACCTAACCTCTCTGTACCTGCTTCCTCAACTATAAAATGAAGCTAATGCCATTACCTATCTTATAGGTTGTTATGAAGGTGAACGTGCAGGAAAAGAGAAAGCACATATAAATCAGCATCTGGCCCCTTCTCAGGGCTCAGTGAGTACTGGTTCTGTGGTCATCCTGTCCAGCACCATTCCCAGTTGCTCCCCGCCTCATATGCTTTCAGCATCAGAGGTCAGGAAGGACAGGTCGTCCCTCACAGGGAACACCAGCCCCTCAGCAGAAGCCTGGTGCATCAGTCATCTCTCGCTGCCATAACAAACACACCACAGACAACGTCGCTTTTACAACAGAAATTTGTTTTCTCACAGTTCTGAATGTTAGAATTCCAAGCTCAGGGTGCCCGCAGGTTGGGTTTCTCCGGAAGCCTGTTTTTTCTTGGCTGTCAGATGGCTGCCTCCTTGCTGTGTCCTTTTAACTCGGCACATGCACTCCTGATGCCTTTTCTTCTTCTTGTAAGGACACC
The DNA here is from genome assembly GCF_040802235.1 of Manis javanica. Lineage (NCBI taxonomy): Eukaryota > Metazoa > Chordata > Mammalia > Pholidota > Manidae > Manis > Manis javanica. The sequence goes on along the minus strand of NC_133159.1, from coordinate 25,345,289 downwards.
AGTCCTGATGGATTAGGGCCCCCCTCTTATGATCTTATTTAACCTTAGTTACTTGTAAAGGCCTTATATCCAAATACAGTCACACTGGAGTCAAGACTTCAACCTATGAATTTGGAGGGCACAAGTCAATTGTAACATCAAATATCTGTACCTTTCAACCATTATTTCATTCCTTCAACAAAATATTTATTGAGCACCTACTGTGTGCCAGGCACTGGGTTAGACACAGGGGCCCGAGTTTTCTCCCTATTCGAGGCAGAACCGACCCCTCGTTTTCTTTCTTTTCCTTGCATATGTGAGCATGTGTGTGTATATGTGGGTTTCCTTTTTCCACCCCAACATTTCAATGGAACATTTCAAACAGAAGAAAATAGTACAATGAACCCCCATGTGCCCATCACCCAGCTTCAGCGATTATAAACTCATGGCCTATTTTGTTTCATTTATACCTCCATACACTCCCCCAGTCCTCTCCACTCTGGGATTATTGTGAAGAAAATTTCAGGCAAAACATTTCAACCACAACACTTTAGTATGTATCTCCAACAGGTAAAAAGAGCTCTTTAAAACATAACCACGTACTAGTATTTTAAAAAGTGATTACTTAACAGGATCAAAGTTCCATGATTATCTAACACTTTCTTTTATTGTATTTTTTTAAAAATCAGAATTCTGATTAGGTTCATATGTTAGAGTGACTGGTAGGTCCCTAGTCTTCTTTAACCTGTGTGTGTCTACCGATTCCCACCCCTCACAATTTTTTGTTGGAGGAGCCGCTCCATTTATCCTGATGAGTCTCCTGCATTCTGAATATTGGTGATTGCATCCTTGTGGGGTTATTTAACACAATTCTATCTCTTAGGTTTCTTGTCATTGGGAGTAAGACATAATCAGATTTAGGTTCCACTTTTGGCCAGAATATTTTATAGGTAGGGCTCTGTGCCTCCATCAGAGGCACATAATATCTGGTGTGTCTTTTGGGGACATTAGGAGCCATCGGCAGGCCTTGCCTAGAGACTGCACAATGGTACCATGCTACCGTTTCTTCTTTTTTTTTTTATTTTTGTATCATTAATCTACAATTACATGAAGAACATTATGTTTACTAGGCTCCCTCCTTCACCAAGTCCCCCCACAAACCCCATTACAGTCACTGTCCATCAGTGTAGTAAGATGCTGTAGAATCACTACTTGTCTTCTCTGTGTTGCACAGCCCTCCCCACGCACTGCCCCTGCATTATACATGCTAATCATAAGGCCCCCTTTCTTTTTCCCTGCCCTTATCCCTCCCTTCCCACCCATCCTCCCCAGTCCCTTTGTTTCTTCTTTTATAAGCTGAAATCTTAAAGAAAACTTGTTCCCATGAACTATTTGATTACCTGGTGGTAAAGCTCATAATGAAAGGGCAGGAGAAATACTCATTTTCCTTTATTTACTAGTTTTTATGTTAATGAAATGATTCCCTAACATCTTTCAAAGTTGAACACTTTTGAATACCATTACAGTCCAATGGATTTAAACATATTTTGTGTATTTAAATTCACTGAACTTACTCCTCTAATCAATGTGCAGATGGTCTCATACACCAGTGGGAGCCTTTGGAAATTGGTCCAACCTCATCTTGTACACTTTTTTGTCCCCGATCTGGATTCAGCTGTTTCTTCAAGGAGCCCTGGTTTCTTTTTTAAGTGAAAAATGATATTTTGAAACTGGGCCCTGGGGGAGCTGATTACTGTCAAGTAGGTCCTTGTTTATAAGTCTTTCCCATGCCCAGAGCTAAAAAACTGTTTTTTAAAGATAAAATGCAATACAATGGGTTCATTTCATTTCAAATGTAACAACACATTTTTGCTTTTACTTACCTTCCTTGATGTTGTATCTGTATTGCCCTTCACTCTTCCTGAAAATCCCATTTCCCAACCCCAGTGTGAAACTACCATCCCATACTACGATACCCAAACACCTCTGAAATGTAATGCCCAAATTACCAACAGCAATATGATCCCTGAAAATAGTTCACTTTTTTTTTTCTTTTGATTCTTCTTGTCCCCATATCCTCCTTGGGATGGTCTCTCAAATTGCTGTGTTTCAAAATGTCTTCAGTTTCTTTGTATGTGATTATGCCACCAACTGATAGAATATTGTATTCATTTATCTCATTCTGCTTTTGAGGTTTGAGACATTGCTTATCAAATTAAATCTTTCTTTTTAATTGTATAAAATATATACATAGTTGCACAGTTAAATCTTTAAAAGAAGGTATATTCTGAGAAAGTCTAGCTTCTATCCCTGTCCTCCCTACCCTGTTCTTTCCTTCTTTGCATAGGTAATCTTGAGCTTTTAGCTCCCCCTTTCATGGATTGTGAATATGAGTAGGTATGTGCATGTGTCTCACACACACACACACACACACATTTGAAAAATGAATCCTAGTTAGGTTCATACATTAGATTGGCTGGTAGGTCTCAAGTCTTCTTTAATCTGTATGTGTCTACTTACTCCCACCTGTAGATTAATGGAATCATATTATACCCATATTTTTACCTCTCTACCTTGCTTTTATTCACTTAATAATGTATTTTGGGCTGCATAATAAATTTACCCAGTGGGGGCTGCAATGAATATATGTATATATTCCAGAGATCACTGCATGGCATTATAGAATATAATAGAATATTCTACATTCTTCTTTTATAGCTGCACAAATAGTCCATTTTGTTGGTTGCCCCAGTTCATTCAAGTCAGCTCCCCATTGCTGATCATTTGGGCTATTTCCATTCTGTTACAAACAGTGCCTTGTCTAGCCATGTTTATATACATTTTTTTCGTATTTTTGCCACTATATCTTTGGAATAGAGTTCTAGAAATAGAATTGCTAGGCCAGAGAGAAAATGCACGTGAGTTTTGCTGGGCATTATCAGATTTCCCTTCCTTGTGCCATTTTGCATTTCTAGCAGCAAGGTACTAGAATCCCAGGTTCCCCTCAACCTCATATGTCATCAGACTTCGGGTTTTGCCTATCTGATGGGATGAGAAATTATTTCTTGTTGTAGTTTTAATATGTATTTTCTTAGTAAGAGTGAGAGTGAGCATCTTTTCAAATGTTAAGGAGACATTGCACTTAGGAGTCCCCCCTCCTCCCTGCCTCAGCTGCCACCCTGGAATATGAAGATGAGCTGGAGAGCAAGGGCAGGGCGGCATGAAGAGAGCAGGTGAAAAGGCGGACCAGCCAAGGCAGTAATGCCATTCTTCAGAGAAAGGAAACAAAATGGTGACAACCAAAGGCAGGATTGGGGTCCCCGCCTGGAGATTTCAGGCTAGGCTTTTGTTGATACATATGCACCAAATGGCAGTAGATGAGCCAGGCAAGTGTGACTGTGACCTCTGTCTTCCTGGAAAGTAAGCGAGCAGATCACAGTCCAGCATCCAAAGAGGCTGGACCTGTGCAGAACTGGAGCCAAGAACAAGTCCCTATTTCTGCTGAGGCTCAGGACCTGCACGGGGACCCAGGGACAGAGAGGTAGGCATGCCCCTCCCCACCCCCAAGGCCTCATGTGTCCATTGGAGAACAGAGAAAAGCATAGTTTCAGTGAGATGGGTGGATGGATTTCTAAAACGGGGGTTACCCAGGAAGTGCCAGTGCCCGAATGCAGTTTGCTCTCTCAGTATTTAATATAGGTGCTATGTACTTAGTTTCTCCAAGCCTCAACTTACTAGAAATGGGGAGATGACCCCTGCCTATAAAATGAGGATAATATTAGTATCTGCCTTTGAGTGCTGCGGTTGCCACAGGATAATCCACATTAAGCTCTGACACTTAGTATGCTCTCAGTACCGGTGAGCTCATTACTGCCAGCATGGGGTAGTGCTGTCATGAGCTACAGGGGGAATTTGGAAACAGCAGACTTGAGGTTAAAATTCAGCTCTAACTTTATTAGCTCTCAATCTAGCTTGTTAGCCTATGTAGCCTTAGTTTTCTCCTCTAGTAAAATGGGGATAATTACTTCATAATTGTTGTGTGCCTTTGAAGGAGGTAATACATTAAAGCAGTTAGCGTTGTAAGTTATCATTATGAGTTTCTTTTCTTTTTAAGTGAAGCTTTATTTATTACTAGCTTATGATGCTTTCCTTCCTAAAAATATTAGTTTTCCCATACTTTTACTGTTATAAAAAGGATAAGACTAAGTGACCATCAATGTCTATTTCAGCTAAAAAAGGATGATTTTCTGTAATCTCATGACTTTCTTGAATCTCCCATGGACATACGTGTTATCAAAGCCTGATCCTCTTAATAAATACCAGAAATAGGGACTTGTTCTTGGCTCCAGGTCGGCACAGGTCCAGCCTCTTTGGATGCTGGACCGCGATCTGCTCGCTTACTTTCCAGGAAGACAGAGGCCACAGTCACACCTGCCCGGCTCATCTACTGCCATTTGGTGCATATGTATCAACAAAGCCTAGCCTGAAATCTCCAGAGGGGGGACCCCAATCCTGCCTTTGGTTGTCGCCATTTTGTTTCCTTTCTCTGACGAAAAACATTAAAACAGAAAGAACAGCAACAATTTAAACCTACTTCAACTTTCTCCTCTTTCAACTCTGTCCATGTCAGTTGGACTAGTCATTGTGCCCCTTACAAGGTCTAGTTCACATTGATCAGTTTCATCTGACTCCATCCACTGGGATTTTGCTGTTACCCCAACACTAACTGTGTTTACAGTCAAATACAGTACCATAGGAATTAATTTTAAAGTACTTAAATCTTACTTCTCAATTAGGCTGAAAGCAACTTGTGAGCAAGGTCCAGACACTACTCTTCTATTACCTCCTTCATCATTCTGGGGAAACACAGTAAATATTTAAAAAGTAAATATTTGGTTAACTTACACTATCCACAGATTGATTTCACCTGTGTGTTGATGCATTTCCTTAAGACATTGTCATACTTATTATCACTTATGACTGTTATTTAAATGATGCTGTTACCTAATGACCAAAAAAGGGCATGTTGTGAGTTTCTAAGATTATTATTTTGTGATTGTTTTTGTTAATTGAACTTTTAATATAACTTTGTACTAAGAATGCTTGACAATGGCAGGGAGGTTGTTATCAACATCCTCATTATCAATCTTGGGGAGGGAGGTATATTAGGGGGCCCTAGGTTAGCCTATATTGACAAACAACCCCAAATTCTCAGTGGCTTTAAAACAGGAGTGTGTGTGTCACACAGACTACTCAAGCTGCATGTTTAGTGGGTTGTCAGGAGCTCTGCTCTTCAGCGTCACTTAGAGCCCGAGGCTGGTGGATTCCATCTTGACACTTGCTTCCATGATCACCAGGCAGGAAACTTTGCAAATTATGCACTGGCTCTTAAAGTTTCTGCATGGATGTGAAAGGTATCACTTTTGCTGACGTTTGGTTGGTCAAAACAGTCACATGACCTGGCATAACTTCAAAAAAGGTGGACAATGAAACCCTTGTGCCCTGAAGGAGGTGGACTGGCTGTAGCTCTAATGACCCCCACAGGGCCAAGGGTCTGGCTGCAGGAGGAAGCAGGAGTGATGGGAAAGGTGCAGGTGACAACGGGAAGCTGGGGGACGGAAAGGATGGGCAGAGACCTAGGGCCTGAGGTACCAAACTTTGCGAGGTCAGGGATACATTCAGGCCACCCAGTGTCTTATGGACTCATCTGCCATGGACTGCATTCATTCATCCTTCCATCCACCCATTTATTCACTCAAGCAATAATCATGATTGTTGGCACAGAGGGAAAACCATGCTGACTTCCTGGATGGATGCGGAGGATTCCAAGTTGTGTAAGACATCATATGGTCCCTGCCCTCACAGGGCTCATGGTGGGCCAGGCCGTGCCAGTACCCCCAAGGCGAGCTCGGGCTGTGCCCATTCTCCGGTGCCAGGTGTGAGGAGGCAGGCCCGGTCTGTGCCCCTGCAGCAGGCCTGACCAGTGAGGAGCAGAGGAAAAACCAGTGAGACTCAAATATTCGCTGTACTTCAGATATTCTAGAATGGCAAAGGACTTTGATGAAAGGATTCTTTTCACTTCTCCCCTCTGGTCTTAATAAAACTCCAGATGATAAAGCTGGACATATTCATAAAGGTCCCAACAGACAGAACTTTCAGTGTTCATAGTTTATATAATTTTCTCTAAAAACAAAAACAATACTTGTTGGTGGACACATTTGATAGAGAGGTTCATTGTTCATTCATTTGTCCCCCCCAGGAGCTACTTCTCTCCCTTCTGTCTCCCCAGCTCCCTGCGGTGGTCATCTGACTTCGCCCAGTGGCACCATCCTGTCTCCGGGCTGGCCTGGCTTCTACAAGGACGCCCTGAGCTGTGCCTGGGTGATTGAAGCCCAGCCAGGCTACCCCATCAAAATCACCTTCGACAGGTGGTTATGACCACAGCCTCGGGGCAGGGGGGAGGGGGCTTGGGGGAGTGTGGGTTAGCACTGATGCTGAGATGCCAGCAAGTTCAGAGAACGCTGGACCAAATGGTTCTGGGTGGGGACAGACCGTACTGGCCTTGCCCAGTAGTGGGGTCTGTGCTGTTTAGGGGACTCAGACTGGAGGAGGAGGAGAAGGCTGGGACAATACTTGGGATGTCAGAGCCCTTCTCTCCCCACACCCTGGAAGAGGGACAGCGGGCAGATGGACACCATGAGATGCTGAAGCAGGCATTAGCATTTGAGGAGCATAGCCCTGAAATATGGGGTGACAGCCTTCCACCTCTGACCCAGCCCACTCATATGCCCCACTTTTAACTCCCACCCTGGTTATGCTCATTAGGTAGAGAAAATCATCACCCAAATATAAGCACACACTTATAAACAAAGCATTCATAACCTAGAATCGTAGTCCACAAACTTTTCTGGGAAGGGCCAGATAGTAAATGTTTTGAGGTTTTGCAGGCCACTTGCAAATATCTATTGCATATTCTTTGCTTTAAAATAAAAAATACCCCTTTAAAATGTAAAAACCATTCTTAGCTCTTAGGCCACACAAAACAGGCTATAGACCAGATTTGGCACTGGTCTGTAGTTTAGTGATTCCTGGCCTAGAAATCAGGACCCTGTGAGGCTAGTTATTAAGCCTCTAGGTCTGAAGATGGGTCACGGCTACAGAGAGGCCTGAGAGAGCTGCATGCGACTGTGGAAGGAGGAGGAGGACAGGCTACATGCAGTAGAGAAGGTACTTCCTCATCGCCAGTGAGTGTGTGCAAATTATATTAAAATCTCCCAGCCTGCCCAACTCTGGTTGTCCTGAAGCCCTGGGTCAGGCAGGGCCCATTTAATAAGACAGGTTTCTCAAGAAGTCCGCATTCCCATCTTTGGCAGATTCAAAACCGAGGTCAACTATGATACTCTGGAAGTGCGGGATGGACGGACATACTCGGCGCCCTTGATTGGGGTTTACCATGGGACCCAGGTCCCTCAGTTTCTCATCAGCACCAGCAACTACCTCTACCTCCTCTTCTCGACCGACAAGAGCCACTCGGACATTGGCTTCCAGCTCCGCTATGAGAGTGAGTCTTGGCAGGGAGGCAGACAGCAGGGTCGGCCCTGCTGGGTGAGACGCCCCCAGGCTGGGCTCCAGAGCAGGCCCCCATGGAGGCGCATCCCCATGGCTTTCTCAGTTAGGCTAAGTTAGCAAGTCACCCCTTGCTCTCAGCATCCCTCAGAGCTCCCAGGAACTTAGAGGTGCCCTTTTAGGAGACCGGGAGCTGGTGACCGGGACACCAGGTCCTCGTGTGCTTACTGCAGACCTCTTCCTGGGCAGAGGATTCAGGGGCCGCCATGCTGGGCACCGAGTGTTTGACAGGCGATGAGGCTGAAGTCAATGGCGTCTCCCGCTCATTTTCGCCTTCACTTGTCACCTTCGGCGTTCATCACCTGTGCCTTGATTGAGAGATTGGTGTCCCTTTGGTTCTTTGTAGACCATTATAGGAAGGTACGGCTGTGGGTACCATGAAGGCAGGGTCACTTTCTCATGTTGTATCGCTGAGTTTAGCGTAGTCTGAGCCATCATAGACACTCGACTTATGCTTATTAAATGAATCAATGAACGAACAATTGAGCCAACTGATTTTCAGTGACAGATAGGCCTCCAAATGCCCTCAGCAGCGTGACAGTCACATCTGATGAGTGAGAAGTGATGGCATCAGCCCTCAGTGAATCAGAGCCCTCTGCCTGTCCCCTTGTGAGGCAGCTGGGCTCCCGCTGTGGTGGTAGGGAGCTGTCTGTTGCAGCTGTGGGATCTTTTCCAGCTATAACGCTGCAGTCAGACCACTGTCTGGACCCAGGGATCCCCGTAAATGGGCAGCGCCACGGCAACGACTTCTACGTGGGCGCTCTGGTGGGCTTCAGCTGCGACTCGGGCTACACGCTGAGTGACGGGGAGCCCCTGGAGTGTGAGCCCAACTTCCAGTGGAGCCGGGCACTGCCCAGCTGTGAAGGTAAGACGCAGAGCCTTCCTCTAAAGGAGTGGACTCCTTTCCGAGAAAAACCCGGAGCTGGAAGGGTCGCTGACTGCCCCTGTCAGTCGGGGTTGGGGGCTGAGAGGAGACGGGGACACACTCCTGAAGGACCGGGGCTGGGGGAGGTCCCGGGCCGCTCGGGTGCTTACCGCCCTCTTCGCTCTTGCAGCGCTCTGCGGCGGCTTCATTCAGGGCTCCGGCGGGACCATCTTGTCACCAGGGTTCCCTGACTTCTACCCCAACAATTTGAACTGTACCTGGATTATCGAAACATCGCATGGCAAGGGTGAGTGTTTAGGCCCATACAGGTCCTGGCGTGGGACATGGTCGGCCCCAAGTTGCCCAGGTCAAACTGACTTCCATGGGGCTCTCTCTAGATGGCTTAATCTGAATTTTTCTCACCAACAAGGAAACTCCAAGGACCATCCCACCTCTTTGAATCACAGGATTCATTCAGTAATTTTTTTTTTTGTAACAGTCTAACATCTCCACTCCATAGACGTCTTAGAGATTACCAGTTCTCACGTCCTACTTAACACAGGAATCTTCTCTAAGTCACTCCCCACAAGATGGAAACACACCTTCTATCTAAACAGCCTCCAGTGGTGTGCAGTGGCCAGTCCATTCAAGAAGTGGGCACCTGTTATCATTTTTTATAAATCTGATCCCTCCTAATAGCCTATTAGGTATCCCTGAAACTTTTTTCCTTCTACTGTGTTCTGGAGACACATAGGATACATGTCCCTCTTCTCACACCCACCATAGAGATATTGGACACAGCAAACCTGTTTTTGTATAACTCAGCTGTTTCTCAAATGACATGTATTCATATTCCTCATCAGGCTGGACTGTTGCCTCAACTTCCCTAACATAAATAATCTTTGGAAGTCCAAGTTCAAAGTAAGGCTGCTGGTTACAAATAAACATTAGTTAACATGCTCTCTCCATTCAACAAATATTGATTGAATGCCACCTGCATGACAGACACTGGAGCTGGGAATAAGTAGTGACCAGGCAGATATGGCCTTTACCCTCAGAAGCTTATTCTCAAGTTCATCTGGAGCTAATGGTTCTTTAACCCCTCTGCACCTTGGCAAATACAATAATGCACAGACTGCACCCTAGAGGTTTTGATTTTCTATGCGGAAAGTGGAAACCAGACATCTGTGTTTTTAGAACTCTCCACTAGTAATTCTGAAGCATGCCCTTAAATAAGAACCCCTGATCTAGAAGAATAACATGTAGAAAAAACAAGAAAAAATATTAAAAGAAAGAGTAATTAACGCTTCCAGATTTTAAGATACTGTTATTGGCTAAAATAATTTTAACAATGCAGTATGAGTATGAGAGTGGGCATACAAGTCAGTGGGGTAGAATAAGGATCTAGAAATAGATTCCTTCGTGTGTGTGTGTGTGTGTGCATGTGTGTGTGTGTGTGTTTGTGCACTCTGTGTGTGTGTGTGTGTGTGTGTGTGTGTGTGAGAGAGAGAGAGAGAAAGTCTGTAGTATATAATTAGAGTGTCATTTCCAATCCATTCAAGAGAGGATGTATTATTTAATAAATGGTTTTTAAACAGTGGATTTAACATTTGGGGTAAAAAAAGAAAAAAACCAAATCATACCTCTTATATTTCACCATAGAAATTCTAGTACTAGAAGAACATGAAAATCTAACCTCAGGTGAGGATGTACTTTAAAGAGTAAGTAACACTAAAAGCAGAATCCATAAAGGCAAAGACTGTTAGATTTGATTAAATAAAACTTTGAATACATTTATGTAAAAAAGAGCAATAAAAAAATCCAGGTAGTAAATGGGCAAAAATATTTGCAACATATAATCAACAAATGATTACCAACCTGATGCATGAATTGCTCTTAAAAATCTTTTAAGAAAGTGCCTGGTCTACAGGCTTGTAAAATGAACAAATCTATCAATGCTTCATAATAGAGGAAATGCAAGTGGGAAGACATGGCCCTCACTAATAATAAAAGAAATGTGAATTCAACTAGTAATAAAATGCCATTCCCCTTATCAACAAGAAAAATCATAAGAGTATGGGAAACAGTGTAGAGACATAAATATTCTTCTTTAATGTTGACATAGTATGAAATTGTCGAAACTTTTCAGAAGGTGAGTCAGAGACATGAATCAAAAGCCTTAAAAATTTTTGTGCCTTTGGACCTAGGAGTTCCACCTCTTGGAATTTATCTGAAGATAATAAGTAAAATTGTACATTGAGACTTAGCTATAAAGATGTCTCCTAAGTATTTATTAATTGAAAAATTAGTAACTATTCAAATGTCTGTCAATAAGGAAGTGTTAAATAAACACAAGGTACAGCCATCTAATGAAATACTATAAGCTACTAAAAAGAATAATATAAAAGAATATTTAAGGACCTACAAAGGTAATTGCAACACATTGGTAATAAAAAATAAGTTTGCCTAAAGAATATATTCAGTTTATAAAAAATAAACAATCCAGAGAAAAAATTCAGATGGCCAACAGGTACATGAAAAGATGCTCCACATCGCTAATCATCAGAGAAATGCAAATTAAAACCACAATGAGATATCACCTCACACCAGTAAGGATGGCCAACATCCAAAATACAAACAACAACAAATGCTGTCGAGGATGTGGAGAAAGGGGAACCCTCCTACACTGCTGGTGGGAATATAAACTAGTTCAACCATTGTGGAAAACAGTATGGAGGTTTCTCAAAAAATGCAAAATAGAAATACCATTTGACCCAGGAATTCCACTCCTAGGAATTTACCCTAAGAATGCAGGAGCCCAGTTTGAAAAAGACATATGCACCCCTATGTTTATCGCAGCACTATTTACAACAGCCAAGACATTGAAGCAACCTAAGTGTCCATCAGTAGATGAATGGATAAAGAAGATGTGGTACATATACACAATAGAATACTATTCAGCCATAAGAAGAAAAGAAATCCTACCATTTGCAACAACATGGATGGAGCTAGAAGGTATTATGCTCAGTGAAATAAGCCAGGTGGAGAAAGACAAGTACCAAATGATTTCCCTCATCTGTGGAGTGTAAGAACAAAGGAAAACTGAAGGAACAAAACAGCAGCAGATTCACAGAACCCAAGAAGGGACTAGTGGTTACCAAAGGGAAGGGGTGAGGAAGGAGGAAGATGGGGATTAAGGGGTATTATGATCAACACACATAATGTAGGGGGGTCAAGGGGAAGGCAGTATAGCACAGAGAAGACAAGTAGTGATTCTATAGCATCTTACTATGCTGATGGACAGTGACTACAATGGGGTATGTGGGGGGGACTTGATAATATGGATGAATGTGGTAACCACAGTGTTGCTCATGTGAAACCTTCATAAGATTATTTATCAATGATACCTTAAAAAAAATAAATAAATAAAAATAAACAAGGATATCTGCATAGAAAACAGTCTGAAAAATATACCACCAAGAAGTTAATATTAGTGTCTCTAATTTTTATCTTTTCACTATTTTCTAATTGTGAACAATAAACATATATTACATGTAAGGTATAATATTTGAATAAAAAAATAAAATTTGAAAGAAAAGTCATTTATAGCCCCACCACATATACTTAAGTACTTTTGCTTTTGGCCTTAATAGACCTGATCTAGCCAGGATTAGGATAGCATGGAACTTTTTGGGCAAGACAGGACTCTCTAGGCAGTCAGGGTGAAGCTCGGATTGTCCCCTTCTTCCCACAATATTGTTCCTGAGTCAAGGAGGGATTGGGGCAGTGTCTTTGTTCATCCTGCAGAGCTGTTTCCACCAAGCCTGGCCAGGAGTGGACCACTGCAGGAGCCAGAAGCTAGGAGAGCAAAAGAAAGGCATCCCCTCATAATCCCTAGAGGAACAGCCACCTAGAGTCTTAATTTTCTCTGTGTCAGGATGTCTAATTACAGGGGCATATGTTTCTCCATCCCTTTCTATGTGTGTCTTTGCCTAGAAGTCAATACAGTTCAACAAATACTTAACAAATGCTCATTTGATACTTGTGCTTATCTGGGTGCTGGGAAAATACTGGTGTAAGAAGTCCTCTGGTATTACCTGCTTTCAAGAAGTTTATAGTTTGGTGATAGAAATAGCTTAAACTACCATGGCCAGTGCTGGGATAGAGCAGATAGGGATTGGGAAACATCTGGAGACCAGCCCAAGGGTGTCCTGTGTCCTGGAGTTGAGACTTCAGGGATGCAAAGGAGTTAGCCAGAATGAAATACGTTCCAGACAGAGAATCACAGGAGATCACTGGTATATGACCAGGTCACTTCTTCCTTAGAACAAAAGGCTCTGTCTTTAGCACAGAGCCTCAAATTGTAAAAGAGCCAGCACGGCGCTGCAGGCCTCACTTAACCTTTCTCAGCTTCCTTCTAAGTCCTCTAAACACTTAAGTTCTAGCGACACTGAACTTCCAGTACCTAAAGCCTCTCAGGATTTCTTTGTCTTCTAGAGCTTTGTACATTAGTACAGTTTTCTCCTATCTGGAACACGTCCTGTCCTGGCACTGTCTCCACCATTCTCTTTGCATGGCCAGCCCTTCATCCTTCTAAACTCACTTCCTCTAATGAGCCTTCCTGATTCCTTCTCCCCAGCCCTGGGTCTGGGTTGGGCTGCCCTCCATGGGCTCCCATGTGATCCTGTATCTTCCTAATCCAGACTTTACCCCACTGTACAGAACTTGCAACTTCATCATCTGTCTCCCCAAAGACTCTAAACTCTTGGAGAGACTTGTCTGCCTTGCTTCCTGCAGTTTCCTAGTTCTGGCTCTATGCCTGGCACAGGAGGAACTCAAGAAATATTTAGGATTGAATTAAACTGAACCCAGACCCTTCTTGAGAGAGCACTGCTTGGAAGGATATCCCAGGTTAAAAGACCTGTTAGCCTGCTTATTCTGATTGCTCCCTAACAGGCAGAAGGACTACTGGGAAACTTACAACTCTGTGAAATTTAGAATTGTTCAACTTGCCACATACCCAGCCCAAGGGAACAGCTAATTTAGGAGCCCAGAGAATGTGCCCTTGCTAAGACCCCAGAACTGACATCTTTTAACCTATAAGGCTGTCTGGGAATTAGATAAGCTGAGCAGACTGAATACCTACCTACTACATGCCAGGCACTGAACTGTGGGCTCTGTATATGCTGTCCCCATTGTTCCTCACTCTGAGGATTAAATGTCACTTGTGAGGGAGGTATCATCACCCACATCTTACTGCTGAGCAACTTTGACCTGGACCTTTCTGCAGCTAGATGGGCTTTTGAGCCCAATCTGTCTCCCTCCAAAGCCCATGCCTTTCCAACGGCCCTGTGTCTCTGCTTTCCTTTGGTATCCATGTCCTTCATATGACTCTGCATGGTTCGCTCCAGTGAAGTATTCATTTGCATGTGCATCTGTCACACCACATCTGGATTCAGACTCCAAGATGGGGCCTCTCTATTTCCTTGACAATGTCTTTATTTTCTCACAATGGCCAAAATAGCCCCAGCAGTCAGCACAACTGGGAAACCCAAGGGTTTCATCTCGGTTGTTTACTCATCCTTAGAGTCCCAGCCAAATGTTTACTCCTTTGGAGGAGCTATATTTGCACGCTAGAAGGACAGAGTGCAAGGCGTCGTGCTTAATCTGTTTCATTTCCTGTTGCTGTGTCTGGCGTGCTCTCCACCCATCTCCGTGTTCCAGCCAGGAAGGAGGAAAGAAATGCCACTGAGCCTTTCCCAAGCTCTGTAGGCTGAGAACTGTTTCCTCATTTACACATGTGGGTGTGTGTTGGGACTTTCAGATACATGTGGTCCCACACACCTGGGAGTCTCCGAGCAGGCTCACACCCCCTTGTCAAGGACTGTGACCGCTGAGAAGTCTTTCCAGGCTTCCAGGCGTAGTAGCCCATTCTTCCTCCATGTACCCAACCCCCCACCAAAATTCTCAGTATCAATGTGTCTGTCTCCTCCACTACACTGAAAGTATTTCTTAGCACAGGACTGGCACTTAGTAGGCATTTAGGATCTGTTTCTTTTGGCAAATAGGTAAATAGATTCAGCTCCGTTGCCTGGGCACAGGGCATTTACAAGCTGTATCCCTAGTCTTGCCACGTCACCAGATTTTGTTTCCCTAAACCCCCACCCACAGAACCCTAAATACTTCAGGATCTCTAGCTTCTATTATCAGAGAAGCAAAAACATGAAAACATCTAAAATGCTTTAGCATTAAGAGCTTGATCCAGCCATCATTTATCCAAAACCTGTCAGTAATTATCTAGAGAAGAATTTCTCAAACTTTCATGTGTCTCCAGATCTCTTGGGGATCTTGTTAGCATGCAGGTTCTGATTCAGAAGGAGAGGCTGTGGCTCTGTGTTTCTACAAGCTGCCCGAAGTGCCCATGCAGCTGTGTCCATAGGCTGTGAAGAGCAAGTGGGTCCAGCACCCCAGTGCCTATCCAGCACATCCGGGGCATGCATTCCCATGGGCACACTCACTTATGGGTGGCATGCACTCACACATACACCCACCCACACACACACCTGCCATCTGGACAAAGCCAAGAGCGGCCTTAAATGTTATGATCGGCCACACCAGAGCCTCCCCAACCACCTGGCCACTCTTACTGCCTGCTCTTTATGTCACTTTGGAAGTGATGTCATGTAGTGGTTTATTGTGTACCCTCTGAGTCATATTGCCTCAGTTCACATCCCAGCTCTGTCACCTACTAGCCGCGCAGCCTTGGACAAGTGACTCTATCTCTTGGCTCCTCAGTTCCCTCAGGCGTGAAATGGCAATGAGAATAATGATACCCATGTCATATTGGCAAGATCTGATGAGTTTTCGTGTCTTCTTTTCCACTTGATGGGGGCTGACTACAGAGCAACTGAAACATGTAGGACCGTGACCACAAATATTTAGTGCTCAAGATGTTAATGTGTATTATTGTTTTTATTTCATGTTCTGAACCCCTCCCCCTTCTCCCTTTCCCTCCCTCTGGGATTGCTCACCACCCAGCTGCCCACTGCTCCTTCCCCTGGGCCCTAATATATTCTGCTCCTCCCAGGCTTCCATCCTGCCTCTTCTCTGACTCTCACCCTGCCCTGCTCTGGCCGTTTGTCCATGCCTGTGTCTTCATCTGAAGCCTGTTTGCTAGCCACTCCCAGATGACCTCTTACTGCAGGATTCTGAATCTCTACGCCCAGTTGCCCACTAGTTCTCTCTGCTTGGATGCAGAAAATACAGGATGTTCAAAGCCAAGTCCATTACCCCCTGTCACCTGTCCCTCTTCCTGCTGGATGCTTTACCCAGGTAGCAAATGACACCACTGTCCTTCATACTTTCATTCCTTCTCTGCATCTGTTTCCTCTGTTCCTGCCTGCTCTCCCTCCCAGAGGTCCCATGCCTATTTCCTGCTTTTGTCCCCTCTGCAGCCCCCATCCTGTCTCTCCCAGCAGGTGCCCACCACCATCATTCTAGCTGTTCCCTCTGCCTCCTCTCCCCTACTTTGTTCTCCTCACAGCCGTCAGTAACTTGCTAAGTCCGAAATCTGATTCACTCTGGATAGGATGACTTCTCATTATTCTAGAAAAATATCCACCCCATCTGTTGCAGCCTAGCTCCGTCTCTGTTCCAGCCTAGCCCCTGTCTCTGTTCCAGACTTCCCTGCTGAGTATGTCCAGCCACACGGTGTGGCTCACTGAGCTCTGGAATCCATAGCGGCTCTGTCCCTTTACATGTGCTGTTCTACAGCCTGGGATACCCTTTCTGTTCTTACCAGGTTAATTCCTATGCATCCTTTAAAGACTCAAATCAAATGTGCACTCAGTGAGGCCCCACTCCCCTCCTCCTGCTGCAGACTACTTCCCACCTGCCCCAGTACCCTCTGGTCTGCATCCATTACAGCATCATCTCTCTGTATACACTGCCACTGTTTGTTCAATGTCTGTCTGTCCCTTGCACCTATCTGGCCCTGGGTCCCAGCCCACAGGAAGCACTCATCAAATACACAAATACTTGTTGAATGAATGATTGAATGGACGGCTGTGAAGCATTCTCACCAACCTAGCCATAAATCCCCCTTCCAAATTTTGGCAACCATGAAGTGGTGTCCTTCTCCTGACTGGACCTGTGGGCAGTGGTGTGGTCCAATCCATTCAGGTCTGTCCGTATATATTTAACAGTGTGTGCTTACACTCCCACACACTGACAGAAGTTTACAAATTGGAAATGCTTGTGCACACCCCATCTCGTACCTGGGCTGCTCCAGCCGTCTCGCTGCAGTCACCTGACCCTTCCGGTCTCTTGGCAGGTGTCTTCTTCACGTTCCACACTTTCCATCTGGAGAGTGGCCACGACTACCTCCTTATCACCGAGAACGGCAGCTTCACCCAGCCCCTGAGGCAGCTGACCGGCTCGCGGTTGCCAGCCCCCATCAGCGCTGGCCTCTATGGCAACTTCACCGCCCAGGTCCGCTTCATTTCTGATTTCTCCATGTCCTATGAAGGATTCAACATTACCTTCTCAGGTAAAGCCCTTGGGGGTAGAGACCACAGAGACTGTCTCTCCCTTTGCCCCCAGCCTCTGGTCTTCCTAGCAGCTGGATACTGACCCCCTCTCCAGTGTCTGGGAGGATGGCCTCACTCTTGCAGCAAAAGGCAGCTGGGTGAGACACATGAGTGCACAGCCCACTAGCGGGTTTGGAAGGAAGGCTTACTGAGGACTCTCCTTCTCGGACGGTGTTTAGGGTTCACTGTGAACATGACCTACCCAACTGGTTGAACTTGAGGCCCTCACGGAAGTACCTTTCTGCCCTGGTAATTCTAGATACTTCTCCCAATTTCACTTCCACTATTTCAGCCCCAGCAATTCAAAGCGAGGAAGAAGAAGAGGGGTATGAAATCAACATATTGGAGTGTTTGAGTCTCCTTTGGGGGCTTCTTCATGAATGCAAATTCAGTAGTGATAGATATTTCTTTCTGTATTTAGGAATTCTGGGAAGAAAGCTCTTTAATCTGTCATTCAGGGAGAAAAGAGGACCCTCCACTCCTCTAGCGCCAAGTCCTCCCAACTGCTTTTGTCCTGTTGCTTCCCAGAGGCCCCCACCTTAGCCACGAGCAGAGATGCCACTCCCGGGATGGCAAGAGGTATCTGGCCTCTAGGAAATGGCATACGGCCCAGCTCAGCCCCATGCTGTCCCTCCAGCAGGAGCTCCCTGCCTTCTGCCTGGGCGGGCCTGGCCTGTGGGACATACCCAGCTACTGTGCCTCATCCCATCTCAGAGAGACCCTCCTCCTTACGACACAGAGCCCTGGGGGACAGAAAGAGATAGTCACTTCTATGCCATAGCATATCCCTGGCACATAAATGGCACCCCTTCCTGCTTGCATCTGCCTCAAAGGCCAGCATTACCCAGATGTAACTTCTAGTGAAGCATTTGGTTTCTTCTCTGTGTAAGTCACCCTCAGCTGACCCTCTAGAACCAGGCTGGTTGCATGTATTCAGTTCAGTGCCTAGGGAGAAAGAGGCAGGAGAGGGAGAGGCCTGAGGCTTGGGGTTAACGTGGAAACGAACGGACAGAGGAGGGAAGGGTCAGGTTGTGAGGAACCTCATAAATATTCCCGGAAGCATGTTTCCAGAAGTACTGTGCCCCCTCCCACTGCTCAGAGTGGTGAGACGTTCAGAGCACCTGGCACGCAGCTCGGCCCATCCCTCACCTCACTGCCCACTGTCTGCCTCTGCCCCTGCTCCTCCCAGACTTTCTCTTCTCTCCTCTTCAGCTTCTGGGGGCCAGTGTGTGCATACCTGTACCTCTGTCTGTCTTCATCTCTGACCCTTTATCCCTGTGGTTGTTACCTGTGTGTCCCCATCTTCTCTCTCTGACCCCAGTTCTCCTGTTGCCTTTCCAGAATATGACTTGGAACCCTGCGAGGAGCCTGAGGTCCCAGCCTACAGCATTCGGAAGGGCTTGCAGTTTGGTGTAGGCGACACCTTGACCTTCTCCTGCTTCCCCGGGTACCGTCTGGAGGGCACAGCCCGCATCACGTGCCTGGGGGGCAGACGGCGCCTGTGGAGTTCGCCTCTGCCAAGGTGTGTTGGTAGGTGGTCACGTGCTTTCATTTTGCTTCACTAATGGGGGACCCAAACTTTAGTGAATTGGTGTGAGGTAGTGGAACACCTTGGCCAAGGAGCCAACAGGTCTGGGTTTGAGGACAGCCTTAGCACTCACTTACCTCAATGGAACCTTGGGTGGGTGGCCTAACCTTCTGCTCCAGCCTCCTTACTTGTAAAATAGGGATGGCAGTGCCTGCTTCAAGGGCTGTTCTGGAACTAAACTGACCTTTGCAAACAGGGTCCATAGTAGGTGCAAATGAAATTAACTTCCATACTCTTTCCCCCACACCCCAACACACATTCCCATGGCTTACAGATGCCTCTTGTAGAGAAATCTTGGGGGGAAACTGGGTGGACCTATAGGAAGGAAGTATGACCTTTGCCCATGGAGAGTCCCAATTTGATGGTGTAGATGGATGCTTTTACTAGTCCCATGGGAGGTACTAGCTTTTTGAGAATCCCTGGCGAGACTTCATTCAGCTGGGGAGGAGAGAGGGAAGCAAGAGTCAGACTCATTTACAGAGCACCCATTGCATGTCAGGCACACTCCCAGGCACCTGGGGTGCAAAGGTGAAGAGAATAGAGAAAGTCTCTCCACTCCTGGGGTTCAGTCCTGGGGTGGGAGGGAATGGTCTGTGAACACACAGATGTGTAGTGTATCAAGCAGTGTTGGGGGTTATAGAGAAAAGCTGATTCAGTGTAGTTAGGGATGCTCTTTTATCAGGAGTGGTCAGGACAGGCTTCTCTGATGAGTTGACATTTTGGCAGAGACCTGAAGGAATTCAAGGAGCTAATCATCAGATATCTGAAGGAAAAACAACAGAGTACCAGGATCCCAAGCCACAAGGATGCTCAATGTTTGAGCAACAGCTCAGAGGCCAATCTGGAGTAAGCGCCAGGAAGGACAGCAGATGATGAGGTTAGACAAGTAGCTGTCCAAGCCGGAAGAGGACCCTCTGAGCCCTCCACCTCCTTGCCAGAGCCCAAATACTTGTTCAGGGCTCCAGGCCCAGAGGGTGGGGAGAAGCAGGGGGATATCCCAGCTGTGGGGACAATTGCTGGCTGTCCTCCACTTAAAAGGTTGATGGCTCTGCTTGCTCAATACTCATATATGGGGCTGAAAGGAACACAGGCTGGGTTAACAGAGGACTTACCATGTTCTCTGTCAGCCATGGAACTCATGCTTAATGTGAAATATTGTATAAAACCTCAGTATACCAAAGAGCTTTTGGTAAAACAGCCTTGACTGAAACAGGGGCCTGCATCTTAAGGGCCCGTGAGGTCAGCAGCTCTGCAGAGAACAGTTGCAACCAGGCTGGCAAAATGGCCTGGGTTCAGGCTGCACAGTCACACGAGCCTGAGGTCTGCTCACTGCTCTGCCACTCACGAGCTGTTAGATCTCAAGCAGGCCACCAACTCCCTCGGCCCCAGCTTCCTCGATACTATTTCAGAGATAACTTTGCACAACCCACAGGCTTTATTCCAGATGAGATGGCAAAATTTACATAAACCAATGGGCTACTATATATCATCCTCAGTTTACTATTTATTGATAACTAATAACCTTTCACATTCTCTAAGGGGAAGCATTAAGACAAATAGATGCAGAATTCCATTTTTGACCAGTTACATAATTCCAAAGTTTATCCTTTCTCCTGTAACCATCCCCCAGATTATCTACCCATCAGGCACTCATTCAGACATGTACATACCTCTCTGGAGAGGGTTCACTTCCTGTCTGGCTGGGAAAACGTCCTCAGCTAAGTGGTTCTGGGGAAATTTTTCCTAAATGGGATTATCCAGGACCATGGATGCACACACTCCTAAACTCTTGCCTCACTGACCTCATTATATAAACTCATTATTTAACTTACTATTGCAATTATTGTTTGTTCATGACCCTCACAATATTTTCATTACTACATTTGTCTTCTCTTTCATGTTATTAATAATGCAGAGCAATTATAATCACCTCTAATTACCACCAGCCCTGCAACAGAGCCTCAGACTGAGGGTGTCGTGGGACTGCACCCCCAGGGGGATGCTCCCAGTTGCCACCTGCACTGTAGCTGTAGATTGGATGACTTAACCCACACAGTGTCACCAGGAACATTCCCAGCTGAGACAGAGATGAATAGCCCTGGGCTTTAACTCATGGTGTAGTGGGGTGACACAGCCCCTGACCTCAGGGGCCCCTGAACTTGATGTGGAAGGGACAGCACTAACCTCAGAACACCCAGTCTATAGCAGGAGACATGGCTCTGTCCTTGGGAGCCCTATTGTGAGGGAGAAGCCCTAACCCTCTGCCTTGGGTGCCTCAGACTGATGGATAAGACACAGCCACTGCCCTTAATCAGACTTCTTCTGACAGGGACAACAGGAGCCACAGAGGCTGCCTGACTCAGAAGCAGCACTTCCCTGTGAATATGACTGTCTCTCTGGAACATTTATTTGTTTCCATTTATGCTTGTGTTTAGCTTTTCAGTGCATCTGCTCACAGCCCCTATTTCTTTGGAAACTCTCCCAGAAGCAGTGCCATGTCCAACTACCCTCCAGTACCCTTCCTGGTGCCCAAGACAAAGGCCCTGGCAGGAGTCAGGACCTGGGATTGGCCAAGGACTGGCCCCATCTGAAGCTATCAGTCCTCTTTCCCTCTTCAAAAAGATGTCAGGCATGTAGGAAAGAGGAGAGGGTCATGCTGGGCAGAAATGATCACATAGCTATTGTGCAGGAAGTTGGGGCCCAGAAGTGGGTACAATTATATGCCAAAGCCCATGTTTAAAGGAAGCCAACTTTTAGGAACTAGGCAGGGGCAAGAGACATCAGAAAAGGTGAGGATGCTGTGAACATTGGGCAGCTAACACATGCTTCTCAAGAAGATTCTTGGGCTTTCTGCCAGTCCCTGAGCACAGGCAGCCTAGGGCTCCGAATGAAAGCAGGTAAGCACATAGATTCCTCTAAGGCAGATGGGAAAGAAAGGAGGAATAACATTTGTTGAGGACCAGCTATGCACTAACCACTCTCTTATTTTATCATCCATCTCATGCATTTACTCTCTATAGTCTTATAAGGGTGCTACCATCTAGATGAAGAGACTAAGGTTCAGAGTGTTGCTATAACCTGTCTGTCTGATTCCAAAGTCCATGCCCATCATGCACCATGTCTCTCCCTAGTTGAAGGGTGATAGGGTGTAACTACAGAGATAATGGAGAGCTGCTCCAGAGTGCTCCCCAAGTGATGCGCCTGAGTAACAAATGACTAAATGTGCATAGCCTTCAGCAACACCCCAAAACCCCTACCCTCATCTGAGGGCACCCAGAAAGTACACACTCTAGAAACATATCTGTCTACACTATCAGCAGCTATCCACAGCTGTCCACCGCTCTCCCTTTATGCCCCAGCTCAGCATCTTCATTATGCATATTTGGACACTTTGCAAACACGCCGAGTTTAAAGTACTACAAGGCTAGATTTCTCCTCCAGGACCAATGGTGGGTGTCTTGGTCAGATCAGACTGCTATAAGAAAATACCATAGACTGGATGGCTTAAACAATAAACATTTACTTCTCACAGTTCCACTGGGAAGCCCCAGATCAGGGTACAGGCAGACTCTGTGTCTGTTGAAGGCGGTCTTTCTGGATCACACCTGGCAGCCTTCTTGCTGTACCTTCATCTGGCAGAGACAGAGAGAGAGAGAGAGAGAGAGAGAGAGAGAGAGAGAGAGAGAGAGAGAGGGAGGTTGTGGGGGGGGCTCTAGTCAATTCTTCTGTTAAAAAGAGCACTAGTTCCACCATGAGCCCTCTACCTTCATTACCTCATCTAAACCTAATTACCTCCCAAAGTCCCCATCTCCAAATACCGTCACTTCGGGAATTAGAGCTTCAATATATGCATGTGGGGTGGGGCCACCAGCATTCAGCCCATAGTAATGGCTTACATAAGACCCTAGGAGACTGAAGCTGGTCCTGAACTGGAAAAAGCCCAGGGAGCAGGGCCTATTGAAGAAGTAAGGACTTGGTGGTGGGACATGGTCTCTGTCTTCCAGCTCTAGGGCACAGCCTTGGGGACAAGAGGACACAAGAGTGTAACTAAGCCCATGAAAGACTCAGCTCTGAGTTCTCCTGTTTCACATGCTCCATCTACACTGCCCTGGCCTAGTATACTCCAGGCGTAGGGCAAATCGCTTTAAATATGTGGCCCATGGGTTGACCTCAGGGTCCTTCCAACCAAAGACTAAGTCTACGATAGGGACCCTGGGGCATGGTTTGGAGAAAGCAGACTTGCTACAGTCAACCTCAGATATTCAAGACATTTTCCAGACTCCCCATATGTCCAGACAAATAATGGGCCTGCCATATTTACATCCTTCCAGAACCTAATTATTTTTAGGACTGTACATCTTCTAAGGTTGGTATCCATATTCATTCATTCATTCATTTAGCAAATATTTATTTTACAGGCAAGCTGGGCCTTGGAAATGCATAGATTAATTAAGCATGACCCTAGCCCTCAAGAAACTCAGTTTGGGGTGGGGGTGCAGGCAGGT
Source organism: Manis javanica (assembly GCF_040802235.1). Lineage (NCBI taxonomy): Eukaryota > Metazoa > Chordata > Mammalia > Pholidota > Manidae > Manis > Manis javanica. Next base: position 25,322,138 of record NC_133159.1, on the reverse strand, counting down.
AACAATCAGGGTACAATATGGTAGATGCTCCAATATAGGGGAGCAAGGGAGAGGCTTCACAATTATTAAAGACCTAGAAAGCCAAGTGCAAGGTTCTGCAGCGCATGCTCTGCCTCTGAGCTACCTCCCCCTTCATCTGCTGAGCCTGCCTTGCACAGGCACTGAGCAGGTGTTGGAGGTAAAGAAATATGGCCGAGCTCTAAAGGATCCGCAGTGGAAGACGGAGAATGTTAACAAAGTAAAATGAGATAACTGCTATAAATAAAGGTATGGGAACAATGGGGCAGGATGTCTAATTCTGGAGGAGGAGAAACGGATTTTGAGGGAAAGGTGTGATTCATTAGGTGTAGAATGAAACAGGGTTTCAGTGGGTCTCTGCTAAAACTTTCTCCAACCCCCTGCTCTTCATGAATTGAGAGACTTGATCTACCAGGTTCTTTATCTTTAAAACAGGGGTGATAATTGTGCCTACCTTACAGGATTGGTTGTTGTGACTAATGACTGAAACGATCCTTGTAAAGCCCCGAAGATGCTAGCAATTATTATTCGATCTTGTCCCCTCTTAGTTTCTATCTGATGCTGAAAGGCTTCATCTCTCCTCCCTTGGCTACCCGCATCCTCCCCGACATCCTCCTCGGTCATTTCTGTTGCTATGATACTGTGTGAACAGGTTTCGGGAGGGGCTGCTTCTAACTCTGTAGTGTAAAAGGTGCCTGGTGGGTTAGTTTCTATTTCTGCAGAGGAGAGAGAGACAAACAGAACAAGGGAAATAAACCAGGAAGAACTACAGGTGGGCAGGCATTTTTAAAAACTTGATAAGCAGTCCCATAGACAGGCGGACAAATGGACACATAAGCAGGCATCTGGGCAGATAGAGAGACGACTTGTCATCTTTCTGAGATTCTCCAGCACTGCGAGCTGTTTTCTGGGTGTAGCCAATAGGGGTTAATTTGTGATTATTATGATTCTCTTTCCAGCTGAGTGTGGGAATTCAGTCACAGGCACTCAGGGCACCTTACTGTCCCCCAACTTCCCTGCAAACTACAACCACCACCATGAATGCATCTACTCCATCCAGACCCAGCCGGGGAAGGGAATTCAGCTTAAAGCCAAGACATTTGAGCTGTCTGCAGGAGATGTCCTCAAGGTAAAGCATAGATTTCATAGAGTCTGTAAGTGGCACTATGCAAAAGTGTGCTCAGCATTCACTCATTTATCTCTGGGAACGACCCAGACTTTCTTCTTCCCTCTTTAGTCCCAAGCTAAGGTTCTCACTTATCTGGGAGGAAATGACAACCTAAAAGAAAGGTATGCGAATGTCTAAGAAGGTGGCTTTAGAATTTACTTAGGAGCTGACTGCTCTCAAATACGTATGTGATAGAGCATGGGTTGACTGAATAATAATAATAATAATAATAATAATAACAAATTCAATTAGTGTGGGCATTGGGTCATGTTTTCTGAATCAGTTTCATTCTGGATGCTGACCATCAACCTGGATAATGAAGAGCTCATTGAATGTGTGTATGTATGTGTACATGTGTGTACATATGTGTTTGTGGATATAGAAATGTGCTTTAAACATATGCTTCCAGATGTGTGTACATCTGTGCCTATTTGGTTTGGGGGATCTTTGTTTGTGCATACATGATTCAGTACAATTTTTGTGTATGCATTTTGTGTTTTGAGCATATGTTTCAGAAGACTAGTAGGCTATTTCAGTAGCTTCAGTGTGCCCTGGTGATGGGCTCTGTGTGGCAATGGTTAAAGAAAGTAGAATTCTAGACATGGGTAAGAGCAGACATAATAGGAGTTGGATTATAAAGAGGGAATTGTTAAGACACTGAGCATACAGATGGTTTATATTTTATTGGGTGTATGTGATTAAATGTGTATCTCCAATAACGTGTGTAATCAAAGAGTTGACTCTGGGGAATTTATCAAAGAGCTGCCTTATTAAAATGGGTTATGAGGAAAATTTCACACAGAGTGTGCCCATTTTCATCCTAGTCAGGAAACTTTTTTAGCTTATTCTAATATAGGTTTAGTCATTTTAATCCCCATAGCCAGAGAAGTTTTAACATTAGAAATAATCAGAAGTCACTTTGGAAAATCCAAATGGAAACCCATTAAGTAATTCCCATTCCTTAGGACTCTCTAGATATGATGAATGCTTTTTATGCAGAGGTGATGCTCTCAACCCACCCGGTGGGGGGCGGGGGGGTTGCACGCATCTTGTGTACGTTTGAATGGCATTGCTCGGTCTTACTTAGGTATCCTTGAACCTGCGAGCATGTACCCATGAGATGACCAGTAGGGACCGGATATGCCTGAAATAGAACAGAATGTGCAAAGTGGCCCCGTGGGGATTGGAGCCCTATCATTGGCTTCTTAAGCTCTACTTCTCAATGTCTGAGTTCTCCATACACAGAAAAACAGTGTACATCTCCCTGTAAGATGATGTTAGATAGACAGACTTTGTAATTTCCAAGGGCTGCATCCTCGGGAATCCCCCTTGACCTCACCTCCCTCCATCCGCTTGTTCATCATAAACAACAGAGCCTGAGAGGCTCCAGGGGCAGCAGGGCCAGGTGACTTCCCACTTCAGTGCTGCAGGTGGAAGTGACAAAATGCAGACCCCTTCTCGCTGAAAGCTGTTTTCAGCCCTGCCGAAAAAGGTGTTTTTGAGGCATACCTTAAAATTTTTTAGATTTTGAAGGGAGTATGAGCAGTGGCCTGTGCATTTTCAATTCTGTGCATGTGGCCTGCAAGGCCCAGCAGAAGGGGTGCCTCAGTTGCTGGAGGTCCCGTGGAGCATGGCTTTGCCTGAGCTTCCTTGCTAGGGTGGTCTAGATTCAGAGTAGCACCTAAGACACAGTCCCCAGGTGTGCACACCCAACTGCACTGTCCGAGTTCTGCCTCAGGCTCAGATGAGCAGCTTAAGCAGCAGAGAAAAGACCTTCGGAAGCACTCATGATAAGAAAGGGGGACATGGGGCATAAAAGCCAGGTCAGAGGTCGGGGAGGGCTCATGCAGGGCGCAGGACCCCAGGTAGTCCTTCAGGGCTGTAGGGAGAGACGAATGAATTCCCCTGTTTCTGAGGGGACCTTCCTAGACTTCAGATTTCATGCAGCCTCCTGCCTGGCTGGCCCTGTCCCCCAGCCTTCTAATACTGGGCACGACCTTCCTGCCAAAAAGCCTCTTCCTCCAAAGAGACTAAGCCTCTTGGGTGTCCTCCTCAGAAGGTCAGGCAGTCACTCTGACCAGGCCGAAAGGCCATTCTCAAGACCCTGTTCCCCCAGAACTTCTATAGAATAAGGACTGGGGGAGGGGAGAAGGCACCCAGGGAGATCACAGGGTTTTGTTTAACCCCTTTCTGTTTTAACTCTTGTCCTCAAGGCCCCTTGCCCTCCTGGGAGAGAATCTGCACACAAACAGAACTGTTTCAGAACTAAAAGAAACTCACAGCTATAGTTACCCAAGTAAGATTTAGAATTGCAACCCCTGTCAGCAGTGGAAGCCCTGCTGTTCAGACCTGGTGTCCTGGGCTGCCTGACAAGGGTGTGTGCAGGGGGGCCAAAGCACCAGGGTCGTGTCCAAGGAAACCTTGCCTTTAGCCTGGTGTAATTTGCCCACCTGCCAGGACACTAGCATATTCCTAATCTTAAGGACTTGCCTGGCCCTCCAAAGAAGCCCCACTGCACACATGAACCAACAAAGGAGACCCCTCCTCCACACGTCGTTTATAACCCAAGATACAATATTTCATGCATCAGGCCAACTCTCCAAACCTTCTATAAAGCATTGTATTTCTGACCCATGATATGACTGTTTCTTGCATTTATGACCCTTTGATCTGTTCCTTACCTTTAGTAACTGAAAATTTCTTAAACGTCCCCTCTATTCATACTCCGGTTTCTCTCCCAGAACTACCTGATCCCCTTCATTTTGGCCCCCACCAAAATTTTGACCTCCGGCAGGACGGACCTTTAAATGCAATAGTGTGGAAAGACAACTTCCAGTTCAGGTAGCAAATGAGACACATGTAAACTGTACCCTCTACCAGTTCCGACTGAAATGAATAAGGGCTACAGTGCAGTTGCGTGTGCACACCTGGGGACCATGTCTTAGGTGCTACTCTGAATCCAGACCTCCCTAGCAAGGAAGCTTGGGTACCAGCTGTGTTCCGTGTGACCTCCAGCAACCAAGCAGCCCCTTCTGCTGGGTCCAGCAGGTCACATGCACAGAACTGCTCATACTCCTTTCAAAAATCTGAATATTCTAAGGTATATCTCAAAACAGCCTGTTTTTTCAGGGTTGACAACAGCCTTCATCCAAGAAGGCTGTGTACGGTCCAGCTTTCCTCAACTCCAGCTGAGGTCATTTGGGCCCCAGTGTCCCTGGCTGTATCCTGATTCCTTTGATTTTGGCCTCTGATATCAGCAAGACAAAAGGGGTCTTAGAATTAGGATTTAAATGCAGTTTAAATGTAAATGACTAAAGGTACATAAAAACAGAGGAACGTTACACTTTTAGGCAATAAGCTATTATTGCACTATATAGAGAGCTCAAAAAAAAAAAAGAGAGAGAAATGTGGTCCCAGCACTGGAAATTAGGCAAGGGTGCTTTTCACATACAATTTAAAGGAATTTTTGCCAAATGGAATACCAAAAAAGGGTCCAGGCTGAGAAAAGGCCTGGTCAACCTGTTATCCACATAAGTGAAGTGAATTTGCCTGGGGATTAACTGCTAGGAGGCTTAAGGAAAAAGGCATCTAAGACCACTTAGCTCAGAGCATCAGTGCCTGGAGCCAAGGACATGCCATGGGACCATGGCAGGAACCAGACAGCAATTGCACTAGCTCCTCTGGAGGTACCCTAGGTTTGGGAGACCACACACAGCCACGATTCCGTCTCCACGTGACATTCTGGATTTCCTTTGGATTTTGTTGGCAAGCCAGTTAAGCAGGGCAATGCCACGCTTAACTGGTGCCTAACAAGAGTGGTCAGGCTCATTAGAGAAGTGGCTGCCATGATCTATCTCTCACACACACATGTGCACACACAGTTACACACACACACACACACACACACACACACACACACACACACACACACACTTTAGCACCAGGAACAGGAGAAACTCCTGCTGTGGCCTTTTCTGGCTTAATTCTTCTACTGCCTCTTAGAGACTGCTGGGTATTTCCAGTCTCCATTTTTATTCTCCCTCTGTAATGGTGTGCCAACCAGAGTACTAACTGGGTACGTGTAAATATTCAGTAGATCAGAAGAAAGGGGCCTGTCTGAGGAGTCAGAGCTAATTACCCCTCTGTGAGCAACAAAGAAAAAAAGAATACTTTAAAAGCTCCTAATTTGTATTCCTAACAGGATTTGAGAGAATACTATATTTATGACACAAAAATAGGCAGTAATGAAAATACAGCAATCTGAGATGAGGAAAGATTGAATAGAGATGAAAAACATGATCACCCAATTAAAAAATGGAATGGAGGCAATGAACAGAAGATGGTAAACCACAGAAAAATGAAATCAGTTTGTTATAATATAAATTTGAGAACTTCTCCCACATCTCAAAATGAAATTAAAAAGATTCTTTTACATTAATAAAAAGTGCAATCAACCCACAATAAAACTTTATGTGCCAAATAACATAGCATGAATAAATTAAATAAAAACTGTCAAAAATGTTAAAAAAAATTAGTAAGGTTACAGCAATTGTGGGAGATTTTAATATACCTCTGTTAGTCTTTGACATATCACCTGGGTTAAAAATGAATAAGGATTTAGGCAGCTTAAATAACAGAACAGAATAAATCCACAGAAAGTAGGAGAAAGATCATTTAAAAGAGGAAGGCAAAAATGACTGAGAAAAGAAAACTAAAAATCAGTAGCAATTATCACCAAAACTAACCAGTTTTTTGAAAAATAAGTAATTAAATAGACAAACCTTGCCAACAGATCAAGGAATAAAAAAGCCACAAATATATTATTTTAGGCTCAAAGAAGGGAACATAGTCACAGATAAGGTAGACATTATAAAAATAGTGAGAAAATATTTAGGAACAACTATAAGCCAATAAATCTGAAAGCTTAGATCAAGTGGAAATTTTATCGATGAAACGTACTAACGTCAAAAGGAAATAAAAATCTGAATAAGCCAATAGCCTTTTAAAAAAATTATAATTCCTCCATATCATCTCTCAAAGTCCCCAGGCCCAGACTGTTTACAGGTAAGCTAACAAAACTTAAAAGAACAACTAATCATTGCAGTAATCAAACCTCGGAAAAAAGAAAAATGAGCATTCATCTCTCAATTCATTTTATTTAAATGATACAAGTAGAAATATTTCTATCAGACTGAACAAGGATAGTATACAAACTATTAAGCCAATCTCACTGATGATCATAGATCTAAAAATCTCAAATACAATATCATATTTAGACGAACTGTGTATTAAAACACAAATGACCAAGTGGCATTGATTCCAGGAATGTGAGGATGTGTCAATAAAAAAGAGCTCACAGTGCTATTTACTGGGTAAACCATACAAAATTGCCATTTTTGTAGGTTAAAACCAGCCGAATACTGGCAATTCATGTGGTTCAACCTAATATTCTATAAACAGATTAGAAGAGAAATATATATGATCCTGCCAAAATGCCCCAAACTTCATGTGATAAAATTCAACTCATTGATGATTTTCAAAAATATCTTATAAAACTATGAATAGAACTTTCTTAACCTGGTAAAACAGCTTCTACCAATACTTACAGCAAACATTATTCTTTCTTCTTTTTCAAACATTATTGTTAATGACAAAACTTCCTCAAGATTCCCAGTAAAGTCAGGAACAAGACCAGTAATTCTGTTGTCACCAACAGTTATTCAACATTGTAGTACAGATGTAAGCCATTATAATTATATCAAAAAAAAGAGCAAAGAAACTATAAAAATTAGAAAGGAATATATAAAACTGTTTCTTTTATGTAGAAGCTACTAAAGAACCAGCTGATCAACTATCAGAACCAATAAGACAATTCAGCAAAACTTCTTGGGTTCCTATAATCAATTAAAACATCAAGAGAAAAAGATCTCTCATAATAGAAAAAAATATATAATATATCTAGTAATAAGATGAAAAAATATGCATAATCTTTACTGAGAAAATTATAAAACTTGATTTTGAAGGACATAAAACTAAAATAAGTACAGGGAGTTTTCATGTTCGTGGATGAACAAAGAATATAAACAAACAATTCAAAGGAGAGGAAAGTGGAATTGGTAACTATACAATAAGATGCTCAATCTCAATGATACCAGGGACAGACAAATTAAAACAAGATACCATTCTGCACTCATCAAATTGGAAAAAAATAGAATGCTTGAAAATACCAAGTGTTGGTGAAAACATTAAGCAATGAAAACCATCATTCGTTGTTAGGGACAGATGAAATTGATGCTACTCTTTGGAGAGCAATCAGGCAGTATCTAAAAAGGTCAAAAATATGCCTTTCCTGCAGCCAGCTTCTCCATTCTAGACGTACGCCATGGAGAAACTCAAGCACGTGTGCAAGCAGACGTGCAGCAATGCTCATAGGAATGTTCACATTGCTTACAACTGTACAGAGCTTTCCGTTTAGTATATTTATTCTTAAGCCAGCCACCTTGCTGAACTGCCATATTAGATGTAATGATATATGTATATCAAAACATTCAGCTATACACCTTAATGATGTGCAATTTTTATTTGTCAGTTATACCTCAACAAAGCCAAAAAAATAAAATCATCTAATAGAGCAAAAAAGGAAGTTTAGAGTAATGGTTGTGCAGAGATTTTCTAGGAGTTCTCAGGAAGAAATCCATCACCCGTATTTAATGATTACCGTCAAGGCAATTTTCTCATAGACAATCAATATTCTGTTAGGAAATAAATGTATACAGAAGCTCAGTAGTAATAAAAATATATATAAAAATACCCAGGAATAAGTATAGAATTTTGCTGAGACATAAAAGACAACTTGATTAGATGAAACCAGATGCCATGTATATGGATAGTAAGATATAACATCATATAGATGCATGTTTTCTTCTTATCAATCCATACATTTAATATTAATCAGTCAGAATTTCACAATTTGTTTTGGGTTTTGAAGGGAAAAAGTAGTTCTTTTTTTTAATTTGAGAAAATTCTTCTTGAGTTTATCTACAAGAATAAACATGGGAGAATAAATATTTTAAATGAAAGAGGATAAGTAAAGGAGGGCTTGCCCTACTAAATGTTTAAATATATAATAAAGCTGTAGTAACTAAAACAGTGTGGGTCAGGCAGAAGAACAGGCAAATAGATGAAAGCGATAGAACAGAAAGTTGACTGACAAAACCAAATTTACCTAACTATATACTTGATAAAGGTGGATTTAAAATTGATGGTAGATGGAATATTTACAGACAGGGTTTAATTAAATGTATAATCAGCCAAAGAGAAAAGGTAGAATCTTATTTCATATGCTAATAGACTTTCAGGTTTATTTAAGGACAAAAATACTAGAAGAAAACATTGATTGATTTATCATACATTTATTACATTTATTGAATGCCTCTTATGTGTCAGGGACAATTACTGTCCACATTCTGGACAATTATGTGTAAATAATTACATATTGAGTTAATTTTATGATGGAAATTGCAGCTATTTAAATACTGTTGGGGAGAAATATTTAATGATTTGAAGCATATGCACATTGTATTTAAGTGAACAACCAGGTTACCATATAGTATCTATAGTTTGATCTTGTTATGTTTTTTACAAAATAAAGAGATAAATATGTATAAGGAAAGTATGCATAGAACAAAGCCAGAAAGATAATTACCAAAATGTTATGAGTGCTGAAAGTTTTTATTTCTTTTGTACTTTTCTGTTTTATAAGTTTTCTGCAATGAATATTTTATCATAATGTCACATAAGAACATTGTTGTTAATGAATTAGGCTGAACAATACTTTGAAATTAAGGAAAAAATTCCTGTTCCTATTATACTTTAATTAATTAACAACAATTTCTTAATACCATCCTATATCCAGTGAGTATTCAAGTTTCCAATTATCTCGTGTCATAATATTTTTTACAATTTATAGCTTCTTTGAATCAGTTTCCAAATAAGGTCCACACATTGGATTAGCTGCCTCATGTGTTTTTTTAATCTATAGATTTCTGCCTGCATTTCTTTTTTCTTCCTCTTGTATAATTTATTTGTTGAGGAAGTCAGGTCATTTGTCCAGAAGAATTTTTCACATCCTGGTTTTTGTAACCATATTCCTAGAGTATCATTTAATATGTTCCTCTGTCCTCTGTGTTTTCTGTAAATTAGAAATTGGATCCAGTGGCTTGATCCGTAGGTCATGGTATATCTTTCATCAAGAAGCACATGATACCTGGTTGGCCCTCTTACTGTGACGTTAGCAAGTATTGATGATTAATGCCTTGATCAGTTAATTCCAACATATGTTTTCATGGTAAAAATATTTTTACAAGTTGGATGTAGCAGTGGGCTAAACTCTTTGAACTGGTATCATCTCTACATCTGTCACAACTCCAGAGTTCTCTCAGTCTATCAGTGATATAAAGCAATTGCACAAAGGATCTGGAAACAGTCCTGAGGCTCCCCGGGGCCTCAACAAATCTCTGTAATATATAGCACTGTTAGCTTGAAGGATGGCTTCTTTTAGAAGGCTTTGCTTCATACATAGTAGAATGGAAATATTGTTCCAATTTGCTGGCAGCTGGCCCCACATCCTGTGCCAGGCACAAACATTCATCACCCACCCATAGATCCCGTCTTTGATATTTACCAAAGCACCAGGGGGTCCTCCACTCAATCACCACTTCTGTTGTGATTTGCACAATTATCTGGAAAGGAGCAGCAACCTCAGAACCTGCGGAGCCAGTTCATTATTCTGATGATTGTTGTCTTCGCTTATGCTCAGAAGTTCAGGGGGACAGATGGGAGCCAGGGAGTCCAGATGCCTGCACAATTCCACCCCTGCCAAGACCAGCAAGCCCTCCCAGAGCCTTCACTTTAGGAGGGAAGGGGCAGAGGCTGATCTTGGAAAGGAAAGGCACATGACAGGCCAGCCATTTTAAGTCCATCCTGCCTGGATCCCAGCAGCATGTCCAGCAAAGTAAAGACTGAAGCTACTGCCACAGTCGGCTGGGGCCAGGCAGGAGGACGGTTGTGTCATCTCCTGGGAAGTACAGGACTTAGTGTTGAGTGATACTGAGATGTCAGGTGCTTTCATCATGTCTGTCTGCAAAAACAGATGGCTTAGGCAGTCAGGCGGCCCCAACCTGGCCTCCCCACGCTGCTGAAGAGTAATCTAGTGCCATATGTGGGTTGGAGGAACAGGAGCAGATCTCCACTGGAAAGGTTAGAATGGCAACAAGTTTCTAGAGATGGGATTCATCACGTTGGGCTACAAGGGGAGCCAAGAGGGACCGATGCCGCCTTCCTTGCATCTGCTGATGTGCGCTGCCCCTCGAACTCCTGTTAGTGATGCTGGACTCTGGGGATGTGGGCTACGGGATGAGAAGCTGTGGTTCGAAATAGGGCCATGCTGATGCCATTGGGTTGGTGTCTCCTGTGTCCAGGTCTATGATGGTAACAACAACTCGGCCCGATTGCTGGGGGTGTTCAGCCGCTCTGAGATGGTGGGGGTGACTTTGAACAGCACGTCCAGCAGTCTGTGGCTTGATTTCATCACTGATGCAGAAAACACCAGCAAGGGCTTTGAGCTACAGTTTTCCAGTAAGTGCTTCTTGCATCTGAGTGGACAACGAAGTCAGGCTTTCTCGGGTTCCACAAACAGGAAAGTTGGGCTCTGGGATATTGGCCATCATTTAGTAGGTTTGGTTTTCTCTGGCCGGCTCACGCTTAGCTGGTCGCTTCCTCTAAGACGGCAGGCCTGTGATTTGGATAAGCTGCCATTTGGCAGACAGCTCCACAGTTTAACTTGTGGTTAACTGAGCTGAGAGTCACAGCATGCCTTTGTACTCACTAATACTTTAAAAGTAAGAAACACTGAGCCCCTTAATTAAAGCAATCAAAGATAGCCTATATAACCCTATGACATTTATAAAATAATGTTCAGCTACAGCCTGATGTGAAATATGTAAACAGTAATATATAATTACGCTCTTTGTTACTCCTTAGAAAGTTGAGACTTGATTCTTTCCCTTTCTTCACGCTTTTAACTTTTTTCTTTACTCCTGGGATTTTGAAAACAAAAAGCACCCAGATTTGTACGAAGCCCTGGAGAACTTGGGATTACATCTCCATACTTTGGCTTCACAGCCATTTCACTCATTTATTTGAGCTTCTACTTGGCCAGTAGATAAAAAGAAATGTGCTTTTATAGGTTATTTTAAAATCCAGTGAGTCTCCATCAACTGAAAGGGATAAACAAAATGCGATATATCCACCTATATAATGAAATATCATTTGGCCATAAACAAGGACGGCATTCTGGTACACTCTATACAAGGGATGAACCTTGAAAACATTATGCCAAGTAAGAAACCAGTCCCAAAGGCCATGTAAAGTATGATCCACTTATATGAACTGTCCAGAATAGACAAATCCATAGAGACAGAAAGAAAATCCACGGCTTCCTAGGTCTAAGAGAGTTGGGGGGAAATATGTGTAGGGCTTCCTTGTGATTGATGAAAATATTCTGAAGTTGGTCATGATGATAGTCGCACACCTGTGAATATACTAGAAGACACTGAATCGTGCACTTTAGATGGGTAAATGTTTACTATGTGAATTACGTCTCAGTAAAGCTCTCAGGAAAAAAAACAAATCCAAGAGGTCTACTCAAGATTCCTCTTGCCTGGGCTCCCAGCCATGTCTGGCAGTCTGGCACAGGGGTCTACAGAAGAGGATTAGACAGAGTCACATTCAAATTCCATTTCTATCATCTGAGACTGTGTGACTCTGGAATAATTTTTTTAACCTCCCCAAGTCAATGCTCTCAGTTGCAAAATGCAGGTAACGACACTTCCCTGTAAGACTCCTGTGCATAGCAAGCAAGAGGGAGCATGTGTGAAGCACTGTATAGTAGCAGCTCTGTATAAACACTGTGCATAAGCTTTCCCTCTCCAGCCCTTTTCACTAGAATGTATTAAGCAGGGCATACTTGAGCTTTGACACATACATTTAAAGTGACTTTTCCATATTATGCTATCCTATCAGAATATCTTGGTGAGCTAAATGGAAAGAGCAGCTCCTGCTAGTGAAATGCTATGGGGTCCAGCAAAAGAAATAGACACTACAGACCCTCTGCCTGAAAACTATTAAAAGCTGTCCTGGGAGAAATAACTGAAAGTATTTACATATAGCAACAGGGGAACGAATGCCCCATAATACACCCTCAGTGGAGCACAGCAGTGTGAGAGCGCCCCCAGCAGTGAGTCCACTGGAATCTGGAGGCACACGCCAGATGGCTTCTTTGAGGTCAGGGGCTCCAAACTGTGGGAGGAGAAGGGTGTATGGCTTCTGCCACCATAGGTCTTGCTCACCTGATCTCTTCTCTCTTCACCAGGTTTTGAACTCATCAAATGTGAGGACCCAGGAACCCCCCAGTTTGGCTACAAGGTTCATGATGGGGGCCATTTTGCAGGGAGCTCTGTGTCCTTCAGCTGTGACCCTGGATACAGCCTGCGGGGCAGTGAGGAGCTTCTGTGTCTGAGTGGAGAGCGTAGGACCTGGGACCGGCCTCTCCCTACTTGTGTCGGTAGGAGGCTTCTTGCTCTTGAGATGACTCCCGTAGCCCCAGACTCCCAGCTCTGGTCTCATTAAGGGCCTCCCGTTGGACCCTGTACCCCAGGTCTGTGGGGCATCCGTGCAGACTGAAACCTCCTGTCTGTGAGCATCCTCACTCGCCCTGCCCCACCCCTCTCTGTTCCCTTGCTTCCACACCTCATTTCACCCTTACAGCAGTGCACTCAGGCACGCCGCTTGTCATTGTCATGTATTTAGCAAGTAGGACCAGAGCCAAGTCATGCCCTCGGTGTCACAATGCTGGTGACAGAGAAGAGCTGGAGAGTCTATTAGACAGGCTGAGGGGGAGCTTCGCCTCAGTTCCTAGGGCTCCTGCAACACCAAGACTTATGCAAGCCTCCAACTTACTCTGGGCCTCAGTTTCCCTCTAAGCAAATGGGCCTCATGCTCCCTTTCCTGGGGGACTATTAAAAGAAAGAGTAAGGTAAGAGCTAGCATCATCTCATTGTGAAGGAAGAACGGAATGATGAACTAGCATCTTCTTGGGCCTGTGGTGCTTCCAGAAGGCGAGCAGAGGCTCTCTGGAAGCTTTATCCATGTGTCACAGGACAAGACAAGTCTGGCCCAAAGCAGAAGTGCAAGATAGGTAAAACCTGCCATTCTGTCTGTCTGGCCTTCTCATCTCTCTCCGCCCACCTCACTGCACATGTTACCTGCACGCTGATCAGGATCCCGCAACACTGATTCGTCTGGCTTCCCCAACGCCAGACCTTGCCCTTTCTCCATCTCTGTCCCCATGTCCACAACTTCAACATGTGTGTTTAGCACTGGCTGATCTTATAAAAACAAAACATCCACTGGGAAAACATTGAAGTGCCCACCCAGTGCCACATGCCAAAATTGGCACAGGTATATGTTTTGGTAGGTGGGAAGGCAGAGAAATAAAAAAAGAAAGAAGAAAACATTTTTCCCTGCCTCTGGGGAGCCCATACCCTGGCATGGAGAATGGGCACATAAACAGATTGTTGTAATACAAGATAAACTCTATTGAAAGGGTTATGTGCAGTGTTGGGGGGGTACAAGAACATTTTGTACAGACCTGAAGGATGGGCAAGAATTCACTTGTGGTGGGTAGGGGGAGTGGACTGCCAGCCTGAGCGTGTGTGGGGGCTCAAGTTGTGAACCAGTATGGCGGCAAGTGTTAGTGGCCAATATTTTTTCCCCTAGACAATTTCATTTTAAAAGGATCTTCAACACCATTATACAACAGAGGGTCTAAAGGCAAGGATTTGAAGCCTGCAAGTAGACCAGGAGAGTGGCCTCCAAGCAGCCTCTAGTATCTTCCTCCCCCTTTGCACCTAAGATTGACCCAGTCTGATAACATGCCCCATTCCTTCCTCCCTTCATTCCTGTTTTTATCCCCTTCTTTCGTTCATGTGTCAGCCCCTGTGCTGGGCACTAGGAATACACAGAAGAGCAGATCACAGGCCAGTGAGGGAGACACATGCTTAGACAGACAACACTATAAAGCCACGGGCAAGCCAGAGCAAGCAGAATGTGGAGGCGAGATGCTGATTCACATACCAAGACAGTCATTTGCTTTGGGGAAAGGATTCACTGTAAGAACCTTACAATGAGTATCAAACATGCCAGTCAGACTGAAATTAGAGGATCTGCCCAGCGGTGCTGCTAAGGCTGTTTATACTTTGAATTTCAGAGGCCTTCCTCACCAGGACTCCCTCAGGCCCCACTCAGGGGAACAAGGCTGGGTATTCAGGATTACGCACTATTCTATTTATCTTTACATATGTCACGCTTTACCAGAAATGACTTGTGGTAGCCTAGTCACACTCTACCAGAAATGACTACCGTAGCCGAAACCATCCAAATGTTTTCCTCATTGATGAGTGGGCGCTACAGCCCAAAGGAAGCAGCCCAGGCTCTCGGACGGCAAGAAGGAAGCTCAGGAAGAGTAGTCTTAGGTCTTGTTGGCGAAGCTGCTGCTTTTTGGCCACATGGCCCTCCCTGCCACATGGCCCTCCCTGCCACATGGCCCTCCCTGCCAGTCCCCAGATAAAGTGCCCCACGAGGAAAGGAGCAGTTGTGTCCACGAGGAAGTGTTCCCAGGGCTGCTGCTTCCAAACACGCACGTTCTGGAAAAGCAAGAGGGGCTTCTCCATCTGGAACGTGGAAGGAGGCTCCAGCCAAGACGTGGTAATGTCCTGCCACCCTTCCAGCTACCTCTGCCATTTGTGGGGCCAGACAGGCTTCCTCCCTGCAACCTGGGGACAGCCTCACTCTCCTGTCCACACCCACCCAGCCCTGCATCATCCAAGCAGCCTGGCACTTCCCACCCCAACAGCAGTGACAGGGAGGACTCAGAGGGGGGCTGGGGCAAAGGACCTGGTCTTGCGAGCAGCTTGTCAGCAGAGGGCGCCTCCCGGAGCCCTGCCCTTAGTGGTCCTGTGTGAAGCCATGGGGCCATAAGATGCTTCAGGGGTCCGTTGTAGCAACAGGTGAGGGTCAGTCAGTCTTCCATTTGTGACCTTGACTCCATCTTCGTCTTTTTCTAGGATCTTGCTTAATCGCTCATTTCCTTTCCTGAAAAACCCTACAGTAAATCTCTCCTCTTCATTTTCACACATGGTCCCTCAGTTCAGACCTTTACAGTCATTTGCCTGGAAACAGCAAGTTTCCTTCATTCATTTGGCCATCCATCTACCTATTCATTCAATAAACATGTATTAAAGAATCTATAATGTGTCAAACACTACCCTTGGCACTTGGTGTGCAAGTATGAGCAGTAAGACAAGGTCTGTGCTGCATTAACATGTGACACGTGCTATGACAGAAATCCATCCACGTTACTGTGGAGACGCAAAGGCGGGCAGTGCCAACTGCACCCAGGGAGGGGAGGGCGTCACAGAAGGTTTCATGGGGGGATGTGTGTTGGGTTGTCAGTCCGAGAGGAGGCCTGTAGAGTCCTGGTGTTCCTGGACTTAAAGAGCCCGCTGGGCTCAGCTGGAGCAAGGGGTGCTGGGGTGGGGTTGGGGGTATTCAGGGAACTCCCCTGAGAGCTTTGAACTTCATTCCAGGAAGGAGAGTTTAAAGCAATCAAAGACTTAGTCAGTTTTCCTTTGAGAAAGATCCTTCTGGGGGCCCTGCTGAGGGTGCCCAGAGACGGGGAGGGCCTCAGCCAAGGCTCCAGCGATGGGAGCAGCATGGGGTCAGATGTGGAAAGTGTCACAGAGGTTCAAGGACTGGGTCTCAGAGGCAGGTCAGAAGTCTGGGAGGAAGGAGACAGCCAGAAGGGTCACCAGCCTCTGACCTAGGTGACCGCTCTGATGGGGAACGTGGACCTCTTCACTGGGCCCCTGCCTCCAGTTCCACCCCTCTGTGTCCTTCAAACTGCTACCAGAGTGCCCTTCCTAATGTGTGAAGCTCACCAGTGTGTAAAGTGACCGGTTTAGTCATATGTGTAAGCAAACAGTACAGTTCTTCCCCATAACAGAGCAAATGTGTGGCAACCTCATATTCACAGCCCCTCGCTGTCCACCACGCAGCTTTCCAGCCCTGTCCCCCCACTCCCTATCTCTGCCCTATCACCAGCCCACCGTGCTGTTTCACACCTCTGGGAAGCTGGCTTATACTCTTCTCTGTCTACAGTACCCTCTTCCTGCTATCCACCCTCCACTCCTACTCCTGCCACCCAACCAGCCTGGTCAACTCCTGCACCTCCTTCAAGTTCCACCTGAAGCCAGGGCCCCCACCCCCACCTCCCCTGCCCACTGCCGGGGCAGCAGGCCACTCCCCATCTGTGCTGCTGCTTGTCATGAACATGCCTCTATCAGGGCACACAGCTCACACTGTAGCGGTCTTCTCCTCTAGAACATAAACTCTCTGGAGGAAGGCCCAGTGTCTTACTTGCCTCTGTGCTCCTGGCACCCAGCACAGGCCATGGTGCTGTTAATGAACAAGCTCAAATGTCTGCACACTTCCTGGGGGCTTCAGGGATTTGGGTCACAGAGTAAGCCATCAGCCCTACACCTGGGGACCTTTAGAAATAGCCTTGCTGAGGTATAACTCCCATACCTTCTAGTTCACCCATTTAAAGTGCACAATTCAGTGCTTTTTAGTGTATTCCCAGGGTGTGCAACCGTCTCCACCATCTAATTGTCAAACACACTGTCCCTCACAGAAGGAACCGCGCACCCATTAGCCGTCACTCCCCACTGCCCCTTCCCCCAGGCCCTAGCAACCACTGATGTACTTCCTGTCTGTGCAGATCTTTCTGTCCTAGACATTTTATATAAATTGAAACATACAGTAGTGACTTTTGTGTCTGGCTTCTTTAACTTAGCATAATGTTTTCAAAGTTCGTTCCTGTGTCTCATATCAATACTTCCTTCTTCTTTTTGTGATCAGCTAATAGTCCATCATGTAGATATGCCACATTGGTTGTCCACTTGTCAGTTGAGGGACGTTTGGGTTGTTTCCATTTTCTGACTATTACGAATAATGCTTCTGTGATCGTTTGTGTACAGATTTTTGTGTGAATGTTATGTTCTCATTTCTCTTGGGTATATACCTACTAGTGGAATTGCCAGGGTCATATGGTAACTATGCTTAACATTTCAAGGAACTAAAAACTGTGTTCCAGAGCCGGGGCACCATTTTACATCCCTACCAGCATCGTACGAGGGTTCCAGTTTCTCCACATCCTCACCTACACTTCCTGTGCCCGACTTTTTGTAAGGTAGTATCTCTTTGTGGCTCTCGTTTGCATTTCCCAAATGACTAATGAGGGTGAACAACTTTTCATGTGCTCATTGGCCCTTTGTACACCTTCTTTGGAGAAATGTCTATTCAGATGCCTTACCTGTTTTTTAATTGGGTTGTTTATTTTCATTGTTGAGTTGTAGGAATTCTTTGCAGATTCAAGATACAAGTCTCATCCAGTTTACTTTCTCTTTGCTGCGCTCAGTCGCCTGGAAGGAGCACGAGGGGCTCAAGCACACAGACAAGGGGAGCCCCCGAGGTGCTGGCAGTACAGGCCACCCATGAAGCTCACTCTTTTGGGATTTCTTCCAGCTGAGTGTGGAGGGACAGTGGAAGGAGAGGTGTCGGGGCAGGTGCTGTCGCCCGGGTATCCAGCCCCCTATGAACACAACCTCAACTGCATCTGGACCATCGAGGCTGATGCCGGCTGCACCATTGGGTAAGTGTCAAGATCGACAGTTTAACGGCCGCCAGCTGTGCAGGGGGGTCATCACCCATGTCATCATCAGGCCACTCAGCTAGTGGCAGGCCCTGCCCACCACACCTAGAAGCCCTGGTTTTCAGTGGTGTTTGCTGTGACCCCATACTTGAGGTGGAACCCATGAAAAACCTGGGAAGGCCAGTCTCAGCCTGACGGGGCCTCAGTGCAAGTTCAGACAACTCTGTGGCCTGCATGGCCCAGTCACAATAGACTAACTGAGAGTATAGGCTTTAAGTAATGCAGACCCCAGTTTGAATCCTGGCCCATTTGCTGTTTGCAGGACTGTGGGTAAGTCCCTATGCTCTCTGAGTCTATCTCCTTCTATAGCATTTGGGTTATAATACTGGCCTTTCAGGATGAAGCACTTCAGTGAGACCTTGCATGGAGTGTGCTCGGCATAGAACTTGAAACATAGTAAATATTTAATAATGGCTCTGTGGTTACAACCTTCACAGTAGTGAGCATCAGCTTAGAGCTGTGTGACCCCATTGCTTCCCTTCTGTGGTCTGAGTTTCCTCATCTATGAAACAAGGACAAAAATGCTTGTGCTTTAGGGTTGTGGAGGGAATAATTACAAAAACCAATTCAGGTACTTCATACCTACTCCCTCAAAACAGAACTTCCTTTCCATACAAGCACCTGACTAACAGAAGCTACTTACTGGCGTTCCAAGGAGTCAGGAAAGAAAGGAGCATCATTTATCGAGCACAGGGCCTGGCACCTATATCGTCTCATTAACTCTTCAGAATAGTCCTATCAATACGAATAGTAAGCCCGAATAATAAATAGACATTATTACTCATCCATTTTATAGATGAGAAAACTGAGATTCTAAGGGAGCACCTAGTGTGCCTAAAGTTCGCACAGTGAATCAGAAAGCTGGGATGTGAGCCCAGGTCTTTCTGAATCTTCTACTATGTCATGCTGCTGGAGAAGCTGGGCCTCGGGCTGTGGTTCAGATGAGCTGTGAGGAAAAGAGCAGGTTGGGTGGCAGGATGAAAGAAGATATAGAAGGACGACCAAACAAGGAGGCGGGAGAGGGAACAGCCTGACTGGTATGGGGGATGCCTGCGGACAAGGGATGGTGGGTAGAGAGGGTTAGAGTGTGGCTCTCATGGAGGATCTTAAAATGCCACTGAACAAGAGGAGCCATGGAAGGTTCTTGAGCAGGACTGTCCCAGCAGGGTTATTTACAATGGAGAGAGCTCATGGAGAGAAAACCAGGCAGGAGTCTGTAGCCATGACCCAGAAGTGGGGTGGTGAGGATTTGGGCCGGTGGGAGCCAAGGCAAATAGCAGAAGTGTTGCTAGGAAGAGATCCCGGCCCTGGAGAATTTTCTGTGAAGGGGAACTGGCTGAATGGTGTGTTGCTGCAAAGGTACAGATACTCATTCATATATCCATCGATATCCATACATCCTTAGACTTGGTTCAACTGAAATTAGAGAAATAGATGAAGTGTTTGCTAGGTGCAAGTTTTTGAGCTAAGCCCTCTGCAAAATGAGGTCAGCAGAGCTCTGAGGGTTTTTGCACTGTTAGGAAGACAAGTTAAATATGTAAATTCATCCTGCACACTTCTGCTGGAATAACCTGAAAGGAAGCACACCTAATCCACTCACCCGCTGATCAGAAACCTTCCATGGCACCATGCTCACAGAAGCTAAGTATCTTACCCTGGTTTTCAAGGCCATCATGACCTCAACATACCGCCCCTACCTTATTTTTCACACTTCTTTTCAATGGCATTTCAGCAAAGCTAAATTACTGGTGGCCCCTGAACATATGCTCACTGCCTGCTGTGCCTTGTTTCCACTCTGTCCTCCCTGGAATGCCATGCTCCCTCCAAACGCTTGTGCCTAAAATTCCCATCCCTCAAACTTAAATGCATGTGTCAGTCCACCCAGGAGGCCGTCCCCAATCCCCTCTCCTGGGGGCCTTCTAGGAGTCATTTCTCCCTCTTCTGAACTCCCATTGCCTGTGGCCTGTATTTCCTTTCTGACACTGACCACTTTCCTCTTCTATTTATGCTCCTGCCTCACCTCCCCTGCTTGAGCTGTGGTCTCTGCCTGACACATCTCTGCTGGGCTCCTGACTGTCAGCATGCTGCTGCCTCCAGCACCTGGCAGGGGCTCAACAAGTATCAAGTGATGGATGAATGAATGAATGAATAAGTGAATGAATGAAGCAGGACTCAAGTATAACAGGAGTTATACGACTAGCAGATCCATGATAGTCCCTCAGTATTACATGAACAATGAGTGAAATCAAGAGCATAATGACTCTTTTACTTTAGTGCCCATGTATGCAAATCAGGAGACGGTTTTCCCGCCTTCCTACCTTGGAACATCACTCATTCATTCCTTCATTCCTTCGTGTAACAACTGCCTGTCTGTTTAAGACATGGCAACGTCTGTGTGAGGTGCTGACACTGCATAGAAGAATGAGACCCAGGCATTCCTGCAAAGGGGAGATATGCATGCCCACACAGTGAGGTGATGCCTCACTGCCCACCCCCGACACCCTCATTTGGGTAACCAGCTGCAAAGTTAAGGTGATCCATATTTACAATGAATTAAGACAAGCATGAAAAGCCCCTTTTGGGTTGGAGTCCTTGTTCAGAGAAAGGTTTAGTTATTATTTTTTAAATGAGAATATCTTCATTGAATGTTTCTATATGAAAAAATAGATGCTCTTTTTTAAAAATTCAATATGCAACCAATAAAGAAATGTACAAAGTAAAGATCAACAGTCCCCATAATTTGGCTCTGTTCTCCTCTACACACTCCACATAAGATAACCATTGGTTTCTGTTTGTTCTACTTATTCTTTTTGCTATTTTGTTATGTCAATATATACAGAAGCAGAAGCAATAAATATAGTTTCTCAAACAAGGTAATCTCTGCATGGCTCAGTAACTTACATTTTGATTTACCATTTCATCATATATCATCATCTTATTATGTCAATATATATAGATCGGCCTCATCCTGTCTGATGGCTACTGAGAATTCTATTGTGTGCACAACCATCATTTATTTAACTACCCTCCTATTAATGAAGTGAATGTTTTCAGGTTTTCACTCCAGTAAACATCCTCATTCATGAATCTTTGAACAGTTGTCCGATTATTTCCTTAGGAGATATTCTTAGGAGGCAGATTTTGATACATGACCTTGAGTTCTCATCTAGATAGTCCACCAATTCATTCATCCACTGCTTCCCCACACGCTTCACTAGATGTTGCCAACCCTGTCCAGTTTGATAGACAAAACGGTACTTAATTGTCTTAGTTCCTTCAAGTTCTTCATATATTTTTCTTCTGGGGAGTTAATTTTTTTTCATGCAGCCTGTTCAACCAGCTTGCTTTCTAAATAGTCTATAATTTCAGTTTAGATTTCTTATTAACCTGGATATTTAAGAATTCTTTAAAAAGTTATAAGTGGCTACATGTTTCATGTGATCTTTTTTATTATTTTTATTGTTACCACATTGTGCCTTTTTTATTTTTAGTATTTTTGTCTTATTTATGTTTTATGTATATTTGGAGAAAGTAAGAAGAGTAGGGTTTCACATATTTCTTTTGCATCAAATGTATTACGCTTTCTTTCAAACAAAATGTATCACGCTTCTTTATCACTTTGTTTTTAACTTCCTGTTGTTAGCGGATCTGATTTAACTAGCTCTGTTTTTCCTCTGGTGATTTGAAAGTTCTCTCTCTTATTTTTATTCTGCCAGTGACACTGTTTTTTCATTAATTCTGTCTCCAACAGTTTTGATCTTGTTACTTATCCCCCTTTATTTTGGAAATGTTGGTGTTTTCATGTTTATTTCAAGGAAACTGCATTTTTTTGCTTTCAGATCCCTCTTAACAAGGCTTCTTTTGTTTATATGGATGTATTGTCATCTTGTATCTCCCTGAGAATACTATTTATGTTTTGTTTCACAACATCTCTAGTTGCCCCCACCCCATAAACTGCATTTTGCAGTTGGTCCATTTGGTCTGTGATTGTTCAGCTGGATTCCTTTGAAGAACTAATTCTCTTTATATCCCAGGAGTTCTGTTGTTCAGTATCAAGTTGTAGCTAAGAGCTGGGCTCTGGTATCAGTCTACCTGCCTCTCTTACTAGCTCTGTAACTTGGGAAGTTCTTTTAAACAAGGACTCTGTACTTCAGTCTCTTATCTGTAGAATGGTAGAATTTGTTATTATTATTAAAGTATCATTGATATACAGTCATGGGCTCAGGTTTCACATGAGCAACATTGTAGTTACTACATTCCCCACTATTATCAAGTGCCCACTACATACCGCATTACAGTCCCTGTCCATCAGCATAGTAAGATGCTATAGAGTCACTACTTGTCTTCTCTGTGCTATACTTTCTTCCCCACGCTCCCCCTATAGTATGTGCACTTATCATAATACCCCTTAATCCCTTTATCCCTCCCTTCCCACCCACTCTCCCCAGTCCCTTTCCCATTGTTAACTGTTAGTCCATTCTTGGGTTCTGTGAGTCTGCTGCTGTTTTGTTCCTTCAGTTTTTGCTTTGTTGTTATACTCCACAGAGGAGTGAAATCATTTGGTACTTGTCTTTCTCCACCTGGCTTATTTCTCTGAACATAATACCCTCTAGCTCCATCCATGTTGTTGCAAATGATAGGATTTGTTTTTTTCTTACGGCTGAATAATATTCCATTGTGTATATGTACCACATCTTCTTTATCCATTCATCTACTGATGGACACTTAGGTTGCTTCCATTTCTTGGCTATTGTAAATAGTGCTGCGATCAACATAGGGGTGCATCTGTCTTTTTGAATCTGTGATCCTGTTTTCTTAGGGTAAATTCCTAGGAGTAGAATTCCTAGGTCAAATGGTATTTCTATTTTTAGTTTTTTGAGGAATCTCCATACTGCTTTCCACAATGGTTGAACTAATTTACATTCCCAGTGTAGGAGGGTAAAATGGTAGAATTTTAAACAGTACTCATCACCTAAGGCTGCTATAATGATTAAGTGAATTAACACATCTAAACACTTAAAAGAGTGCCTAGCACATAATTCCCAAGTAATGAGAACCCCCTCCAGGAGGTAGGTAGGTGTTTGTTCCTTTTACCCAGATGGAGCTTCCCCTAAACATAGCGGATTGTAGGTCACTCTTTAGAGTCACAGGTGGTGGATGCCATCTGTGTGTGGGAACAGGCTTTCCCTGGGGTGTGCCAGGTGGGGGAGGATATGGAGTGGCTCATAGGCCAGTCTGTGAGACTGTTCCAAATAGCACAGACACGGAAGGCTTGCCGACACCTCTCCTCACCCTGTCCCAGCCCCAGCCAAGCACTGGAGGTGACCAGAGGGATCTGTTGTCAGCCTCACCGCAGCAAGCGTGGCAAGGATAGCCGCTTTCCAGGAGTGCCCAAGAGGGATGGGGGGTGGCTGCTGGGATCAGTGATCAGGCTCAGCCCAGGGTAAGGTCCAAATAGGAGAATGGGGCCCTTAGCTGTGCTTGACAAGATGGGCTGGCAGTCAGATCGTGCCTGAACACAGGGGGCACCTGGAGCATTTGGCAAGTGTTTCTCCCTAAATGCCAATGATGAGACAGGCTGGCCAGTTAACTGCTTCTAGGACTGGCAGCTAATAGCAGGAGAGCAGATAGTGGGCTCTACCCTCCATGTCACTCTTTCCTGTGTTGTCAGTACATAGAACGTGGAAGTTCCATCTCATAGGGGTGGACCTCTTCTCCATTTCCAATGTTGGGTCAGAAATTTCCTTTCTATAATCAGAAGACCAGCTCAGACAAAAATTGGAGAATGAAAGGGGACAAAGCCTTTTCCTTTTGGTCCTGCCCCTCTACTGAACATTATCAAACACCTCCAGCATGCCAAGTTCTGGACCTGTTATTATTGCCCCTGTTTTATAGATGAGATCATCGAGGCCCAGACAGGATGAATGTCTCACAGTTACCAGTGATGTGAGTTTCAAGCCTGTTTTTGTCTAGCCCCAGTCTTTTCTCTTCCTAGTCTGTTATGCCAACCCTAGTTTAGTTCCATTTAACACAATGTTAACTGAACACTTTGTGCCAGGCACTGTGTGATGCTTTGCAGGGGGGAGCATACAGGCCTGACAAAGGCCAGCCTTTGTCCTCCAGCAGCTTATGTTCTAATGGGGAAATAGACCCAAACAGGTACCTCCAAGACAAGGTAGCTACTAGAAGTAAGTGCCAGCCAAATTCAGTAGTGGAGAAGAGAGAGAGACGTTCTGCCTGGAGGTGCAGAGGTGAACAGTCCAATCAAGAGCAGGGAAGGAGATGAAGGCATGAATGTGGGGAAATATAGGGTCTGTCCTTGAAAGAGCACTCAGTGGGCTGGAGACTGAAGGCTGGGCAGAGGGAGATAGGGTTGTGTGGGTAAAGAGCAGTCTCTGCGGGACCCTGGGTGCCAGGATGATGTTATTCTCAGTATAATGATGAGCCATTCGAATATTTTGAAGACACTTCTGTTAAAAAACTTGGAGCATTTACTCAGCGCCAAGCATTCTGCAATGAATGTATAAATATAAATAAGATAGTATTTTCCCTTCTATCTAAAGTTTAGATAGATACTTTATCAGGAATAGAAGTAGAAAAACAGACTAAAGCTGGCTTCAGCAGAGGGAGGTTCACTTTTCTCCTGAAACAAGCCTCTGAAGGCCCCATCTAGACCTGGTGCAATGGCTCAGGATGCTATTACCTTTCTCCTTGCTCTGCCATTCTCAGGCGTTCATCCTCATGGTTACCTATTAAGCTGCTACAGCTCCAGACATTGCATCTGTGTTCCAGCCTAAAAGAAGAGGGAAGAGGAGAGGGCACAGAGCTTTCCCCTAGTGATGGTTTGCATTTATTCAGGAGGAAACACCATCCTTACAGACAATTCCCTGCATTTCATTAGTTGGAATTTGTCATGCCTGGTTCAGGGAAAATCAATTTTGTTTTGCTTTTGCAGTTGTAATTGTAGACACAGACGAGAGTTTTAGAAAGGGAGTGCTGATAGGCCAACCTGCAGTGTCTGCTACAGATTCTAACACAGTGTGGTAAATGCTATAGTAGAAGAATATACACAACACAATAGAAAAGCATTTGCAAGGACAATTCATAATTCCAGGTGGTAGTTGGGGGCAGGGTGTTGCAGAGAAGTGTTATTCTAGTTCTACTTTAAAGAACAGTAGTAGTTCACCATGCAGGGTGGAGGTAAGGACCTCCATCTTAAAGAGCTGAAAGAGAGAAAGGGGTGCCCGTTGTCTGGTGTGACATGATGATATCTCCACTTCGGGAAGATCAGTGGTGGTGATGTGGAGGACAAACTGTCTGGTAAACCAGTGAGGAGCCTAGTATAACTGAGGAGTCTGGTTATATTCAGAAGAACCAAGTTTTGTTTCTTGAGTACAAATTTGTCTGGGGTCAGAGCTATGCGTGGCTGGCTGCACAGAAGGGAAAGGAGGAGGGAGAAGAGGCAGCCCTTCACAGACGTGCTTTCTTTTCCCTAAAGAGGTCTGGGGCCTAAGGAGAATGGAACTTACTATTCCTGGAAGCTTTGATTTCTGTTCCTAATGCCCATTTAGTCATGAAGCTCATATTTGGCTAATAATCCTAGTTTAATTTTTAACCATAGAGTTTCTCACTGATTAATGCAGAGGCCAACCTAGAAACTCCATTCTTGGCTGCTGGTCAGAACGCAGTAAGATTACCAAGAGAAGGGCCCACAGTTTTGATTAACCAGAACCCCTGCCCAGTGATGCTTGTTTTCCTAGGAGGATGCTGGACTGGACAAAACATCTGGCTGTGTCTGGAGCCGATTCCCCTGCTGCAGTTTCATTTCAGACATAGGGCAGCAGTTCCCCCACTGTGGTCAGTGCTGCTTGCCTTTTACTAGCGAGTGGGCAGCTGGCCCAGAGGAGGCAGAAGGCACCAGAAGCAAAGCTTCTGTTCAAGGCTCTTGCCAGAGGTTGTGGCCACAGGGTAGGCAGCTTCCAGGTTTATTTTTGAGCAGTGACAGTGAGTTAAACCTTAAACAGAGAACGTCCATGCATCTGCTCTGTAAGAGCTGACCTCAAAGAACTGAACATACGAGCAATAAACAGTGGGGCATTCCTTTGTCAGATTTAAGGGTTCAGCAAATCAGGGAACAGTCAAAAGGAGCTCAAAACTTCTTTTTGAAGGAGATGTGGACAACCTGGTAGGTGTAAATAGCTCTAAGAGTGGTGGTGCTCTCTAGCAATTTAGCGTTTCGTGGATCACTTCTAGAAAAAGAAACATAAATTACTTCAAATTATCCAAGAATAATAATCCAGCTGAGCTACGCTGAACACTCGAA
The DNA here is from genome assembly GCF_040802235.1 of Manis javanica. Taxonomy (NCBI): domain Eukaryota; kingdom Metazoa; phylum Chordata; class Mammalia; order Pholidota; family Manidae; genus Manis; species Manis javanica. The sequence goes on along the minus strand of NC_133159.1, from coordinate 25,295,741 downwards.
TTGGCTGGAATACCTCAACTTGACTGCCAGTTTACAAGGCCAGAAATGAATTCCAACATCTCTTAGGAGGAGAATAAACAGTTCGGCCGAAGAAATGCAGACCCTGTTGGTTGGTTACACTTGTTGGTAGAGACACACTAGAATAGATCTTTCCCTTTCAAAAAATAAGTAATCTAATAATCGAAAAATAAGTAAACAGATCATCAAAAAATAAGTAAAATAAACTTGTGTATGTCACTTAAAACATACGATCCCTAAAAAAGATAACCTTTTTCCCTAAAGAAATAGAAACATATTTTCTGAAAAGTTTTTATCACAGTAGACAGAAGAAAATTTAAATGGATATATAGATAATATTCTCATTTAAACATGAGAAATAGGGATGATAAGTAGACAATGGATGATGGAATGGGGAAGGGGAGCTCCTGAGATAGAAAGACAGTGACAGGTCAGTAAAGATGGAAAAGAAACCAAATACACAATAGCAATTAAAATGCACAGTAACAACATTTGCTTTGTAAGAAATACTAGCTTTAAAATAGGAGAAAGGCTAGAGAATCTCTCTGAGACTGCAAAAAGCATGAAGGTATGGAAGTAATGAAAGAAAGTTGCCAAATGTAGAAGACAGAGTACCAATCCAGACAGAATAAATGAAGAAGAAAAATAAGCAAAGAAACAAGGTATAGTAAATGCAAAATGTTAGCAAACTCCTCTGAGGAGAGAGACAGAAGGATGGACCAGAGCTAAAACATCCTCGGTCTTTGGTGAATTCAAAGGACTCATAAAGTTCCAGGCAAATGAATTTGATGCAACTTGATGAAAAATGAAACAGTTCCAAGGATGATAAAAAATCCCTAAAAGCTTTTGGCAAAACACACTCACAGGTAAGCATAAAATCAGCCTTCTTCAAATAAAACAGTCCTTTATGAAAAACTACCACCACAGCTAGTCCAACCCTCCTAAAATTTCTTCTCTGTACAAGCAAAGGCCTAAGCCAGTGGTGTTATGAGACCCAAAAATCGTTGATTCAGCTAGAATATAATATGCACAAAAGCTCCAGAAAATTGCTACTCAGACTTCTTGATGAACTTGCAATGACATTGCAATGATGGCCCCCAAAGATATAGATCGGGTCCTAGTGACTGGAGCCTGTACATGCTACCTTACTTGGAAAAAGGATCTTTGAGATGAGATTATCCTGAATTATCTGGGTGGGCTCTAAATGCAACCACATGTATCCTTTTAAGAGGGAGATCTTATAGACAGACACAGAGGTTAGAATGAAGAATGCCAACAGCCACCAGGGAAAGAAGAAATTATTTCATGTGATAAAATGCAGAGTCCACAATAACACTGTCGTGCATCTTTAAGCACCGTATAAGCTGAACAAGAAAACAGAGAGCAAAATCTGTCAGAAATACAAGGAGAAATTGAGTATGGTGGGAGACTTAACACATCTCTCTTAGTCAAATAAGAAAAATTGTAGAACAAAAATGGAGTTTGTTTTAGGTGATGTTACCATTTACTGATTTAAATCTATGTGTCAGGCTCAGTCCTCAGTGCTTTAAGTGTGATTTCATTTATGACAATCCTCTTAGCAACACTGCTGGATAGATGATGTTACTGCCTTTTCATAGAGGAGTAGACTGACCCTCTGCAAGCTCACCCAGTTAGCTGTCACAGAACTGGTATTTGAACCCAGGTCTTTGATTTCACAGCCACTGTTCCTAACACTTCGTTGTATAGCCTCTTCAGGAGACATGAGCCTTTCATTTTATGGAAAACATTTCTTTGGAGAAGAATAAAGATACATCTGCCCCTCCCAGAGTCCCTGACACCTCCAGGGCAGGTTCTGGCTAATGATTGGCAGTCAAGGAGCCTTTATTTACAGAGCGGTGATGACAAAAAAGCAACTGGTCCAAGGTCACTCAGCAAGAAAGAGTGCAATGCAAGGGAATAGCCCAGGTCCCGCATTAGTGCCCCAACCTCCCAGAACACCAGTCATCACAGCTTCCTCAGTGACCTGAACCCAGGTTTCTTCTTTCACTTATGGAAATAACAAAAGAATATTTTTCTTTCTATTGAATACCAGCTGGTCCCAGGAAAGAAGAGCCTCTAATTTTGCTCTAGACATCAATGCTTGCTTTGGGCTTTGGTCTGTCTGCTCAGTTTGTGCTCTTTGGATAGCACGACACTTTAATTATTATTGTCTGCTGTTATGATCATGGTTTAATTGTTGGTTTGCAGCTCCGTGGCTCAGAGGGGGGCATTTTATAAAACAAGTGCTATTTTCTTATTGTCATTTCTAGTGTCAGTGAGGATAATTTAAGCTGCATTCTCATTTGGGGACAGGAGTGATTTCTGACCCCCTTCTCCCTGCAGCAGCTGTTCGTTTGCATGCCATTCCCCCACCCCCCCCCAATGTAAAGATCCCCCGTAATGCCCTGTATGAGTACAGAGTCCGTTGTGTTCCTGCAGTGGTGACAGTTGCTTGCGCGTACCCAAAGGCCTTTCATATTCTGGGGCCCAGTCAGAAAGCAAGTGAAATCAACATGTCAAGATGCCATGGAGGTTTTTTTTCTGTTCTTTGCATTTCTTCCTAACATACAATGGAAACCCCAAAAGCAAGTTTTGCCTGTGGACAGCATTGAGAGGGGAAGGCTTCTGCAGTGAGAATCTGATGCTATCCTAGCTTTTCTAGCTGTAGACTCTGGTAGAATATCTCTTCCTGTCCTTGAAGCTGAGTGCTGTGAAACTTACCGGACTTACCAGCAAAGCCCTGGGGGAGCCTCAGTGGTGGGCTGGTGGGAGGAGGTGTGGGAGCGCCCTCCTCTGGGGACCTGCCAGTGGGAGACTGTGATGGAAGGGAGATCCGAGGAAACACTGTGATGGAAAGGTATGCAGAGCCCCCGAACAGAGACAGCCCCACAATCCAGGGCACACTGCAGTTGAAGCAGGCAGCAGCCAGCTATAAAATGAAGACCCAGCTGGAGGGAGAGCAAGCAGAGGTTCAGGAGAGCCCCCAGAGGCCAGGGGACTGCTCAGCGGAGCTGGCACACCTGTTGGTCCTCGTGAGTGCCCAGGTGGCACCCAGGCAAACCAGACACCAGACCTAGGACACTGGGGCCAACCCAAGCCTCTGAGGAGAACAGAGCTGCCCCCTCCCTGCCCCCAGCCCCGCCCCAGCACCACGGGAACCAGGGGCCACGCCTGCCTCGCCTTCTCCACAGCTTGTGCATCACCGCCATGCCCTGAGACTGTCCGCTCCTGCCTTCTAGGGCTACGCCTTCTTCTGGTCTTCCTCCTGCCTCTCGACTCCTCATTCTTAGTCTACGTGGGCTGCCCTTCCCCTGCTGATCCTTAATGCCAGTGTTCTCCAGAACTGCCTTCTCTGTGTGCTTCTCACACTGCATGCTCGTCTGTGGGGCTTTTCCACGCCCGTGGCTTCAGGCCTCGCCCTCTCCCACCTTCACTCGCTGCTTTTGTCTTCCTGAAGACCTTGTCCTTTCCTGGGGGTGCCTGCCTCTCTGTCCCGTCCGTGCCCATGTGGCCTCTCGTCTTTGCCTGGCATTCCCTTTTCCCACACTGCTCACCACCCCCTTCACGTGAACCTATCCTCTTCCTCTCTGAAGAAACAGAATAGTTGTTCCTCCTTCGGGGGCCTTGCCTCACCCTCTCAACCCAAGGTAGGGTCCTTTTCTGTACATATTTTACCATAGGACTTATCACACCACATTTAGGCACAGAAATATGCCATATTCCTGTCTGTATCACCAGTGCCTGGCATGCGATCTGCCCCTAGTATCTGCTAGCTCTTGAGTGAATGTGTGCATATTAGTATCTGCATAGGCTCAGAAAACCCACAGAGCGGGGAGCTTACAGAGACTGAGACTGAGGTGCAGCCTACCTATGTCTTCTGGGTTTAGACTATGCAACTAGCTCTGGCCCAGGGTCTGTGTGGCGAGGTCCTATGTCTTTGGTAGTGATAAAGCACCAAGATACAGTTGTAAGATCCAAGGAACTGGGTGTGGGCATGAAAAAGAGATGCCAGGACTTCCAGCAAAATAGGAACTATCTTCCTTAGCACACAGGATTTAAGTTGCTTTCTGCCGAGTGGCACAGTGGGAGTTTGGCTGAACTATGGGTGAGCCAGTCATTCATTCATCCATCAGTTCAACCAAATCAAGAGCTTAATGTGGGTAGGGCTTGTGCTGGATACCAAAGATGTAGAGATGAATGAGACACAAACACAGCAGTTAAGAAACTTAGTAAGACAGGCAAGTCAGTGAGTAGCTCTGACTAAGCAGGAGCGTGCAGCAGAGGCGTCTCATCAGACCAGGGCCACGGGGAGGTGTGGAGAAGCTCCCCACTGGATGTGGAGTATCTACCAGCACACATTAGTCAGGCGATGTATTCATTTACTAGAGCTGCTGTCATAAATACAATGGCTTAAAACAACAGAAATTATTTTTCTCACAGTTCTAGAGCCTAAAAGTCCAAAATCAAGGTGCCCATAGGGCCACGTTCCCTCTAAAGACTCTAGGAAACAGTCCGTTTATGTCTCTCTCTCAGCTTCTGGTACTTGCCATCAACCCTTGGCATCCCTTGGCTCATAGACATTCCACTCTAGTTTCTGCCTCCAACTTCATATGATCTTTACACAGTCTCCTCTGTGTCCAAATAGCCCTCTCCTTTCTCTTATAAAGACGTTCGTCACTGGCTCAAGGGCCTGTCCTAATCCCGCGGGACCTCGTCTTGACTCGGTCACATCTGCAGAGACCTTCTTTCCAATTAAGGTCACAGTCACAGTATCAGGGGATTAGAACTTGAGCATACCTTTTTGGTGGAGACGGTTCAACCCACTGCAGGAGGTGGGAGGGTGTGTGTGGGTGTAGGAATCTTCCAGGCAAGAGAAGTCCCTAAAGCAAGAAAATAAGAAGGAAAAGCATGAAGGGTGAGAGGCATGGGGGGATGGCAGGTGGGGCTCATGAAGGATTTGATGCGCCTCAGGAAGCCTGACTATTCTGTAGGGAAAGAACAGGTGTGTGGTTCAGAAAGCTCACCTGGCCCTGGTGGGGAGGGTGGACTGATCCAGGAGGGCCACTCACACTCTCGTGCCTCTGTATGTGCAGTTCTGTCTTCCAGTCTTCCTCACTCTAAATTTACTCATGCTTTTCTTTCCTCAAAACTGCTCCAAAGACACCTACCTCCTCGTTGAAGTTTTCCTTGCCTCTCTCAAGTAGAAGACACTGTGAAAGGCCATTGGTACGAGACAGAAGTGTTGTGGATACTGGCTGCAACCCTTACTAGCTGTTCGATGACCATCCCCCAACGCTTGCCTACATTAAGCCCTGGGGATTTCAGTTCCCCCTTCTGCAAGATGGAGAAAATAGACTGTAAACTGCAGAGGGGTTATAAGGATATTAGACAATATACATAAAGCACTTGGTGCGTAGATTATTTGCAGATGTTTAGCTCTCTTCATCCTCTGGGTATTTCAGCAGCACTTTCTTTAGCCCACTCTTTAGCACCTATTACACGTAATATGTTTACAGGGTCTCTCTCCTTCGATCAGCAGCAGTAGCCTCCAGGAAGAAGACACAGCGTCCACTTTTCCACAGCTCTCAACACAGAACTCAGCACACAGCCCACTGCTGCCCCAGTCTGTGTGGTGTCTGTGGCCCAAACACAAAAACACACATATAAGCAAGGCATCCTTATGAAGGGGGACCTTTCTCCTCTTCCCTTCCCCTCAGTGCCACCCCTGCAGGGGGCATGGTGGGAGCAGGGTCTGCACGCTGTTTTCAGTATTTCAATAGCCAAAAGAAGACTGGATGTTCACCTGCAGCGAAGTTGCTCAGGCAAACCCCAAAGTCTGTTTTACCCCTAATTATCCCCGTGGATCAGAACTTCTAACTAACATTTTACAGGCTTTGGTTTCTATAAGATGAGGAGAGTCTTCAGTAAGAGCCTTAATAAATGTGGTCAGTTTGGTAAGGCAAGTCTTCCCTGGTCATCAGCAAAGATGTATAACAAAAGGGTTGCTAGACTGCCACAGCCACTGCCCCCTTGCCAACTTCCCTGCATCCACTCTTAGCCTTGTCAATATTCTCATCTGGCAGCAGGAGTGATCTTCAAATGTAAATCAGATCCTGTCAGGCCTCCACTTAAAATCCTTCAATGACCTCTTAGCCCATAAAATGAAATCCAGACTTTTCCCCAGCCCACAGGGCCCCCACCTGGCCTGGCCTGGGCTGGCCACGCTTGGCCTGGAGATGACCACAGTGGCTTTGCATTGCTTAGATGATCTGGTCCAGTTCCTCCTTGGGGCTTTTGCACATCCTGCCCTTTATACAGAGAAAGCTCTCCCTACCTCTTCGTCTCCCCTGCTCCTCACCTAGCCAGCTCCCTGTGAGCCTCTCTTCTTGCTTAAATGTCACCTTCGTGGAGAGGGCTTCCCCAGCCACTCTGTCTAAAGTGGTTACTCCATCTCAGCACTCTGCTGTTTCCTCCACTACATTTGCCATAGCTGATAATCTTTTAATGGATTTGTGTATGCAGAGTATTGCCCATCTCCAGACACAACTGGAAAATGACACCCTGTCTGTCATCTTCACCATTATCTCCCAGCAACCAGCACAGAGGAGGTGTTTAAATAAATGAATTCATTGAAGAGGCCTGAGGCTTCAGCTTCGGGCCTGCCAACTGCCAGGTCACATTGTTTCTGCAGGCAAAGGACCTCAGCCCCCCTCCTGCCACTTCTCTTCACTTCATTAATGCCAGACCTTTGACTTGGTCTGATTATCAGATCAACTAAGCTGAATGCAACAACTGGCATTTTTAATTCATGGCCTTGAGTATCTGCCCTAGAACCTTGTGTCCTTTTCACATGTTAATGGCTGATCACTGAAAGGGCCTCTGCAGCACATGCCTGGCTGTGGGCCACAGCCTCTTCCTTCTGGAGGTGTGAGCAGCTTATCAGGGGAGAGAGGGAGCATTAAAGTCTGATCTGGGTGTTAATTATATAATGTAATTCCGGCCAGCTCTCTATCTAGCCCTTGACCTTGGGCAAATCATTCAACCTCTCTGAACCTCAGTATGCTAATTTATAAAGGTGGAAATGTTGGTACCTACAAAATAAGGGTGTCTGTGAGGATGGAATGGAGTAATGGGAAAGTGCTTTGTACACAGTGGTGGTGGTTCTATAACATTTTCTTTCATTTCCACTTTGTCTCCTTATTCTTTCTTCACAACTTCCTAACAGACTGGTCCTCCTGGGGTTTCATTCATTTGTTCTTCAGTTCACTCATTCATCCAATTACTCACCTTCAGGGACTTCAATCAGTCTCTAACTAAAAGAGGATAAAACCAAACTCCCCTGGCTAATTCTGAGGCCCCATTATCTTCCCTGTCAGTCCAGCACTATTTCCTGCAGCATCTTCACACCACCTGAACCCCACCAGGGTGACACCTTTCTTCCCAGGCCCCTTAGCCTCTCCCCTCAGCTTCCACGTCTTGCTTCATGTTATTAATCCAAAGAGAACACACTCCCTTTCATGCCAGCCAGACTTACAGTCTCATTTGCTCCTTCCTTCCTGACAAGTGCAGCCCACGAGAACCTCTCTTGTCTGAGAACAAGTCCAGAGCGCCACACAGCTGATTTCGTGGTCTTCTTCCATGGCTGGCTGTGGGTCACAAGCATGGGGTGACAGGGAAAGCAGAGACAGAGGGGGCAGCTTGGCACAGCAGTGAGTATGTGTGTTTGCTCTGCGTCCTGGGGGGGCTCCTCCTCCTTTCCAACCATGTGTGGGGCCCAAGTCTGCCTGGCTGTTCCCTGCTGAAAGCCTTGAAGAGAAGCCCATCTGGCTTCACTCTGTCAGAAGCCTCAGAGGGGAGGCCTGCCAGGGGACGTCAACACAGCCATTGAGAAAAACCCACATAGCTTCTGGTGGAATTGCCACCCATATCTATAAAAGGCTCTGCCTAGGAAATCTAAGTCACTTGAATCTTATCAGAACTAACTAGTTACTGGAAATAAGAAACATGCATACATCCAGCAATAAATGTGTCAAATTAAATCTTATTCATAACAGAGCAAAATAAAATAAAGCATGAATTTAATAAGTATGCAAAGAAGAAAGCCAGAAGATTGTACCAAAGTAGATGAAGTAAGCCCTCAATAAGATATCTACAGTGTTCATGGCTGGCTCAAATAAGCAGCATAAAAATACCAACTTGCCCAAATTAATCAATAAACATGGGCAATTCTAATCACCATATCAATAGGAGTTTTTGGAACTTGATAACTGTAAAGTCATCTGAAAGGCTAAGTTTGGGAAATTAGCTGAATTTTAGGGGAAAACTCTGAAGGGGAATTTGCCCTGTGAGAATATCAAAGTGTGAGAATATGAAAACCAACGCTGAGTAGCATAGCTACAAGTAAATCCAGTATAGAGAAAAGAGGCAGCCCAGACCCGGGGAGAGAGTCTAGAATCAGGGCCATGACCAGGCAGCACTTCAAGTCCATGGGGAGAGCCTGGATCCCTCACGTCAGGGGTCTTCGTGCCCCAGGCACCACGAGCACCATCCAGAGTGTCGAGCGCATCCTGGTTACTGGGCTGCAGCAGTGAACAAGACCTGGGCGCACACTCAGCAGTGAACAAGACCTGGGCGCACACTCAGCAGTGAACAAGACCTGGGCGCACACTCAGCACTGAACAAGACCTGGGCGCACACTCAGCACTGAACAAGACCTGGGCGCACACTCATGAGAACTATCTTCCATTTGGGGAGACAGGTAGTAAATGAATGAATGAAGTACAGATTGTAATAAATGCCAGGGAGGGAATAAACAGCTTTTCGATAGTCAAAATATGGAAGAAGCTACTTTAGATAAGTGGTAGGACAATCGAGAGCCCATTGGAAAAATAATGAACCTATAAACCTCAAAAAAAGAAAAAGGAACAAGTTCTAGGAAAATATTAAAGTTTTACTTTTAATCATTTTGGGAAAAAGAAGGTTTGCAAAAGCATAACATGACATCCAACATCTTTTAAAGGCGGTTAACAAATTTGATTATACCAAAATAGATACTATAAACAAAATATAAAGGGAAAAGAGACATCAGATGCTAGCAGAGAACAGTAGCAACAAAGGTATAGAAGAGGAATCAAAATATGTAAAAACAATAAAAATTTTAATGTGTAAACAGAACTTTAAAAACTACTTCAATACAAAGGATGTAAAGATATAAAATGGCCAATAAATATATGCAAGCATATGCAACCTTACTAAATTATCAAAACTTAAAATACCAGTGAGATTCCATTTTGGCTTAGCAGATGGGCAAGTATTTTAATATGGATTATATTTACAACATTGTAATATCTTATGTTGATGAAGTTTAGAGAGAAGAGTCACATTAATACTCTCTGGTAGTAATGTAAATTGATACAATTGCTAATTAAAGGGAATAATTTAGCAGCCCTTATCAAAATTTTTTTAAATATATACCCATCCTTCCAAAAACCTATCCCTATAAGTAAACTGAAAAAGTAACAGAAATTTGCAAAGCTCCATAAAGATGGGAGTATTCCTTGTGGTCTAATGTGAAATACAACAATGTTCATTTCTATAGGAAAAAAATGAAGTATATATATCTCCATAATCTGGTATTATGTGAAGAAAGTTACATAAGACTGTAAAACACAGTCCCACTGGGGGTAAAAAATTGTATGCGTGCACATTGAAAACAAGTCTGGAAGGATATGTACCAAAACCATTACCAAATGAAGAGCTCTGGAGAACAGATTGGTCTGTGTGAGAAACACTTTTTAAAAATTCAGTGTACATCTGTATATTGTGTGCCTTTTTCTGCCTTGAGCATGTCTTCTTTTTATAATTTAAAAAGATATTTTTAAAAGGAGATAGTGATAAATGGATTGGACCCTGGAATGGAAAAAGGACATCAGTGGAAAAACTGGTGGACGCCATAAAGTCTGGAGTTGAGTTCATAGTAATGTACCAAGGAGTGTTTCTTAGTCGTGGCAAGTGTACGTGGGAAATGTGAGACCATTACCAATGGGAGAGATAGTCAGGGGTCTTTGGGAATTCACCCCACACAAGGAGACTCCCCATGGCCCCTGCAGGTTTGCAGGGATTGTCTCAGCCTCGCCTGTATGGAGCTAATATCCGGCATTCTGCCCTAGGAGACTGGGATGAAGGCTCAGCCCTGCCTTCACCACAGCTGGCCAGCTTCTCAGAGACTCCAAACAACCCCTGAACTTTCTACCCCACTCCTTTCTTTAAGACTTAGTTTTTAGTCTTTAAGACTTTCTTGAAGACTTAGTTTTTCAGAGAAGATTTAGGTTCACAGCAAAATGACACAAAGGTACAGAGATATCCCATTTGTCCCCTGCCCCACACATCCACTATACCAGAGTGGTACATTTTATAAAATTGATAAACCTACATTGATGCCTCATTATCACCCAAAGTTTATATTAGAATTCATCCTTAATGTTATACATTTTATAATTTGGACAAATGTATAATAAGATGTATCCACCTATAGAGTATTTCCACAGCCTTAAAAATTCATTGTGTGTCAACTACCCTTCAATAAAAAATAATTATCTACAAAAAAAAATTGCATGAAATTAATATAAAAAAAATTCACTGTGCTTCACCTATTCATCCCTCCCACCCATCCACCCACTAGCACCCACTGACCTGTTTACTGTCTCCATAGCTTTGCCGTTTCCAGAATATAGCTGGAATCATATAGTACATAACCTTTTCAAAATGCTTCTCTCACTTACTAATATGGATTTAGGATTCCTCCATGTCTTTTCTTGGCTTATTAGCTCATTTCTTTTCAACACTGAAAGTATTCCATTGTCTGGATGTACCACAGTTTATTTATCCATTCACTTCCTGAAGGATGTCTCAGCTGCTTCCAAGTTTTGGCAATTATATTGAAAGCTGTTACAAACATCTGCATGCAGGTTTTTGTGTGGATGTAAGTTTTCAACTCCTTTGGGTAAATAAATACCAAGGATCATGACTGCTGAATCATATGGTAGGCATATGTTTAGTTTGTAAGATACTGGCAAGCTATCTTCCAAAGTGGCTGCACCATTTTGCATTCCCACTAGCAATGTATGAGAGTTCCTGTTACTCCGTTTCCTCAGTTTGCTGTTGTCAGTGTTCTGGATTTTGGCCATGTGATAGACATGTAGCAGTATCTCCTTGATGTTTTCATTTGCATTTCCCTGATGAAATATGATGTGGCACATCTTTGCATATGCTTATTTTCTGTCTGTACATTTTCTTTGGTGAGGCTCCTTGCAAGGTCTTTAGCCCATTTTTAAATCAGGCTGTTCTCTTATTATTGAGTTTTAAGAGTACTTTCTATATTTTTTCATAACAGTCCTTTATCAGATGTGTCTTATGAAAACAGTTTCTCTCAGTCTGTGATTTGTCTGCTCATCCTCTTGACATTCTTTTGCAGAACAGAAATTTTTGCTTTTAATGAAGTCCAGCTTATCAGTTGTTTTTTTCATGGGTCATGGCTTTGGTATTATATATAAGTCATCATCACACCCAAGGTCATGTAGGTTTCCTCCTAAGTTATCTTCTGGGAATTTTACACTTTTCTGTTTACATTTAGGTCTGTGATCCATTTTGAGTAAATTTTTATGAAGGATTTAATGTCTACCTCTAGATTCATTATTTGTATGTGAATGTCCGATTGGTCCAGCACCATTTGTTGAAAAGACCATCTTTGCCTATTGTACTGTCTTTGCTCCTTTGTCAAAGGTCAGTTGACTATTTATACTCACATTTCTGGGCTTTCTATGCTGCTGTGTTGAACCGTGTGACTCTCATTTCACTGGTACTCCACTGTCCTGATTACCATAGCTGTACAGTGAGTCTTCACATTGCGTAGAATCAGTCTTCCAGCTTGGATCTTCTTCACAATCATGTAGCTATTCTGGGCATTTTGCCTCTCCACATAGACTTTAGAATCAGTTTGTGGATTTGGGGATTTTGACTATTGTTTTCTACCTGTATCCTTCGTCCCACTGAGACCCAGCGTTCTCAGCAATATCCTCACAATCTAGAATGATGTGGAAATGGACTCAGGAGTGAGGTCTGGAGATGGCCCATGAAGGGTTGAGGAGGTGGGTGGAGGTTGACAGTGGCAACCTGAAGCTCATGATAATAAGTAAGATGCACAAAATCGACACCCCCTCACCTTTGCCCCCATTGCTAGTGACCCACAATGGGAGGGGACAGGCTGGATCAAAGTCTAGGAGATGCCACACTTCTTTTTCTTCCTTCCTGCAAGGCTTTCTTGGGTTGGTGAGCTTCCCTGACCAGCAGCCCCTGGAAAGAAGGGGCTGAGCCCAGTGTGACTGCCTGCCTCTTTTCTCCGCCCAGGCTCCACTTCCTGGTGTTTGACACGGAGGAGGTACATGATGTGCTGCGCATCTGGGACGGGCCCGTGGAGAGTGGGGTTCTGCTGAAGGAGCTCAGCGGCCCAGCCCTGCCCAAGGACCTGCACAGCACCTTCAGTTCGGTCGTCCTGCAGTTCAGCACCGACTTCTTCACCAGCAAACAGGGGTTTGCCATTCAGTTCTCAGGTCTGTGCTCGCCTTCTGAGGCCCCCTTGCCGTTTGCCATGCCTCATGGACCAACTGCTCCTCCTTCTCCCTCAAGTCTCTGCTTTCTCCATCTCTCCACTCATGTAAAAATATTTACTGAGCATCCACTATGTGCCTGGTACACAGTTAGCATGTGTTCAAATATCTGTGCTGAACTCCCTCTGCGGGGGAAGACAGTCAGGTTAATAGACACTTAAAGTTGATAATTATCTGGAGGGAGAAGTATAAACTATAGTGGTCAACTTGGAGCATCAGGGAAGATGTTCCAGAAAAGATAATGGCCAGGAATGAATAGAAGTTACAGAAGAAAAGAGAGTTTTGAGGAGGAAGTAATTAAGATGTGGAGGTGGAGTGGCCATGGAATTGGACTTGGGAGCATTTGTGGACCCTGTTAAATGAAAAAGAGGAAAAGGATACCCTGAGTGTTATGAGCATATGAACAAGTGCAGAGGCAGGATAACAGGTTCCAGAAGTGGAGGGTTGTCCTTTGTGGCTGAAATGCGTGGAGCACAGCAGGATACAGGGGCGGCATAAGTGGAGAGTTTGGGCACCGTTATGAAAGAGTAGATCTGATGTGTCACACACTCTGGTGTTTAGTTTAATGTGGGTCTTGGGAAAGACTGGAAGCCAAACATGAGTAACCTAAATTCAATTAATTATGTGCTGCATAGCCAGTTGGGGAAGAGCACGACAAAGAGCCACCAAACAGGCAGTGCTCAAACATGCAAGTCCCAGCATTCGCTGATTTATATAGTGGTCCTGCCTCTCCCTGTGATGCCTCTCCCGTCACTCATCTCCCTGCACAAGTGACTCTGCCTCAGCTTTGCCGGTGCTGATTAAACAGCAGCTGTCCTCATTACCATCTCCTTACTCCACTGTGTCAGGGATGGGGGGGTTTCCATGGCGACACTGGAGCAAGCGTACGTGGCACCTGTACCGTGGCTTTGCCACTCCCAGCCTGTCGGTGTTTCAGCTAAGGGTGATGGTGTGTCTCTGGCATCATTTAGGCTGTATTGGGGTTATGAACCCTACTTCTAGCTCTTTCATGCATCCCTCACCTCCATGCAGATGAGCATTTAGCAGTGTGTGGGGCTAAGGACAGGTTTCAGAACCCTGTTCCTTTATACTCCTTAATTTCCCCAATTAACACTCATGCAGGCGTCCAGCCTAGTGAGGAATAGCTCCTTGCAGCGTTCGCTAGGGGTCTTCTTGCATGAAATCCTGGCACCCATTCACCCGTGGAGAGTCCCTGGGGACCACTGAGTAACACTGAACTCTGATTAGGGTCCCACCATGGGACAACAAGGGAGTCATTGTAGATAAGTATTTCCCAACATCTAGAGGTCCATGGACTATTAATTGGTTTTGCAGGAAAAACTTTGCATGACCAACTAATATTGGGACAGGGCTTAGGTTGAGGCAGACTGAAAGAGGTAATCTGTAGCTTGGGGCCTCTGAGAACTTTTGGTATGCTAACGTGGATAAATTCAGAAGGTATCTAGTAGGGCACAATTCCCAAACATATGTGACTGTGGGTGACTCTTTTAGACCTTCTCAAGAGGCTAGCATTTTGCAGAATAAACTTTGGAGATTGCTTTGCTAGGATAAGCAGTGGAAGATCTCCCAGCAGTAAGGAAAGTAGAATGCTAAAGAGACAGCTCAGTCCACTCTCTGGGGAAAGGAGTATTGTGAATAATTAAATTAGATGTGTATTTTCTCTGACTGTGCCCAAACAGATGGGTAGGGCTTTAAAAAAAGGCCCATAATTGTACTGACAAATTCCCCCACGTATTTGCATTATCTGACCTCCACTGTGTCCTCAGTGTGGCCACGTAGGACAGAGTCCCTGGGTGCTCTCAGGAGCCGTGCATTTGCCCAGCAGCTTCAGCTGCTTTCTCATGCATTTTCCAGCTCATAGAAGTGCAATTCATCCTTCAAGGTTCATCTCAGATGCCACGTCTTCCTAATCTCTCCATTCGGGATAAATTACTGTAGCTTCCAGCACCCCCAGCACTTTGCTTCTATTTCTTCAGCACATTGTCAGTTCCAGACACTCGGCCTTGTCTTGGAGCTAGCCACCTACTTCCATCCCACAGAAAGCTCTTCGAGGTCAGGGCCACATTGTGCCAACAAGACCCCTCTACAGTGTATGCATGCAGCAGCTGCTCACTCTGCTTAGTGAACAGTCACACAAAGCCATGAGCAAATGAATGGGTGGTTTTCTCTAATACAAGGGTTTCCTTGGTCAAACCACCCTGAAAATTGTTAGACCCACGGACAGAGGACTGGTCAAAGCTACCCAGCCTGGGGTCCTGGAAAGCTGTGACAGCCTGGCCCGATGCTCTGAGTATAACTGAGGTTCGAGAAAGGTCACCTTCCCTGTTGCTGTCATCGGTTAGCAAATACCAGCACTACTCTAGGGAAGAGAGAATGGCTCACCCTATGTACACTTTATAGTGTGTGTTTGACAGGGGATTGTACAGAAATGCCAGGGACGATTAGTGCAGGCTTGGCTTTATTAAGTAAACATGACTGTGTAACATCTAACATCCTGTCTGTACGTGGATCCAGCCGTTCCCCTAGGGCTTTGCAGCTCAAATTCAGGAGCATTAAAAAGAGGAAGTGGGACCCAAAAAAGGTGAGAGGGAAGCACTACCGCTGCCATCCTTTGAGCCAGCTCCATGCTACACTCTCTTGCAGTTTCCACAGGAGGCACCACTATTAAGCCATGTTGCTGATATGTGCTCTGAGGCCCAGAGCGTTAGCTCATATGAGGCCATCCAGGTAGTAAGTAACAGAGCCTGGATCAAAACCCCCATGTCTGACTCCCAATCCTAGGCCCTTAATCATTGCACTCTATTACCTTCCATATAAATAACCTTTCTGAGTATAGTCAGAACAGTGAGCTGTTTTTCTTCCAGGGAATCATTTACATGTGTACAGTGCACTGTAAAGCTAGAGATGAAAGCTAAGTCTGTTTTTAATTGGGAAGGAAGAAGATTGATTCTTATTTGACTTTATAAATAAATCCTGTAAGTGTCAGATGGTGATGATTTGCTCATGTATTTATTCATTCAACAAATATTTACTGAGCACTGCTGTGAGGTGGGTACTGTTCTAGGCCCTGGGGATACAGTTGGAAGCAGAACAGCCAAGGTCTGTGTTCCCATAGAGATGCACAATAAAGAGGCAAAAAATGAATTAACAAGATTCTTACAGATTGTGTTATGAAAAGAACAAAGCAGAATAATAATGTGACAAAAATTGATGGAAGGGGGTCAAGAAACGAACCCAGAAAAAGTAATCAAAGAGACCTGTCTGAGAAGGTGGTATTGGTGCTGAGAGCTGACTAACAGGATGGAGCTGGTGTAGGAGGATCTGCAGCAAGATCATTCCAGGCAGAAGGACCAGCAGGTGCAAAGGCCCTGGGGGGAAGGAGAAGGGGACTGAGCTTGCTGCGTTAAAAGATTTTACAAATGTGGCTGGAGTATAGGATAACGTATGCAAACAAATGAGCATGACTGTATTCCAATAAAACTTTATTTACAAGAAAGGCATAGAGCCAGATTTGGCTGTGGACCCTAGTTTGTCATATACTGTCTTAGGTGTTACTGGGTTTAATGTATTAGATACAATAACTTTAGACTCATCCACACAATCCTACAACTTAGAATTAGTGATATTAGTGTGTACAGTTGCTCAAGGCTGGGGCTGCTTAAACTTTTCTACTGAAATCCTCTTAATAGCAGAAGAGAGTGAATGCATTATCTCCAAGAGGTCTAGAGGATGTTGGAAACATAAAATCTCTTTGTGGCTTCATGTTTCTGCTTAAAATATAATGGAATTTTGCACTCTACTCCATAACAAATTCATTTGGTTTTATATAAAAGTTGTTTCTTCCAAAATTTTTGAGAAAAACTGACCCTCCCAGCAAACGAACATTATTGATACCTATAACAACCCAGCTGCCTCCAAATCCTTTCCCTGCACTTCCTCTAACACCACTTCCTTTAGTGCATGTTCTCATGCTGCATTTGTTCATTCATTCACTCATTCATTCTTCCATTCACCTATTCCTTCCTTCCATCATTAATTTCATGTTCCCTTTTAAGACATCTGCTCTGTATTGCAGTAAGTTAAGTATTAGACTATGAACATCTCCCAAATTTCTGAGTTTTTTCTAATTTTTAATACACATCAGCTACCTATGTTTATTTTGACTTCTGCTTTGCCACCAGCTATAAACATTAAATTGCAAAGCTTATCTACATAACAAGGCTTGTGTTGTTAAATCAAACTGTGTACAGTGCTGCCATCATAGCAGTGCAGTCACACTTATATCATCTCATGGCAGATGGATGACAAAGGTGGTAGGACAGGTGGTGCTCACAAGTGGTGGTGGAGGTAGTGACAGTAATGGGGGTGCGAATGGAAATGGTGGCTCTGACGCTGCATTTGATGGTCCTGGGGTGAGGTGACAGAGATAGTGGTACTGTGATAAAGTGGTGATGTTACTTAGGGCGATGGGCTGGGAGCCTCCTTGTCTAGCAGACACCTAGGCAACCCCACTTTCTCTTCTGTTTTCTTGTCCCAGTGTCCACAGCAACATCCTGCAATGACCCTGGGGTCCCACAGAATGGGAGCCGGAGTGGCGACAGTCGAGAAGCCGGAGACTCCACAGTGTTCCAGTGTGACCCCGGCTATGCGCTGCAGGGAAGCGCAGAGATCAGCTGTGTGAAGATCGAGAACAGATTCTTCTGGCAGCCCAGCCCACCCACATGCATCGGTACAAAGCAGAGGCAGAGTGAACCCTGCCCTCTGGTCCTGCCACTTGTGTGCTCCAGATGTCCCAACATAAGCGGCAGGTGCATCTAGAGCCTGGCCAGGAGAATTGAAGCAGCTGAAAGCTGCAGAAAACCCAAAGTTTACCCTGCTCTATATACATATGCATACACACACTCACTCACATTCACACACTCAGGCTCACACTCAACATACTATAGATTCTACACCTTCCAAAATGATCCCAAAGATTTCCAAGTGAGGCGCATCTGTCCCTTTTCTCCCCGCCCAGTATGAGGGTGATGCGTCACCTCGTGTGTTAAAGGTCAGCTAGTTCTGCAATGAGCCTTCTGTGAGCAGAAGTGTGAGATGGGCACCCACAGACTCGGATATAAAGAAGGGGAATTTGCTTCTCCTCCTCTCAAGGAGGAGGTCACCTGGGTGTTGGTTCTCTACATCTGTCCTTAGTATTAAAAATCTCCCCATTTGACTGATGAAGACATGGAAGCTCTGAGACTTGCCTGCGGTCATGTAGTTTATAAGGGCTGGGTTGTGAATGACCCTGCTCCCTAGCTACTTGAGACTGGGAGGAAGGAACTTGAAGGGAGAGAGGATTGGAAAGAAAGAGAAGCAGAAACAAACGTGCCAGGTGCTCACTTCTGCGTGGCTCTTCTCAGGCACAATCCCGAATGCATTTATCTCCCACGTCCATGATGGATATTAGAAGAAATGCAGTAGTTGTTGAGTCCTTACTGCATGCCAGCCCCATAGTGGGCATTTTCTTATACAATCTCATTTAACTCTCCCTACAGCTCTCTGAAATGGGCACCAATTCCCTCATTACAGTTGAGTAAACTGAAACTTAACCGGATTTGGATATCTTGGCCCAAATCACAGAGCTAGGATATGGCAGAGCCAACATTCACATCCACTGTGATCTAAATGAAAAGCCTTCCTTTTTCCTGCCTCCTGACTCCCGTGCTAGAGATGGGTGCAGGGGTCTGTGCGAGACATAGCCCAGCAACCTCTGTGCTGGTGATGCCCTGCGTCTCTTTCCTCGCAGGCCCAATAGGAGGCTCTGTCCAGGCATCTGAGGCCTGGCATTGAAAGTGAGACACTAAATTCTGTCACCTGGGTATGTGTGAAGAAGCTTGGTGAGTGTACAGCAGACAGGAAGTTGGGATGTGGGTTCCAGAACCAGATCAGCTCTCAACTATATGGTGCGATACGTAGAAGGAGTCTGGGATATTGAAGTTAACACATGCAGGTTTAGTCCCTGGCTCTTCCATTTCCTAGTTCAGTGGCCTTGGGAAATTGCTTCATCTCTCTAGGCCCAGTTTCCTATGCTGTAAAGTGCGAGTAAATATATTTCCATCGTGGCATTATGAGGTGAGGACACAACTAACCCAAATCTCAAGAAATCCTAATTTCCGTCCTCCTTTCCCTTCCTCCCCTTCACTGTCTCCTTCTTTCAAGCTTTTGGACTCACTTCCCTTTCCCGAACCAGAATTCCATCCAGCCCAGGGAGTTCTGAGGCCCGGGAGGGAATCAGATGATGTCTGAGGCCCCTTCCAAATTCAGCATCCATGCGGCAGTGCTTCCCTAGACTCACCTCACAGGAAGGCAGGTCCCAGGACAACACGGCCGCAGGTGGGAGGGCGGCCGCCCTGCGTCGAGCTGTTCGATCAATGGGCAGCAAGCAGGGCAAGCAGGTTAATTCAGCTTTCCTTACCCATTCTACTTTCGGCTTGGGGATATGTTCCTCGGGCAACAAAATGAATGTCTTTGCCTCTTCTCTCAAACAGTCTAGAAATCCCAGTGACAAGCCCCTAATTTCCAGCTCCCTTGGCAGTCTGCCATGGCTGATCTGGCTGGCCTTGATATCCCTTCATTATAGGGAGGAAGCAAACAAAGGAGAAGTATCTATTCAATGTTATTCCTATGATAGGCACAGGGCTGGATGTTTTAGCTACATTTTTATTGCAAATAGAATCACCATGTGCTGAGTTTAGAGCTCAAGTTCTGGATTCCAGCTTACCTGGGTTGGAGTCTGGTTCACCACAACAATCTGTGTGGCCTTAGACACATTACTTAGCCTCCCTGTGCCTCACTTTCCTTTGCTGTAAATAGGGAAAATAACAGCCCCTACCTCATATACTGTAAACATGGTATATGTTAGAAACCATTATGTCATCATAATTATTTTTTATTCTACAGATGAGAAATGAAGGCTCAGAGAGATAATAGCTTGCTTAAACTCACAGCTAGTAAGCGGCATAGTCAGAATTTGAACCCAGGGCTATGTGACTTCAAAATCCATGGCCATTTTTACAACTCTCACCCCTCAGTACACTTCTTAGCCATCCGGGATGATCAGCAGTCTGTTTGCACTCCCACCTGGGCCCCTGTCATTTATAAGCTCAAGCCTGGGCCTACAAGACAGGACCTGCCTTCTGTCGCTACCTCATAGCAGGGAGTGGACGGGGCATGACCGTGGGTGTGAGACGAGAGCCCTGGATTGGAAGTGAGACCTGGTTCTGGTTCCAGCTCAGCTTCCCAGTCCCAGCTGAGTACCTGCAAAACATGGGATGTTGCCAAGGCATCTTTTGGTCTCCTGCAGTTCGGCTATCCTGCTTGCTGGCGCCTGGGCCTAGTCAGGGCAAAGGGACTTCCTTCCCCTTTGTACCCCTCAACCAGCCCCAGGCAGCAGGAGCACCCCCTTGGTGAAGCAGCCCAGGAGTCCAGCCAGGGCCTTGAGGCCCAGCTGTCAGAGGGTGGTAAAGCCCATACTCGGGTCCCAAGCAGGAAGCAGGTGCCAGGGAACCATCTTGGAGGGGACTTGCCAGGGCAGAAGCATAGAACCCAGACAAACTGCGAGTACCTTGGAGGTTGATGGAAAATAACAGGGCAGTTTCAGAAACATTCAGACCCACCCCATGGGTGGGAAACTTACAGGAAGAAACCCCTGAGCTGCACGGGAATCTGGAGCCTGGTAGCCCTCACCTTGGGGAGGTCCCCCAGGGAGCTGGGACTGCTGATATGACCCAGGCTTTCTCTGCTCCACTGACTGCCTCAGACGGTGTTATAGGCCAGCCGGGGTAGGGCCACTCTCTGTGGACTGGACAGTGTGGCCTTGCTTTGTCAAATGCAAGGTTTTATCCTGATCATTTGGGCCACCAGTCTGTCCTGTCCATCTAACCCCCTTCTCTAGATGGTTCAGTGGGGAAGTGAGGGAGACACACTGATTCAAGGAGCTCTGGCCACTCACAGAAACCAGTTCAGCTGGGCCTGCCCTTGCCGCATGCAAGAGGAACCCTCCCCCACTGCACCATCTCCCTGAGGCAGCACAGAATGGGGAACTGATGGGCTCTGGAGCCAGATAGACATGAGCTGGAGTCCTCAAGTGACCCTGGGCAAGTTACTCAACCTCTCTGAGCCTCAGTTTAAATGAGATAATGTATCTAAAGTGGTCCATGTCATGTCTGACATTTAATAGGGGCCACTGGAGTGTTTCCAGTACTCAGCTTGGTCCTTGAGATATATTTTCCATGGGAAAAAACCCACCACTCATGCCCACTCAGGTTTTATGTTCAGGGTTTTTATGGCCTGGCCTGAAAACCTACCATTGTTTAAAGCGACCCCACTGGGGATTGATTCAGCCCTGTAAGCCTCACCTTAGTAAAAGCTACAGCAGGAGGCAATAAAGCTCAGTTCTGTGACCAAGCGGCTGCTCTCAAGTTCAGTCTTGGATTCACCCGCGGCTCCCCGCTCTATGTCCTGCCTCGGTTTCCTGGCCTCTTCTCGAATGGCTCTCCATGCTCCTGCGGACTCACTGTTTGCCTCCTGCACTGCCATCCTCCAGTGGTGCCCTAGTGGTTTTCAGACCAAGCCATATTTACAGTCTTGGCCATCTTTTATACTTCCCAGCCTCCACTTTGTCAAACCCTCCTACAGGGCCGTAACCCAGTCATTTAGGGAAGAACCTGATTCAGGATCTGGAAGTGACCCAGGGGGCTCTGGGCAGCCATCTTCCTCCTCTGCGCCCACTTGAGAGGCCTGTCATCTCCAGGGAGGAGACCACCATGAGCTAACTGGGGATTTGTAATATCTCCACAGAACTGATGTACACATGCTCTCCTGAACAAGGCCTTTTGGAAAATTGGAAGGTATCTGCAGCCCCAAGTCGGTGCCAAGAGCATTGGCAGTGTAGGAAGCCAGCCATGCTTGGCAGGTGAACCTGATTATGTTTTCCACCCCTCCTGACACTGAGTGCACTGGAACTCGGTGGCAGATACCCACAGAGCTCTTCTGGAAACTGGTTGTGAGGCAGGGGTGGAAGGAGACCATGCATTTCATGTCTAAAAGGCAAATGATGGCTCCATATGTTGACTATTTGCTGCACAACAAATGCTTTAACAGGCACCTCCAAATTCTTTACAGTCACCCGCTGAGGAAGATAATCTCTTTTTGCACTAGAGGAAGGAGCTAGTGTGGTCCAGAGAGGTTAGGTAAATTCCCAAAGGCCACACAGCCAGGAAGTGCCAAAGCCAGGTAAATACTTTTTGGCTGTTCGCCCAGAACCCTCCAGTAAATATTTTTGTTTTTTAATAATTTATTGGGGTGATATTCACAAAGCATAAAATTAACCATTTTTAAATGAATGATTCAGTGGCATTTAATACATTCACAATGTTATACAAATACCACCTTTATCTGGTTTCAGAATATTTCCATTACTTCAAATTACAACTACACCCACTACGTTCCACCCTCCCTTGGCTGCTAGAGCCAGATTTTAACCTAGATCTGTCAGATGCAGTCCTCCACTGTGCCTTACCAATACCCATTAACACGTGACCCGGCAAAGGGCACAGTCTAACCCTCATCTTCCTCCCTCTTCAGCTCCCTGTGGGGGAGACCTGACAGGACCCTCAGGAGTCATCCTGTCACCAAACTACCCAGAACCCTACCCACCAGGCAAGGAGTGTGACTGGAAAGTGACCGTCTCGCCAGACTACGTCATCGCTCTGGTATTTAACATGTACGTATCCTTCCCCCCAGGTGAAGGGCTCAGAGCAGCTGAGTCAGGTCCCAGCCCCAGGTCTCCAGGTGCGTGCACACAGGTCTGCTGTGAGCAAAGCTCTCCATCCCCTGGGAGGCGAAGGAGTTCAAAAAGGAGAGAAACTAGCATTTATTGAATATATGCTCTGTGCCCAGCACTGTGCCCAGTGAGTTCACACATATTACCTTATTTAATCCTATTGATAATTTCTGAAGTCGCTGTTATTGTTTCCTTTTTACGGCTGAAGGTGTTGAGATTCAGAAAGTAAGGCCTTTCTACCGCCCGTCTCCCCTGCCCCATCCTTCCCTCCTCTGCTCTCGCCTGGCTCCCTCCAGCATGCTCCCTGGCACCGAACAGGCTCAGAATTTCTTCGGGTCCTCCCCGGTCTGCCTCCTGCACTATCTCCTTTATTCCTGTTAGAGGCGAGCCCTTTAAAAGAATTTTCTCTGCTTTTGTATCCTTCCTCCTGTTCACTCACAAACCACTGAATCTGGTTTCTGCCTCTATGATTCCACTAACGACTCCTCTGATTAGACACCAGCACGGAACTTGCCGTGTTTCATCCTCCTGCACTTCTCGATCGCTCCCTCCATCCTTACCCTGCCTTTTCTTCTTGGCTGGGGTGAAGGTACTGCCCTCTGGTTTTTCTCCTTCTTTACAACTTCCCTTTCATGCTCGCTTCCTGGCTCTCCCACAGGCCTTTTCTCTTCTCATCGTCACTTCCTTCCTGGACAGGCTCATCCACTCCGAGGGCTGTACTCCCCTCCTGTAAACCAGAGACTCCGCTCCGCCACCCACCCAGACTTTCTTCCGAGCTTCGGCTCCCATGTCCAGCTGTTGGATGTCTCTGCATGGTGCCTACAGGAGTGCCACCACGGGGAAGGGCCACCACTGTCCACCTTCACTGCTTCTGCCTTTAGTGACCAAGGCCTGGAGCCTCTACCACCTTACAGCTCCTCACATTTCTTCTTCTCCTTGCTCCCAGCTGCTCTCTTGGTTGATGCCCTTAATATTTCCCATCTAAATTACTGCCATTGTCTCTTAACTGGTTCCTCTTACTCCATATTGCTGGCCATGCCAATTTCTTTAGCTAGCTGGAAGAGGGGTCTTGTCATGCAAAAATGCTAAAATACAGCAACCTCGTTTTCCATCTCAAAGAAATTTTAGGATCAGCAAAACTAGTCTATGGTGATAAAAATTCATTCTGTGGTGGCCTCTGGGGATGGTGAAGATTGATTGGGAAGAGGCACCTGGGAAGATGTTTGGAACGCTGGAAATGTTCTGGGTCTTAGTATGTGTGTAATTGATAGCGTGGTACACTTAAGAGCCGATCGTTTCATGGTGTCTAAGTCATACCTCAATTTAAAAACAAACAGATCCTTTATTTCATGTTGTATACCTGAAATTAATATAATACAGTAAAATTTTAATTATTATACTTATATAACAACATGTAATATATATTATGTGTCATATTTATAACATATTGTATAATACATGTAATTATATAATCATAACATCATTCAATTGTAATTCAGTAAAAAATATTTTAAAAAATAAAACAAAGGCATCTGCAAAAAAAATAAAAAGTACAGAGGGAAGAAATGCTATAATGGCTCCCTTTTCCCTATAAATTAAAGTCTGAACTTCCTTACCCTCGCCATTCCAGTGGGATAAATTACGTTCAAGAGCTGCAATATTCAATTAGCTAAACTAAGACAAGGGGTCTGGCCCCTGCCCATCCCCCCACTCAGTCCCCCGCACCAATCTTAACTCCGCAAGTGGTGGAGAGTCTCCCAGACTCTGTCTTGCCCTGTGACTTCGCCTCTGCCTCTCCCTTCACAGCGACTTCCTTTCCCTTCCTGGTCCTACCACTGGAGGTCTTCATCTCCCAGGACTCAGCTCCAGCTTGGCCTCCATGAAAGCTTCGTTTCCTCCTCCCCGAGGAACTGTGTGCTGCAATCCCATATGCCTGCACAGACTTCATGCTCTGCTTTGTCTTCACAGCCATCACTTCCCCGAGCCCTGTCACCATCCTGGAGGAGGAGTCAGCTCTGACATGCACCCGTGACCTGGCACCTCACTCAGTGGCTGGCGTATTGAGGATGCTCAGATAAAATGTGATGATTGAAGGAAAACAGGGACAGACAGAAATTTGTGACTTTTGAAAGACTAGATGGGTGGAAGCTGAATGATGGGGGTGAAAAGACCATACCACCCAACAGTGGTGGGGTGCCCTGAGCTGACGCCAGTGTGAGAGGGTGCCAGGCAGGAAGCCAGGGCACATCTGGCTCTAGCCCCAGACCCCCATCCCATCTCTCTGCCCTTCTACCTCCTTTGTCCTAGAGATGTCATGGTGCCTTCTCACCACCATATGTCTTAACTGAAGGGTAGAACTGCCATTTCATTCTCAGTGCAGCCAAGTGCAGTCTGACTATCCCGGCCCATGGCTGGGCTAGGAACAAGTTCGCATTAGAAACCTGTTCTCTGCAAACTCATTTACTTTTATTCTGTTGTTTTCATCTTTGCCCACCTGATGAGTACATACTGCCTTTGTTGGACATATGCCTAAGAGTGGGATTGCTGCATCACAGAGCAGTCATGTGTTCAGACCGAGTAGCTTTTGCGAAACAGCTCTCCAAAGCAGCTGAACCAACTTGTACTCCTGTCAGCGGGGTGTGAGAGCGCCAGCAGCACCCCATTCTTGCCAGTCCCTGATATTTCCATCTTCCTTACCCTCGCCATTCCAGTGGGATAAATTACGCTCAAGAGCTGCAATATTCAATTAGCTAAACTAAGACATTTTTTTAAATGGATTTTTCCCCCCACTAGAGTTGGGATAGCTAGGGAAGAGCTCCCCTCCGGGTTGCCAGGAGCAAGGTGGTAGTGCATCTTGAGGCGAACTGAGAACTGGCTCAGGAACAAAGGTGTGGAGCTGGGACCTTCACGAGGAGGACCTCCTGCCTGGGAATGCTCCTCGGGTGGCTCTGTCCCTCCAGGAGAAGGAGGTGCACAATGGCAAGAGTATAGGCCTGCCGGAGGCAGGTAAGAGCCAGGGTCTAGCTCTGCTCTGGCTGACCTTTCAGCATGTAGAGTTGGCAACTTGTCCCTTCTGTGCACAGGCTAGTGAATATAGACAAAACATTCTATTATAATCATCAAACTTGCTAAGAGACCAGATCTGAATTATTCCAGCCACTAAAAAGAAATGATAATAATGTGATCATGTGATAAAGGTGCTAATTGTCACTTCAATATATACATGTATCCAATCAACATGTTGTTCACCTAAAATTTACTCAATGTTATATGTCAAATGTATTTCAACTAAAAAAATTTTTAGGAAAAAAGAGGGTATTAGATTTTGGAAAAAAGGAGGGTGTTTTCAGGTCCAACTTTCTGGATTCTGATCCTGGAATCTGCCTCCCATGCCCCCGAGCCTGCCTTATGCATCTTTGTGCCTGACTGGGAGGTTATCAGGGCTCCATCCTCTCCCTTCCCACCAGGAACTCTCAGGGCTGGGGTGCCAGTGGGATAGAGGGCTTGCTGTCTGGGAGGCCTAAGGCCTGGGACAAGCCTTTATTTGACCTTAGTGGGGTGGGGGTGGGATGTTTTTGTTCCCCAGCTTTAACTTGGAGCCTGGCTATGACTTCCTCCATATCTACGACGGACGGGACTCTCTCAGCCCTCTCATAGGAAGCTTCTACGGCTCCCAACTCCCGGGCCGCATCGAGAGCAGCAGCAATAGCCTGTTCCTTGCCTTCCGCAGCGACGCATCTGTGAGCAATGCTGGCTTCGTCATCGACTACACAGGTAAGGGTCCTGGTGGCAGAGACTAGGGAGGCCAGGGCCAGCCAGCCTGGGCGGAGGGAAGCCTAGCGAGGAAAGCACTGGGCTGATCACAGGGAACTGGCACCACCCCTAACACTGCTGCCCCTAATACTTCTTCCCCTAACACTGCTGCCATGCACAGAGCACCAGCCTTCCCGGGGTCTCAGCCTCCCCAACCCACGTGTCCCGGCCTTCTCCTTGAGCCTCACTTCTGTCTCCAAAGCATTGCTCCTTTTCTCTCCTTTCCCTCTGACACTCACTGCTGGCTCTTCACACTTATAAGGTCAGCCCATGCCTTTCAGCTCATCTCTGCCTGCTCAGTCCCCAATGGGTCGCACACAAGATTCGACCTTCCTCTCTGCCCAGAATCTCCCACCGTCCTGGATAAACCCCATGCCCGTGTGGACGGCCCATCCAGCCTCCAGCGTCAGTGCCTGACCTCTGTCCCGAGGACGTTCCTTAGCCGTCATGCTCTGGCTCCATGTCATTGCCTAGACACTTTCTGATACTTCCTGATCACATTTTCATAGCCTTGCAGCTCTCTCATTCTCTCATGGACACTGCACTATTGAATTAATTAAGGCAAGCCGAATAGTGCAGGGGTCAAGAGCAGGGGTCGGCCAAGTTTTTCTTAAAGACCCAAACATGAGAGAACTATTATAGGCTAGTGAGCCTTATGGTCTCTGTCACAGCTACAGGATGCTGCTAGCACTAAAGTAGCCAAGGGCAAAACCTGAAAGAATGGGCGAGGCTGTGTTCCAATAAAAATCTACTTCCAGCAACAGGTCTTGGTCCCTGTGTGCTCAGGAGCATAGGCTGTCAGAGTCACTGGCTCAGAGCTCACGTGCACTCCTCAGCAGCTGCGTGGCCTTGGGCAAGTCCTTGAACCTCTCAAACCCTCCATTTCTTCATCTGTAAAATGGCAGAATAATCCCTGCCTCCTAGAAATGTTGTGAAGATCAGTGAGTGCATGCATCAAAGCCCCTGGGCCGTGCCTGGCACCTATCAAGCATTCCACAATGGTCAAATAGTGGGAGGAGCCAGAGGAAGACGGGTTCCAGGCACTGCCCTTCTCTTCTCTGTTATCCTCCTTTTGACCTTTCCTTCTTCCCTGGTTATTGCAGACACCATTACCCAATCCTAGCTCCATTCCGTGCTTGATTTGTGAGCTTGGCAAGTTATTATCTCTTGGAACCCATTTCTCCATCTATAAACGGTGATAATAGTAATTATGTTGCAGAGGTTAAAATTAAAAGATATTTTATGCACACACATTATATGTATAATGCCCAATATGTACTGAATACTCTACAGATACTCTAGAGATGATCAATTTTGTTATTGTTACTATAACCCAAGTTCACCCAGGGCCTCATCAGCCTGTGTGCACAAATGGGGTCACATGACCAGTTAAAATTAAAAAGTTTCTGGCTCATGTCCCCCACTTGGATAATGTGGGACTTTAGCAACCTTTTAAAGTGACCCTTAATTAAATATTTCTGGCAACTTCTGGGAATATCTCACATGAGCTCACAAATAATATTAATCATCAGAACAGGTGCCTTCGTGTCTACCAGCTTGCTGGCACTGTCCTCAGCACTTTACATCCATCAAGTCATCCAGATCCTTGTAGCTACTGATTGTCTGCTATTTGTCAATAGAGTTCTAGAAGATACTTGGTGCCCAAATTAGAGAACATCTTGCTTGTAGTCTTCTTTCCTCGTGGGGCTGGCCTGAGAAATGGATATTTTGTCATTCCTTCTTCCTTCAGAGGCCTGCCATTAGAGAAACCTCCTCTACCCACACCTTTCTGCACATGCTGGTATCAAAACAAGCATGGCCACAGACTGTGGGTTTCTAACAGAAGGCATGACTTAGACTCAGCCCAGGACCCCCGCCACTCCATGAGTGCCATGCCCACCACCGTGTCCCCATCATCATGTCTCTTATTATTTATCTCTCTAGTCACACTCTCATCACACCCTCAGCTTTCCAGCTGCCTGGTCCTTCTCTTGCATAAACCTCACAGAGCTGCACCCTTGTTAAAGCCATGCTCAGGTGGCTGCATGCAGCCAGAAAAGTCACACAAATATGGCACTTGGGGCCAGCACAGGTGATGTCCTTTAACCGGAGCTGAGCTTTAGAAACCATCTAAGCCACCTCTGACTTGTCCCCCCTGGGGTCTTCTCAGTGAGGGTACTTGTCCCCCCTGGGGTCTTCTTGGTGAGGGTACTGATATCCCAAATGTTACCACTTTCTGCCTCCTTGCACGATGACTTCATTTCATTATCCCTGGACCCAGAAAACTACTGAGTAGAAATTCCCTCAGCTTCTTCCATAGTCACCTTGCTAGTGACCAGTTGGGCTGTACCCACCCCCTTGCTGGTCTTCTCCACTGAATTCAGGTGCTTGACCCACACTTCCAGGTCCACTTTCCCAAAGAGACCCTTCCCACTAACAGCTATGGGCCCAAAGCTTCATCTAGTGAGGCCTATGTGTCCAAAACTCAGCCCAGAGAAGAGGGCCTCCCAGCTGCCATCTGAGTCAGACAAGTGGCTGAAGGAGGACAGTCCCTGGGGAGAGCAGAGAGGGGAGGCACTGTCCACCCATGCGCGCTCCACCACCTTGTGAGGATCTGTGGTACAAGTACCAAGATAAGTGTGTCTGTTTGGGGTGGGAGGGCCTTCCTTTTTCCTCATATTGTACCACTGATATTAGTCACCCTCCTATGTCCACAGGCCTCTGGACAAGTAGCCTATATGTGGGAACCAGGGACCCCTGCCTTACCCAGTGGTCTTCTCCCTATCCCAGGATCCTGGGTTCCTGGAGTGGATCTCTCTGCACCAGATTCCATGGCCGTGATGATTTCTCCCCATGCTTACTCTCTCTGTAGGGGTGACCTCCACCATTTGTTAACCACGTGTCCTCAAACAAGTTGCCTAACTTCTCTTAGCATCACCTAGAGGAACAATGAAGCTACGTGAAAGACTTGCGGGCATTGAAAAATAGGCATGACACCTACTAGCAGACAGACCCCAGTGACAGTAGGTGTCTGGCACATACTTTGATCCACCTGGTCCATCCCATTGTCTTTTTTCCTATGTAAGGGACATTTTATCTGCTCTTCCCATGTTTGGAAGGGAGAAGGACCCTTCTTCATGTGACTAGTGCAGTAGAATGTTCTTTTCATTGCCTGAAAATAAAGTAGTGAGTGTGATGTTTTGCACACATGTATGTGTACATGTGGAATATGTATCACGTGAATTTTTGTGATATGTGTGTATGTGTGCCCTATATACTTCTTCAGTCCATGGCAAAGAATTTAGATACTCTCTGTTCTGTAAGTCCATAAAATACCATAGAAGAGCCCATCACAGTAGGTCTGGATCCTCAGGGAAGAAGAATTGGCCTCATCCATTGAGGAGCCATCTTCTGTCCACAGGCAGAATCTTGTCTTTTAGAGAGCCAGAGCTCTTCTAATGCAGAGGATCTGGGTCTCCTGGGAGCTGTGGCTTCAAGGGTCCTGCTCTGGGAGGTGAAGGGAGCCACATGGAGAAGTGTTGCTGGACTCAGCTGGGCTGAGCCCAGTGAAAACAGCTAAGGTCAACCCTTCCTCTGACCAAAGGCAGACAGACCAGGAGCCTTCCCCATATCCAGCAGATCTTGGGCATCTGTCCATGTCAGTATTCAGTGACTTCTGCTGTTCTTTTCATAGGCTGCTTTTATTTCAGCGTGTGGCTCTCATCCAATCCCTCAACCAGCTCCTTCTTGATTGGGTGTTTAAGTTGTTGTTTTCAGTTTTTTTTTACTGTTACAGTGTTTGGAAATGGCCCTTATCTGTTAGAACAAATAGAAGCTGGTTCTCTTAATTTTCCTAGTGTTGGAGAGCTTGGATTTTACTCATTATTATCACAATGATGTTTTAGTCATTTAGTTTTATCATTCACAGCTTAGTTCTTGTTTGGCCAGCTGAAGACCTGATTCTGGTCTTAATTCTACCTGCTAATCATGGAATGGCTTGGGGAACTCATTCAGCCTCTTTGATCCCCACATTCTCATCTATAACCTGAACAGGAATGCACCTGGCCCTACCTGCTGCACAGGCTATTGGGAAACACAAATGAGATAACAGATTGGAAAAGTGCTTGGAAAACTAGAAAGTGACATTCCTATGAAAGGGACTATCATCATTATCATTCCCCTTGTCATTGTTATTAATGTGATCATGCTTGGAATGATGTGCTCTTCTCCCCTCGACATGTGAGTAACTATAGAATCTGTAGTTGGAATCATTGATGTGGTCGTTGGTTTTCCAAGCCCTGAGGTGTTCAGCCAATCCAATCTGCATCTATTTATTACACCTCTATTATGTGCCAAATAGAGCCAGTCCTAGAGCCAAGTTCTGTGCTAGTTGCCAGGGTTATGAGAAGAAAGGTGACTGTGCCTGTCCTCTAAGAGTTCAGAACCCACTGGAAAGAAATACACTTACCCAACCTTCCAAGATGATGCTATATGTGCCATAATTAAGAAAATAAAAACAAATTCTGCCAAAAGGAAAGCAAAGTTCAGGAAACTTGTTCAAGAAAGGATAGCATTGAAAACTGTAGGGGATTGCCATACAGAGGAAGGAAGAAAGGACTTTCAGACATAGTGTAAAGTTCTGTGCAGACATACCCAGCTGAATGCAGCAGTTACCCAAAAACGCACTTGTTTATATGAGGTAGAAGTTGATTCTCCTTCCTGTAAAGAAATCTGAACATTGCCATGCAGGGCTGATGAGGTGGCTCCACCCAGGCTCCCTTTGTCCTTCGGCTCCACCTGCTAGTATGTGGCTCCCATCCTCAAGGTTATCTCAGAATCCAAGATGGCAACTGGAGTTCCAGCCATCATGTCTGAGTTTCCAACTGTGGGAAAGAGGAAAGAAGCAAAGACCAATGACCATTCTCTAAGCTGAGTCACCTTCCCTTAAGCAGAATATTGAGAAATATTTATTGAGTGCCTGCCATGTGCCAGGCAGTGGACTTCAACAGTGAACAAAACTGGAAAGCTGCCCTTATAGAACTTACATTCTAATGGAAGGAGGAAGAAAAAAGTAAGATAAATAAATAGTGCATGAGATAATATTGCTCCCAGCACAGAAAAATAAAGCAGAGAAAGGTGACCAGGAGTGTTAGGGAGAAGAATATAGCAATTTTAAATAGCTAGCCAGGAAAGTATCACTGAGAAGTAGACATTGAGTTAAGTCCTGAAATAGTCAAGAGAGGGAGCCATGCAGGTGGAGGAACATTCCATGCACAGAGACCAATGTGGTTACAGCAAAGTTAGCAAAGGGACAATAGGAGTTGACGTTTTAGAGGGGAGGGTTTGAGACAAAACACACAGGGCCTTATAGGACCATAAGGATTTTGGCTTTTTACTCTGAGTAAGACGAGAGGCTATTGCCTGGCCTGTGTTTGCATCTCTTTGTCCAAATCTAGCTGCCCAGGAGACTGGAAGGTGTAGATTTGAGCTGGTGCCCTGATACTCTGAATAAAATCTGGGTTCCCTTGTTTAAGGATGAAGGTGGGGAATGGATATTGGGTGCTATAGCTAATTCTGCCTCTGATGAGCTATGTCAACTTGGTTCTAAGTTATTAAATTTCTATGAACTCGAAAAACATTTGACCCACTTTGAATTTATAAAAAGGGCAGATGAAATATAAGACATAGTGAAAGCTCCCTGTATCTCTGCAATTCACATATGGGTCCCCCAGTGACCAGTTGTGTTCTGACCAGCACCACTGCACTTGGGGAGAGGAGAGATTTGGTGAAGGGGGTCAAGGTAACATATCACAGAACACACAGGAAACCACTGAGGGATCCTCTGCTAGATGAGAGAACATTTTCTGGTTCCCACTTGAGTTTAAATGCACTAGTATATCTGGGATGCTGACTATGGGCAAAGATAAAGAACACCACCTTCATAAGGGCTCAAATGCAAGAGTGGCTGGATTGATGGGATTATAGACTCTCAGAGCCCCATCCCATCAGTCAGTGGGCTGATTGGCAGCTGGGCAACACCCTTAAGGATAGTCTAAAAGATATTCAGGTGACAGGGACCCTTGACAAGATTCTTCCTGAGCCCTGCGTCTCTGAACTCTGGTCCCTTCTACTCCGACTCTTCCTTCCTTATCTGCTCTTTGACTCTCTGAGTCCTTCTGTGAGGGCTGTCAGCACCTTCTTGTGAGCCCCTGTCTTGAGCCTCTGCCTCCCTACAGCACAGCCTCCAGAATTCTGGGGAACCCTGATGTTCGGTGGCTTTTCCCTGATACTGACCAGCCTCAACTGTGTGCTGACTGCCCAGCCTTGATGACAGGCCTCGTGACCATCAGTGGTCTCTGAACACGAGGATGAGGAAAAGCAGCCGTGAATGGGAGTGAACGCTGGCTCCCAAGAGCTGCTCAGGATTCCCAGCCATGGAGAGGGAGGGAGGTGTGGGGTGCCTTCCCTGGAGATTCGGGGCCCCAGGTAGTACCTCAGATGCTTAGCCGCACCAGGTCCACTCTTGTCTGGGGCAGAGGGACGGAGCGCATCCCTGTTAGGCACATCCATGGCATGCCTGATCGGGAAGACAGACAAGCGTCAATCATCAAATGGAAAAGAACTGCCCTTTTAATAAATTAGCAAGCACCCAATACTCCAGTGCAAAGGCCTGGAAAACCATATTGGAGACCTAGGCTTACCCCAGAGGTTGAAGTAGGGCTTCCTACTTTCTTCCCAAACCCAAGTATTGGTGCCCATGGACTCAGAAATGCCAGCAAGGTATGGACAGGACAGCATGCGAAGCCGATGCCGGCTCACGTGCCCAGCCAGGAGCATGGCCTTAGGCCAGAGGAAGAGAAGAGAAAGTAGTCTCTGAAAGCACTCCCTGCTTGCCACACAGACAGAAAGCCCATGAGGCCTGCCAGGCCCAGTGCAGGCAGTCAAAGATGAGCAAAGGGGTGGGCCGCGCCCAAGCACGGACATTAAGCACGGTGACCCTGTCCACACTGAGACGCGATCCAGGGACCAGTGGCTCCCACCAGTCAGAGCAGTGCGTGGTTCCCTGGAGAGGAGTGAGTCAAGGGAAAGAGAGGGCTTCAAATATTTAGGCTCAACTCCCTCCTTTGAGGGTCAAGGCAAGAATAGAGGGAGAGGAGGGGAAATGTCAGTCTCCACCATGACTTCCAGCCCTGGGTTTCTAACCAAATTTAGAGAAGTTTCCAGACCTGAAGGGAATGGAACCAGCAATCCCAACTCCCTGTGCCTCCTCGTGGGTGCTGTGCCCTGGAACCAGGCCCCTAACGAGCTCTGTGTGTGTGTGTGTGTGCTTATTTTTCTTTTTTCTAGAAAACCCACGGGAGTCATGTTTCGACCCTGGTTCCATCAAGAATGGCACTCGTGTGGGGTCTGACCTGAAGCTGGGCTCCTCCATCACCTACTACTGCCATGGGGGCTATGAGGTGGAGGGCTCCTCGACCCTCAGCTGCATCCTAGGGCCCGATGGGAAGCCTGTATGGAACAATGCCCGGCCGGTGTGCACAGGTGGGGGAACCCGGGGGTGGGGGGGCAGATGGGAGTGGAAGGCATGCCAGACCCCGAACGGGCTGTTAGCTGAGGGAATGGCACAGGGTACCCCTTGGGTTCACTGTGAATGAGAATGCCTGGTGGTCACCAGGGCTAACAGCCCCTGGCAGTGTGTTGTCTCTCAGACCACACCATGTCCCCACCCGCGCTCGACAGGTGTCCTCAACAGTGGTCCCCAGACACACCAGCAGCTCACACCAGGGAGAAGGGAGTTTAAAAGTGACCCCAGACTTGTTCTTGGGCCTATAGAAAATCACCAAGAGGTCAGATGTATAAAACTCTGGGGGCATCTGGCTCAGCCATGACGTCCTGACAAGTGGGATAGGTCAGAGTGTCATAACTTTAAAAGCATGACAGCCACCTAACTTGAAAAACAAGTTGGCCCCTTTGTCCGGATGAGAGAGGCTGGCTCTGAGGTCCACCCCTCGCGGTTGGACTCCATGGATGGGAACAGAAGTTAGCTGGGCCACATGGGCCAGCCGCTGTAGCACGACTAGTAGGAGAAGCTTCAGCTGGTTGCTCATGCAGATGCTGAGTGCCAGGTGCATCAGCCGTGGGGATGCAGGTCATTTCTAGAACCCACCTCTAGAAGCGGTTCCTGAAGTGCCCCCCAAGCCCCTGCCTCCAGGGACCGATGCCACTGTTACTAGTTAGAGGGTGGGGACTGACATGCGACCCCCTTGACAGCATCAGGTGGGTTTCAGGCCACATTCAGGCCAGGGATGGGCATTCTTGGGCAGGGCACGCAGCGACCTCAGAGCTCCCCTTCTCCACGTTAGTGACTGCACATCTCAAGGCAGCCCCACCAGGGCCAGAAGCTAGAGCTGGGATTGAGGATACTGGGAGATGGGCAGCTGGTGAGAGGTCCGCAAGGTCACACGTCCCTCTCTCTGGTTTCTTTTTCAGCCCCCTGTGGGGGACAGTATGTGGGTTCAGATGGAGTGGTCTTGTCCCCCAACTACCCCCGGAATTACACCAGTGGACAGACCTGCCTGTATTTTGTCACCGTACCCAAGGACTATGGTATGGGTTTTGGTTTAGTTTTGTTTTTTTGCATATTTGTTTGTTTATAGATTTTCTGACTCCTTTCAGCTCCTCAGGCCCTTCCCCATTGTATCCCAGTGCAACTCAGAACTGTACCCACTCCATGGTGGGAACAGACAGAACAGTCTCCACGTAGGACAGCCAAGTGTGGTGCCATGAAGTAGACTGTAGGGTATGACCCTGGCACGTGGGGAAAAGGGCACTAGAGGGGCTGCTGGACCCAGGGGGTGGACTCGGGGAGGAACCACCCAGGACAGGGGAAAGAGAGGCAGCACCAGGGCCTCCCCAGCACAACCCAAGGCTGAGTAGAGACAGATCCAGGCCAATCAGGAACCAGGGAAGGGTGGCCAAGAGGCAGGAAGAAGGGAAGGAGCAGGATGGAGCCAGGCTTGACCCTACAGGGGAGGGGGCTGGGAGCCACAGCCTCCCACTGTTCCACCGGAGACCAGGAGCCTGGTCCGGCAGCCATTGGTAGACAAGGAAGAAAGAAATGAGGAGCAGCCAGTGCCCTGAGAAGGCAGAGAAACTTCCAGATTCCAAGAGACCACGGTAAAAGGAGCCAGGCTTCTCACCTGTTGGGCAGTGGAGACCTTTAAAATCCTGCCATCCCTGGAGGACTCAGGAGTTTCCTGAGGGTGATAGCTGGGCAATCAAGGGACCAGCCTGGCTGCTGACTTCCTAGATCTCCTCTTTGTAGAAGTAACAACTATTTCTAAATAGTGTTGCTGTTCAGAGCGGCAAAGGATATCAGTATATCTTGACCATTTAGGAGAGAAACTGGGCAGCCTACAGAGAGCTGTTGCTTCGTCCCAGGAGGCAGGGTGGACGGAGAACACTGCTAGCCCTGATGACAGTCACCAGACATTTACTGAGCACCCATCAGGGACCATGCCCTCTGCTGCCTTTTAGGGCCACAGGATGAGTGTCCCTGCCCTCTAAACTCCCAGTCTCATCTTCACCCACAACTCCAGCCATCATGCTCCCCTCCTGCCCCAGTCCCTGCACATACACATGTGTGTGCACACACTCCTCAACATACTTATGTGGCAGGAGGTTTTGACATGCAGCTCACAGTAGAGTCCTTAATAAGTGGGCATGTGTTTGTGCTTGAGTTCCTACAGGAATAAAGAGCTCAGCCAACCCCAAGGCTGGTCAGTTTCTCTGAACCGAAACCTGCGTGAGGAGAGCCTATTCCCAGAGGGTGGTCATTTGTCCCCAGCATCTTCTCTTCACCGTTGATGCTGGGCCCAGGGATCAGGGGCAAGTTTTTGCCTCTGGGTCTGGAATACTTACCCCCCAGCCCAGGTCTCAGCTCGAAAGTCCTCTTCTCATAGATCTTTCTTTCATCCCCCATCTAATGTGGCTTACCTCACCTTATCACTTTTTCCCATTATCCCTAGAACTTAACGTAGTCTGAAATTATCTTCTTTATTTATTTACCTGAGTGTGGTTTTTTCCTTTTCTTGACAGTCTCTTCTCAGTAGAATGCATACCCTGTGAAAGCAGGAAACATGCCTGTTGCATACACCCCTGCAGAGGAAAGCATGGAGATACCCCTGCCACCAGTCCTAACTCAATGCCCATTGTTAGGGTTCTGACATGTGCCCTCCCTCCTGCTCCTTTGTCCATGAACTGAGAGCTAAAAAGTCTCTTACTCCATTCACTAGTATACTTACCATTGCAAACAATTTTTTTCCCAGCATTCAACTCAATGGCCTGATCCCTCCACATGCACACATACATTCAATTTCCTATATGATCAATGCTTGAGCCAAAGTAGAGAAGGATCTGTCCTGGTTCTTGCCCTCAGCTGCACCTGTCCATCTGGGAACAGTGCAGGCACAAGGAACCAAGGTCTAGCAGATAGCTGAACTGGAGCTGAGTCTGCTGTTGGGTGGGTCCCAGCCCCTTGGGCATTGACTGGCAGAGGGGACAGCTGTGATTCATAGCTGGTGGCCTGAATAGCCACCAATTGGAGGGGCCCTTAGACCTTATCTGATAAGGGACTCATCAAGGCCACCAGCTTTTCATTCCCCATCCTTGAGCAACCTGAGTGGCCTTGGAGAACTCTCTTTCACTTCTGAGCTTCAGTT
The DNA here is from genome assembly GCF_040802235.1 of Manis javanica. Taxonomy (NCBI): domain Eukaryota; kingdom Metazoa; phylum Chordata; class Mammalia; order Pholidota; family Manidae; genus Manis; species Manis javanica. The sequence goes on along the minus strand of NC_133159.1, from coordinate 25,258,656 downwards.
TCTTTGTCTGTAAGATTGGGTATCTGGACCAATCACAGTCAAAGAAGATGATGTCAGTGGTAAGCATGGTACCTGGCACACAGCTTGTGCTTAATAAATGTCACTTTGCTTCTTCCCTAGGCTTTGCCAGAGGGAAATGAGGTCGATAGGTTTACCCACTCAATATACAGTTGCTCATTCCCCGGGAGCAGGCTACTGCTCACCCTCATTCCTCTTAACTGTATCTGGGCGCTGCCCTGGCCAGCTGGACGTTTAAGGAAAAACTAAAGAAAAATACAAGGTCCTGAGAGCACATGGAAAATGGGAAATATTACCAAAAGCCCTTTTGTATCCTTGCGTAGCTGCTACCACTGCTATCTAGCCAAGGATTAGGGTTAGCTCAGTGCCGTCTCCGCCAGCCTGACCATTGCGTGGAGTCTTCAGTGTCTAATGCCAGCCCTCCCTTCTCACTTCCCTGCATCCCTGCGTCCCTGTGCCTGGTATCTGGCCAATGCGCTAATCAGTCGGTAGAAAGGCTCAGCGAGCAGTTAGCTCCAGGAGCCAATGCCTTCCTCTGAGGCTTCCCTGCTCCAGCCTGGGGTCCCCATTCCACCAGTCCTTACCCCCAGCATGTCCACCCAGCCTTCCACGCTGAGACCTCCACACCCGTGTCTCCACAGTCGTGTTTGGACAGTTCGCCTTCTTCCACACGGCCCTCAACGATGTGGTGGAGGTGCACGATGGCCATAACCAGCACTCTCGGCTCCTCAGCTCCCTCTCGGGCTCCCACACAGGTACCTGGGGTGCAGACAGGTTGGGGAGGTGGTGGGCTGGGGGCATCACAGCTCAGCTGAAAGGAAAGAGGACCTGTTGGCTCTGCACAGCCACTAGCGGAAGCACACAGCTTGTGTCTGCCATGCACTGGCGCTGACCCTACAGCACCTGGGTCAGCCCCGAAGCACCCAGAGTAGGCCTTTTCATTAGCTGCCCTCACCCCAAGCTGTGTCCATACCACCCCCAAGTGTCCCTCTTGGTAGCACTCCCGTTGTTTCATATTTAGACTCAACGTGTCTTTCTAATTATAAAGATACTGGATTTTCATTGTAGGGAACTTAGAGGCAAGATGAAATAATCATATAGAGAATTAAAACAAAAACCAGACAGACAGAACCACTGAAAATGTGGAGTATATTTCCTTCCACTCTTCATATCGACTGAGACTTAATCGTTTTACATATTTTATATTCAACAAAACAATAAACAAATATATTTTTATTGAAATGTTCATTACTCTGTCATTTTCTAATAATAGGATTTTTAAATGCTGCAAAATAGTCTATCATGTAGTTATTTAAAATGTATGTAACAAATTCCATATTATTGGACATTTAGATTGCTGATTTTTCAGTCTTACGAAATCAATGTGTTACATATATGTCTTTATATATATATATCTATTGCCTTAGAATATCTGGAATTAGAGATACTAAGTTAAAGGCGATGTATGATATTTAAGGCTTTTTATACAGATTGTCAAATATCCCTCTAGAAAGCTTTCCAACAATGAAAAAAGATGGTATGTTTTATTCTCACAAAAACTAGGTAATTAAGAAAGCAGAAACATCAGTTTGAAAAGTGAAAATGGTACCTCCTTTCTTAATTTGCCTTTCTTTAATTACTAGCTAGGTTAACCTCTTTATAATGTAATTATCAGCCCATGCATTTTTTATTTGTGTATTGTGAACTCATGGTTATTTTTCTATTATAATTTACTTTATTTGTTTAGTAGAGCTCCATATTATTATAAGCTGTATATATTATATGCCATAAAAACCTCTTGTCTATATTATATGCTGTAAAAAGCCTTCCCCTACTGTTTGTCATTTGCTATTTAATGTCAGAAATATGTGCTTTAATGTCAGAAAATTCAAATTTCCCATGATATCAAATCTATCAGTGTTTTCTTTTGTAGTTTCTCCTTTACTTTTATGCTGATTAAATAAATATTCCTCTGTGTTTTCTTTTACTTCTTTTTAGTTTCATCATTTTGCTTTAATACCTTTGGAATTTATTTTGATTTTTTATTTGAGATAGGGAATCTAACCATATTCTTTCAAATTTAGCTAATCAGTGGTCCTAACAGAATTTTCAAAATGCCAGATTTACATATATTACATTTTTATGAAGTTAAGCATACCTTTCTAGACTTTTTATCCATTTCTTCTAAGTATCTGTTTATTCTTATGTCAGTATCAAAAAGCTTTAATTAGTGTAGCTATGATAATGTTTAATATTATAATAATTTTAAACATATAGGTGGTACTATAAGTCCTCATAATCATTTGGTTTGTTCTGAATTTTTTCTTTGCTATCCTTGCTTACTCTTTATTCTAAAGAGCTTTTAGAAATATGTTGTCAAGTTAAAAAAAAATGCACTGGAATTTTCTTTGGAATTCCCGTTAGCTTATAATTAACTGGAGGAGAAGTCACATCTTACAATAGTAATTCTTCCTCCCGTCCAGGAACATGGTATATCTCTCCACTTATGTTATCTTTTGTAACCTTCAGGAGGGTGCTATAATTTTCATTTAAACAGAATCATTTTTCTCAACTTTATTCCTAAATATTTCGTGGTGATTTTTATCGCTGTTTTCGTTGCTACTATAGATGAGTCTTCTTCCCTCCTTCCATTGTTTTCTGTCTGGTCTTTGCTAGTATATTAGAAGACTGGTATTTTTGGTATATTCATTGTGCAAAGTCATTGAACCATCCACAGCAATGCTAATACCTCCCACTGATTCTCCTGCATCCTTTAGGCCAGAAGCCGAATCATCTACAAATACATTTGTCTCATTATTTTACCTCTCCCCTTTCAGTATTTTTTTCCTTTATTTTCTTCCGTGGTTACTGATCTATTCAGGTATATTACCTTAATTATCAATGTTGATATTTTATGTTTTAGTGAAAAATCCATTTCGTAATTATTTTAAATTTGGCAACCTAGCTTATATAATATATGATGATGACATTTAATCTCCTCTGTGTCAGTGCTTATATCACCCACACTCACAATGCTGAATACTGCGTTCACAGTTCCAGTTTTTTTCTCAGTTGGATCACAGGTTTTGTGTTGCTTGTTTTGTTTTTATTGCTTCTACTTCTCAATTCTTCTGTGGAGTTTGTTATTTTTTAATTAATTAGCCTTTGCATTGTATTTCATAATGTCTCTCCTTATTTTCTTCAGATTATTGTTTTCTTCTTGTGATACCTTCTTGAATTGAAGAGTTTTATTCATTATTTTCTCTGTGTTACCAAGAGCCTGTTTACAGCCATATATTCACCTCTACACATAGGTCTGACTTCATGCCATAAATTTTGGTATATACTATTTTCATCCTCATTACTTTCTAAATAATCTGTGATCATGTTTTATTCTTTTTGTTCAAGAGTTGCTTGAGAATGTCTCTTTTCCCTCAAGAACCTGGAGTTTATTCTTGTTACATTTAAACATTTATGTTAGTTTCTAGTTTTATTTCCATATGCTTGAGAATATAGCCTGTACATTTCTGTTTTGGGTATTAAATGAAGTCCTCTCGGTAGCCAAGGACATTTTTTTTAACTAAGGTATCATTGATATAGAATCTTATAAAGGTTTCACATGAGCAACATTTTGGTTGCAACATTCACCCATGTTATCAAGTCTCCCCCACAGCCCATTGCAGTCACTGTCCATCAGTGTAGTAAAATGCTATAGAGACATTACTTGTCTTCTCCCCATGACCTACCTATATTGTGAGTGTTAACTATAATGCCCCTTAATCTCTTTCTCCATCGCTCCCCACCCCTTCCCTTTGGTAACCACTAGTCCCTTCTTGGAGACTGTGAGTCTGCTGCTGTTTTGTTCCTTCAGTTTTGCTTTACTGTTATACTCCACAGATGAGTGAAAAATCATTTGGTTCTTGTCTTTCTCCACCTGGCTTAATTCACTGAGCATAATACCCTCTAGCTCCATCCATGCTGTTACAAATGGCAGGATTTGTTTTCTTTTTATGGCTGAATAATATTCCATTGTGTATATGTACCACATCTTCTTTATCCATTCATATACTGATGGACACTTAGGCTGATTCCATAAGCCAAGGACATTTTTTAAACATTTTCTAAGTATCTGAGAAGAAGTCTGTGTGTTCACTCTGTAGGGTCAAGCTGTTGTAGAGAGTGAAGGGCAAGCTCAGGCCCTGCATCCACAAGCCTGGGCTCAAATGTTAGCTCTCCCACAGGTTTACTATAGGTGCCTGTGGGCAGACTTGACCATTCTGAGCTTCCATTTCCTCCTCTGTAAATGGCAGAGAATAAAAAAGTTCTACCTCCCAGAGTTATTGCTAGTATTCAGTGAGCTCTGTAATAGCCAGCCAGTAGATCAGTCTTAATTTTTTTAATTCAAATCCATTATATCAGTGTTTCTCAATGAAATGATTTTTCGATATTACCGCCCCACACATGTACACCCAACTGGGAGTGTAAGTCAGGGTCTATTGAGGTAGGACTCTTTATTAAAATCTCTTGATCTGGATAGACAGGAGATGAGAGAGAGAGAGAGAGAGAGGAAGTTTAGCTATAGATATAGAAGTATAGGTACAGGTAGAGAAAGAGGCATATATTTAGAGCCTGTGGATGTAAAGGTAGATATAAATACAGGTGTAGATATACATGTACAGGACCAATGGAAATAGAAAGAAATAGGAATAGAAAGATAGTTAGATAGACAGACAGACAGACACATACATACATAGGACCCATAGGTATCACTATCAATACTCTCAGATTGTCCCTTATTCGTCATTTGGAGGAACTCTGATGGTGAGCCCCTGGTGTTGGTGGGAGTGAAGTATGCCCCTGTCCGAGGTATGTGGAGGGGGAAAAAAACAAAACAAAAAGCCCGAGAACCACTACTCAACAACCTTCATTTTGTCCTCTCTGCTATATCAACTGAGAACATTGTGCTCAAACACCCCCCACCACAACTGTGACATGTGGTTATCTTCCTGTGTCTCTAACACTTCCTGTACCTGTTTGCCTGATACATCTTTCCTCCTTTTCTTTTAATCTTTTTTCTCTTAAGAGGAAGTTTACTTACTTATTTTATAAGTGAAATATTGTGTCTAACATCTATCATCTGGGTTTTGTTTGTTTTGTCTGGATTTTGCATCCTTGCTTTCCCGTTCATATCTGAACCGTCTCTAATTTCCAATATTTTTTAAAAAACCTATTTGGACTTTTATATTAAGGTTGTGAGGAATTATTTTTAAAGTATAGGCTTCTTCCCCAAGAACAGTTTTTACCTTTGCATTTAGCTTTGCTACCTCATTAACAATAATCATTTAGGCTTAACTATGTTTTCCTAGTTGTCATTATCCCTCGTAGCTTTTGATTTCCTGATTATTAGTTCATCTTGTTCATTTATTATTAGTAGGCCTCATAAGTGCAATGCTCAATGTCACCTTGCATGTATGAGAATGCCTTTTCTATGACATATCATGTAAATGACAACTTGATTGCAAATCGAATTATGGGCCATACCTTCTTTCAAAGCTGCAGCAGTTGTCCTACTCGGTTCCACCAGTTAAAATTACAGACAGTGGAGCCCAACCTGATTCTTGGTCCTTGCAGGTGACCCATTCTTTTCTCTTTAAAAGTCTTCCAAAAAAAAAAAAGTCTTTCATATTTTTTAAAATTAAAAGGATGCATTGAAATGGAAACCTCTTTTCATTAATTGGATCTGGTGCTTTGCAAACAATTTCAGTCTGAACCTCGGGCCTTTCTTACGCTTAGGAAAGTTAACTTCATTCTTAAATTGTTTCTTCCCCTTCAATTTCTCTCATCTTTTCTTTCTAGAATTCTTGATCTGTGCATACTGGGTTTTTTCCCATCCATCTTCCATGTCACTTGATATTTTTCACATTATTTTCATCATTTTCTATGGATTCTGGAAGAATTCCCCAAATTTAATCTCCACTTCTCTGTCCAGTTCCTGCAGAATCCAGCTGCCATGTACTCATCCCTTTGAAGCCTTTACTGGTCTCAGATCCTTCCTTTGGCTCCTCTGCCTCTGATTTCACAGGTGCAGTGTAGATGTCATCTTATAACAACCACAGTTGAAAATCTTCTGACACTTTTGCCTATTCTTTGTAATTCACAGAAAAATATTTGCTTTGATTTCTCAGTGTGTCGCCTCCTTTAAAACTTAGGAATCTTTTCTTTTGTCCAGTGATTTTACTATGTGTTTGTCCGTGGAGAGGGAGGTCTGTGTATGTCCAGGACTGAAAGTTGAAATGGGTCTGCGAGAGATTACAAGGGTCCTGATCCACATATATCAGAGCAGATGATGGGAGGATGCAAAAGTTGAGTTTTGTTCTGTTCACACCCATTGAAAAGAGGAGCCAGAGGTGGCAGTGGTAAAGAGAGAGGCTTTTCCTTCACAAGTTTCTTTTTGCTGTGGCAGCCAGCAGTCAGCCAGGGCAATGACTCCTAGCCAGGCTCCACCATCTGGGTTGTATGTGACTCTAAGTGTGCAGAGCAGAAACTCTCCACTCTGCATGGCCAGCAGCATCACACAGCTTTCTGGAAGCACTGGAGGATCCCAGATGTGCCTCCCAGTGGCTCCTTGGCTATTTCCAGCTCCAGCCCTCACTGCAGTGGAGATGTGGCCTGGCTCTCTGTAACCCCTGCTTCCCTTCTGATGGCGGGGTCACCTGCCATTCTCAGGTGCTGTAGGCAGGCCACTGCCCACCACCCTCTGTGCCCTCAGTTTCCACAGGATGATGAGCAGGACTGTGCCTCATGGCTGCAGGTCCAGGCAGCACCGTCTTTACCTGGATCCATCTGCACCACACTGAGCAGAAGAGACGCCTGTATCTTCTGAAAGAAATATATGCTTGGGCCCCCTGGGCATCCTGTGCCAAGGTTTTCCCAATTTGTATGTTACCTAATGACAGTATGTCTTGCTTTGCTTGGGACGGTCCCAGCTCTCTTTGGTTGACCCAGTGTAATTATTAATAACATGCCCTTTGACTCTCGAAAGTCTCCTAGAGTGAATAATAAATTGTACGATTGCTCTGGTTACCAACATCTGACAGGGGATCTGGGAAAGGCCAGTTACTCTCACATGTCCACATCACCCTCCTTCCCAGAAGCTGCTGCCATTTTTTTGTCAGATTAATGTGAGTTTTCCAAGTAAACCACCAGTCAGTTTGGCAATGACCGTCTTCCCCATCCCTGTGGGTCAACACAACTTAAGAAGGTTTCTTCTTTCAGGGCAGGTCCTTTAATCTTTCTGAACCTCTCTTTCTTGATCTATTAACTGAGTGTATTGAACGCTTATACAAACCTTGCAGTGACCCTGGGTTAAGGTAAGACTATGGATGCAAAAGCAGTCGGTAAACCTTGAACTCTTAAGTGCAGTAAATATGTGAGGTTTTATATCAGGAAGACCTAGGATGTGGAAGGAACTGCCGCATGGGGTTTGGGCAGCCCCCCTGCCTGGCCAGGATTTTGTCTGCCCAGCCCAGCTGCTGGCTTCACTGTCTTCCTCCCCCTCTGGCTCCTTATCTCACAGGAGAATCACTGCCCTTGGCCACCTCCAATCAAGTTCTCATTAAGTTCAGTGCCAAAGGCCAAACACCAGCCAAAGGCTTCCACTTTGTCTACCAAGGTATGCACGATATGGATGTGGGAGGTGCCACGGCAGTCCTGCTTCTTCAGGGACTTGGTAACCAAAGGGACAGGGACCTTTGACCCTCGGTCAGAGCCTCATTCTTAGGATGTTTGGGGGCAGTTACTGGTTTGTGGGGCAGCTCCTTGAAATTCAGTTGAATTTATACATTCATTTACGCAAAAGACAATTTTTGGACCAAACTCCATATTGAATGAGGGGAGGAATCAGACACGGGACCCCAATCCCACCCCCACCCTCCTTTGCCTAGCCCAGCCCCCATGACATTTGGAAGACCATCCGGCCTCCTACCCAGACTCCTGCCCATGGAACTTGGTTTCATCTGCAAGACACAGTAAAGGTGTGGGGAAAAGACAGGCTTGGGGGTGAGATAGATGGATATGGATTTGAATCCCAGCTCTGCCACTTTCTGGCAGAAAGTGGGCAGAGCTACTCCACCACTTAGAGCCCCAGCTAGCTCGCCTATAAAATAAGGATGATCGTGGTATCTCACTGATGGGATTAAAAGAGAGTTCACGGAGGAGCTGGCACTAAGAAAGTAATCGATGTTTGTCTCCTGCCTTCCTAGCCCTGAAAGGCAAGTCTTAGAGAGGCCCCAGCCTCTCCTGGTGCAGCAGAATGCCCACCTCCCCAGGGCCCCTCTAAGCCTGGTTGTGTTCATCCCACTGCCCAGGCTGAGCCACACTGGGCTTGCAGGGCTAATCCTCCTGTGGGAACACATCTCTGGCGCCTGGGTTAATGGGGCCTTTCTGCCATTTTGGAGGGGGAGGGGAGATTTAGGTCACGAGAGCAGAGCTCTGGGAAGGGTCTTAAAGCACACAGGGCAAGAGGCCAGAGGCAGGATAAGGGGCAGAGGAAGGGCTGTCTCTCTGTTAGGGGACACAGGACCCTGATAGACAAGGAGCATCCCTGGAAAGGCACAGAACACACAGGGGGCTCACCCTGCCTCTCATGGTTTCCAGAAGCTATGTTGTAACTTTGTGCACCCAACTATATTTCAGTAAAATAGACATCCTAGAAAGCCCTAAGCCTGCCCTAAGGGAAAGTGCCCAGAGCCTCTCAGGGTCCCATCCACAGTCTCAGTTCCAGTCCTGTTGTCTGACCATCCCTGGGCCAGCTTCTCGAGGGGTGAGGCCTGCCCCTCAGTGCCCTTGTCCCCTGCAGCGGTGCCTCGAACCAGCGCCACGCAGTGCAGCTCTGTGCCGGAACCCCGCTACGGCAAGAGGCTGGGCAGTGACTTCTCAGTGGGGGCCATCGTGCGCTTCGATTGCAACTCCGGCTATGCCCTGCAGGGGTCCCCAGAAATCCAGTGCCTCCCAGTTCCTGGGGCCTTGGCCCAGTGGAATGTATCAGCACCAGCATGCGTAGGTGAGTACCTGGACAAGCAGGACCTGGGGAAGGGGTGGCCAGCGAGACCCACCAGCTGCTCTGCCTGCCAGCGCAGCCTCAGTAGGGGGCCCCATTCAGACCACATCACTCGTCCTGTGGGTTGGGTGTGGGACAGCAAGGAGTTGGGGCTGCTGGGGGAGGGATGCCCATGAAGAAAAGGGCACAGGTCCAGGTCACTGAAGGAGAGGTGGCTGGGAGGTGTTGTGGGAGAAGCCAGCTGGGGGGAGGAGTCGCGCTAAAGCCGGGGCCCCGGGAGGAGTCTGTTTGGGAGGCTCCCGTGGGTCCCACAAAGACAAGTGGGAGGAGCCTCTGACCAGAGCTGCCTCCTTCCAAGTGCCATGTGGAGGCAACCTCACAGAGCGCAGGGGCACCATCCTGTCCCCCGGCTTCCCGGAGCCCTACCTCAACAGCCTCAACTGCGTGTGGAAGATCATGGTCCCCGAAGGCGCTGGCATCCAGGTATGGGTGGGCAGCGGCCGGGTCAGGCAGGTGGTCGGGAGGAGACATAGCAGCCCTGCCGTCCCTCTTGAACCAAGAGTGAAGTGAGGCCCACAAGCAGAACAACACAAGAGCTCAAGGCCCAGAAGCTTCAGGAGGCGTGAGGAGAGAGCTGGGTAATTAGGAAGCAGGAGGGGTGGGCAGGCTGGGGCCATCAGTGGGGCCCAAAAGAGGAAGTGGGCCTGGAGCTGGGATGCAAACACTGGGGAAGATTCATGGGAGATGTTTTTCAAATGGCTTGAAGGGTTCTTTTCTTCAGATTGAGGGGGAGGGGAGAGGGAGCATGCAGGCGAGGGGGAGGGAGGAACCCACAAGCACAGACGAAGCATGGAGAGGCACCAAGCACCCACAGATGGTGGCACATGTGCAGCTGGAGCCATAGGAGCAGAATCGGAGCCATATAAAAAGAGTGGTAAGAGCCACGGAGAGCAGGCCCCAGAACTGTGTGTGAAGGAGGATCTGGGGCCTGCAAGGCCACCAGGGCCACAAGCAGAGATGGACATGTCTGGGCAGATGGGTGACTAGCTCATCGCTGCAGGACTTCTGCAGCAATCGAGACAGGAAAGTGGGGAAACCCAAGGGAATGTTTGAGAGAAGAGGAGGAAGTCTGATGGGAATATTCCCACTTCCTGGAATTTCCTCACTCCCATCCTCTGCCTTATAAAGTACCCTGCTGTCGTATAATCATTCGTTTCACATCTGTCTCCCTGCTGGACAGTGAGGCCCTCAGGGTTAGGGACTCAACCTTACTTATAGCCCGGCACAGTGCCGGGCCCAGGCTAGGCGCTCAATCACTGAATTAACAATGTGAAGGGAAGAGGGTGCGGGAGGGAGAGAGGGAGAGGCGCAGGCTGCCTGACCAACAGCTCAGTCCCCCTGCCTTCCCAGATCCAAGTCATCAGCTTTGTCACGGAGCAGAACTGGGACTCCCTGGAAGTGTTTGACGGTGCCGACAACACTGTAACCATGCTGGGGAGTTTCTCAGGTGAGGTGGGGGCCTCCAGGGACCGCGACTCAGAGGGCCATGGTGGACTTCGTTATTACAATTATTATTCAGATATAATTCACTTGCCGCAAATTCACCACCTTGAAGTGTACGATTCGTGGATGTTAACTAGACTAATTTTGGTGATCATGTTATACATAAATATCAAATCATTATGTTGTACACATAAAAGTAATATAATGTTACATGTTAGTTATATCTCAGTGATAATGCTAAAGTGAAAAAAATGTACAGTTCAGTGGTTTTTAGTATATTCATAAGGATCTGCAACCATCACCTCTGTCTAATCCCAGAACTTTTTCATCACCCCAAAAAGAAGCCAGGTTTTTTTTGCATGCACTCCCCATCACCCCATTTCCATCTCTGGCAGTCCCTAAGCTTTTTGCATGTTTATGGATTTGCTTGTTCTGGGCATTTCATAAAAATGGAATCTTAACAATATGTGACCTGTGTCTGGCTTCTTCCACTCAGCATGTTTTCAAGGCCCACCATGTTGTAAGCTGCATTAGCAGTACCTCATCATGTGGACGGGCCACATTTCATTTGTCCATGCACCAGTTGATGGACATTCGTTTCTACTTGTTGGCTAATTGTGAATAATGCTGCCATAAACATTCATATACAAGTTTCTATGGGGACATGTTTTCAATTTCTGGGTCATGTGATAACTCTATATTTAACTTCCTTGAGGAACTGACAAACTGCTTTCTGGAGTAACTGCACCATTTTCCATTCTGCTGGTAGATACCTGAGTGTGGTATATGTTTTTGCCCAGTGGCCAGGGCAATTATCTGGGTCCTTTAGGCCCTAGAACTCCATATTGCCAAGATATAAAAAGAGTCGTGTGCCCCATATAAACTGTCCACACTGCCTGGATTTCCCAGAGGACCATATGTGTCAGAGTCATATCGAAGATGGCAGGAGGGGGACAAAGTCATAGGCCACCCATGGAATGCCCCCTGCTGCTGTCATATGGCTCTGCCACTGTGCATTTTACAGGAAGCTGTTTGAGGTCTTCCTTCCCCCTTGGCCATTGGAGACCCAGCACTGTGGAGGGGTGCTAATTTGTCATTTAGTGAGTTTGATCACTGGGGGCACTTGGGGACCCTGGGACCAGAATGTCAGCAGGTAGCAAAGGCAAGAGAAATGGGGAGGAGCTCAGGGACCCGAGTAAGGCTGAGCCTGAATGGCCCCTGTTCCCCTGCCCTAGGAACAACTGTGCCCGCCCTTCTAAACAGCACCTCCAACCAGCTCTACCTTCACTTCTACTCAGACATCAGCGTGTCGGCAGCCGGCTTCCACTTGGAGTACAAAAGTAAGAATCCAGAGTCTTAGCTGCATTAGGGTGTGGACTGGCAGGCACCAAGTACCCACAATGAGCAGGGTCATACAGAGGCTGTGCATTCTCCATCTGGCACCAAGTACCCGCAGTGAGCAGGGTCATGCAGAGGCTGTGCGTTCTCCATCCTGCCTAAGCCTTACCACAGACCTAGATGAGGATGCTGAAGCTCAGTAAAGGTCTGAAGCCTCCTCAAGACTGCACAGCCAGTAAGTAGTGGAGCCAGGTTCTCACCCACGTGCCTGTGCTCTGAAGCCTGTGTGCTTCCTCTGTTCACTCCAGGAGTGGGAAGGGGACCCGGTCACTGACATAGGCCCAGTATATAATTTGTGCTATAAGAAAATAGAGATGCTGTCTTTCTTCAATCCTAAAAACTGATTTCTCCAGCCCCTGGTTCTTGCAATGTCTTTGAAGTTCTTCTCCTTGTTGGAATTCCTCTTCCAGCAGATCACTCACTCCCTCCCTGCTCTTAACCTTAGAAGCTGGCTTCCGGTGCCCCTAAGTGGTCACCACTGAAAACTCTTAAAAGACAAAGCCTTGTGGGACAACAAAGAAGTTGCTGGGGAGACTGCTTTCATCCTGGGTGCCCTGCCCATTCCCCTTCCCCACTGGGTATAGGAAAGAATAGGTAGGCAGAGGTATTTGTTTTACCTTCATCCAGCAAAGAATTATTGAGCATTTACAATGTGCCAGGTGCTATGATGGATCTTACTAGGACTGGGTAAGGTTAAGCTGGATAAGTGCCCTCCATTGGACAGAGGCAGATGCATGGCCAGAAAGTGCATTACAGCATTACAGGTGCTCTCATGGATGTTTCCAGGTTGTAGAACAGTGGTTCAAGGGAAAGAATGGCCCTGGGGCAGGTGGAGAGGTCAAAGTCATGAAGAAACATTGAGTGCCTACAGTGTGGCAATCCGTGTGCTCAGTGCCTGCAGAACAAAGATGAGTAAGACGTGGTCCTTGTCCTCAAAAGCACAAAGTCTAGAGAGACGGACATGGAAACAGTCATTTTTGTGTCACCTATATCATAGGGCCTTCCTATAATATACTACTATAGGAAGGACCGAAGGAGGGAGCTAAACCTGGCCAGGAGAGGCCTTCCAGCAAGGGATGCCCGGACTAGGTTTGGGATGAGGGGTAAGAAATGTGGGAAGGTATGGTTGGCTTGACCACCTTTGGCGACATGGGCCTGTGCAGATGGGGGCCCCAGCTGGTGCTAGACGCCAGATACGGTCAGTGTTAGATGGTACACAGATACACCCAGCTGGTCTCCAAAACCAGTGAGCTTTATCTAGGGGGTTGGGAGAGGGTTGACCACATCCCAGGGTGCTCACTGCCTGACAGAGCTGGAGCGTGCACCCGGGGCAGCTTGAAGCAAAGACCCTGAGGGGTAGAGAGAGCACAGCACCTCTGAGACCTGCCTCCCTGCAGGCCCCTAAGACCTCACTCACCGGGTAGAATCAAGTATCCTGGGTTTCTGGAACAATTCACATTTTCCCTTTACCCTCTCCTCTCTATTCTATCCAATTTTGTTTCCTTTTCCAATATTTTGAGTTCCTACATGTTTCCTAGAATCTTCTTCTCTTTCTTCTTTCTTTTTCCAAAGATATACTTCCTTCCTAAATCTCTCTGTCATTCCACTGCCTCATTCCCAGGAAAAATTCACTTCTTCTCAATTTGTGTGTGTGTGTGTGTGTGTGTGTGTGTGTGTGTGTGTGTGTGTGTGTGTGTGTTTTCAAGGGGACTGGCAGTTTTCTCAGTCGCTGATGTTTATCCTGCACTGTCCCTTCAATGGTGGGAAAACCAGGGGAAAACAGGTTCCCACTAGCATTTGGAGGCTACTACAAGCCAAGACCCTGTGGTTACATTTTTGTTCTGTTAATCTACCGTCCTGTTAATTTTTGGTAATATACAAAGAGAGTACAAAAGGGGAGAACTAACTTGTTTTAGAGGCAAATGGTTTTGAAGGGTGCTGAAAAGCCGTATCTACTGCTATGACTCATATTTAATGTTTATTTAATTGAAATGGAAATGGAACCATATGCTTTCAAAAGCAATAAATTGCCTGTGCTAAAAAAATAATTCTCCCTTTGTTGTCAGCATGGCTTAAATAAAATCAAACTGTGCAGAGTAAGAGAAATTAGAATGGACTTTTCTCTGTCTCCCTCCTTTTTTCATTCGTGGGCCTCGCTTTTCTCCCCACTCCATTTTTTTTCTCCTACCACATTCTTTCGTTGCTGTTTCCTCTCTTTTTCTCTCTGCCCCCCCTCCTCCTCTGTCTATCACTGCCATTCCAGTAAGTGAGCCTCAGGTTACTAAGTAGCGATCACCCCACTAAATACTGGATTGCATTCTACCTGGAGTGCGGGAGGAGCCGGGAGAAAGCTACAAGATGACGGCCAGGAAGAAGTACAGTTGACCCTTGAACGTGATTTTAACTATACAGGTCCACTTATACATGGAGTTTTTGTTTAGTAAATATACTGGAAAATTTTTCTGAAATTTGTAACAATTTGAAAAGCATTTTCTTTCCTGTAGCCTGTGGCTTCCCCAGGAAGCCTGAATCTCCCAAGGGATCTAGGGTCCTCTGGGAGGGCTGTCTACCAGCTCGCATCTGCCGGGAATTAAACAGGAAGGCTGAAGTTGCCTTCTCCCAAACTCTCTGGGCCACACAGGTGCCCAGGGTCAGACCCAACCACAAGCCTGTGAGCCCTGGTCCCTGGAGACACACACTCCCAATCCCGCCCCTCAATATGCAGGGATTTATTAGGTGCATCTTAAGTTCCTGCACCTGCAGACGGGCTCCTGCAGGGCACAGGAGAGGCATGAAGCCCACCCATCAGGAGATGCTACACTCCTGCTTGCTGTGAGTGTCATCCAGGAAGGAATTTAAAGCAGGATGAGGATGATTTCAGGGGGCAAGTGGGGAGACAAAGGCCAGGGCCCAGCATGAGCTCATGTGGCCTCAAGGTGTGGCCTCCACTTGGGCAGACCTGGAGTCAGACCGGGCTTGGTTTGAATCCCAGCTCTGTAGCTCACTAAGGGCACATCTCCAGCCTGCATCCTCACCTGTGGAATGGGATGTTGAAACCTGCTTCAAGGGGATGAGATGATGTGATGCACCTGCCCCAGCCTTGCTTGGGGGAAGGGCTTGGTGAGTCCTACCCCAGTGATGATGGTAGGGGGTCGGGGAGGAGGCAGGGAGGAAGGGGAAGAGGAAGACAGGTGTCCTGGCAAAGCACTCTCACAATGCTGGGTGTGTAATAAGAACTAAATGAACCCAGACAGAATTTGGAAAGTCAAGAAGGGAGAGTGAAGTGGCTTTTGAGAGCCTACAGAGGTGATCTTGAAAAGAGATCAGGCTTAGATCATGAAGGTCCTGGAATGTCAGGATGAGAAGGTGTGATGGGGACCCACTTCAAACTGCTGAGCAAGGAAGTCCATGATTCAGGGAGAGGTATGAAGAAATACAAATTGCCTGTGAGTGCAGGACAGATCAGAACAGCCGTGGCTCATGGCTTAGGGTGCAGGAAGGAGAGGGGGACTGTTAGGGGTCCAGCAATGAGAGAGGGCCAGAGCCAAGCATAGAGACCAGGTGTGAGGAGCCCCCAGTGCTCCCAGGAAGGAGCTGGCCTAATAAAATCACAACGAGAACAATGAGGCAGCTGAGAGTCTCAGCCACTGGCGAACTTTTCTCCCCGGAGCAGGACTTTCTGAGCCCTGAGCAGCCCTGAGAGGCCCTCTCTCCTGACTGCTCTCCTTCCTCGTCTTCCCTTCACTTCTCTTCCAGTTTCTTAGCTGCAGGAGTTGTCTTCTTAGGGCACAAAAATGGAGGGTAGTTGGGAGTCTTGGAGTCAGAGGTGAGAGTGATGTGGGAGGAGCTGGTGCAGAGAGGTCTGGGGGCCAGGACAGGCTGGAGCAGCGCCCCTGCTCCACAGTCCCTCCACAGAGCCTGGGGGCAGGCGGGCAGCCAGAGTTACTGCAGGACACCCACCTGCCCAAGGAGCTTTCATCTGTTGAGCCTCTGAGCCATGTAAATATTCTGATTTCCTCTGTGTGCTGTGAGCAGCAGGGCTGGGAAGCACCGGCCTAGAGCAGGGAAAGCACAAATCGGAGGCACCCTTCTTCCTGCTGCTGACATCGCCCTCTCCTCCTACTGCACTGACCCACGGGGCTTGCCCATTCTCTTTTCCACCTTCTGTCTTGTCCAGCCGTGGGCCTGAGCAGTTGTCCAGAACCTGCTGTGCCCAGCAATGGGGTGAAGACCGGCGAGCGCTACTTGGTGAATGACGTGGTCTCTTTCCAGTGTGAGCCAGGATATGCCCTCCAGGTACCTCCCTTTGACACCCAGGACAGAAGACAGGTGTGTCCTGAGATGTGTTTGGCCAGCCTTGCACCAGCAGAGCTACAGTTGCCAAAGAGCAGGGAGAAGCTCCTCAGTTCCCCTGGAGATCATTATCCCCTCTAGGAGCTGTTCATGCAGAAGACAAACTTTGCTGACTTTAGCGATTTGGCACAAGTCAGCCTCGAATGGGTTCCTACAAAGTTTCGGTTTGATTAGACTTTAGGAAAATTTAATTTTCCTTCGAAGGCCATGAGGGAATCTAGTAATTAAAGGAGTCTCACAAGGAACCTTTAGTAATGAGAATTCTTTAGTAATGGCTGTTAATAAGCATCCTTCCCCCAAATTTCTCTCCCTCTGCCTCCTCCTACCCCACAGTGTATCTTTGCATATCACAAGGCCCCTGAACGAGCTCCCCCTGTTCTGAGTGGTGCAAACAGTAATGCCCATGGGGGCAGCTAGAGCCTCTATTCCTAACTCCTCCAGGGCCATGCCCACATCTCCTGCATGCCCGGAACCGTGCGGCGCTGGAACTACCCTCCTCCACTCTGCATCGGTAAGGGAGCCCCGACTTTTTCAGTTCATTCAAACCCATTTTGTACCAGACATTTGAGATCAGTGACACAGCATTGGGATCAAGTGCAAATCAAAAGACAGTGTGGTATTCTGGGGCTGTCCAAAAGCAGTAGTTTTAGACTGATTTCCAAGCTTTCAGTCTCACTCAAGGTTGTCGTGGCTTTTGGAAACCTTCACCCACCACGCGAAAAATTGCAGGGGCCTTGCCTATTTGAAAACATTATGGCAACCATTCTGATTCTAGATGATAGACCAAACCCTAGATGGAACCTCTGGACCCTTTGGGCTTTCCCCAGTGACTTTTCATGGGACAGACACATAAAATGTGTCTTCTGCTAAGAGGGAAATGCTGAGGGTTACATGTGAAGCTAGGACTTAGTTTGGTTCAGTGTCTTACCCTGGGCTGGGCCAGTGATGCCAAAATCAGTGTACACAAGGAAAGACAGGGTCTCTACCCTCAGAAGTACCTAGGCAAGTTGGGGGAGGGGAAAACTAATATTTACTGAGCATCTACTATGTGCAAGTCCTGATGCTCTGTGTCTCCTCACAGCAGCTCTTCATGGAGGGTGTCATTACCCTCATTTTTGCAAATAGGCAAACTTAGGCATTTAGGATCAAAAAGAAAGTGTCAGAGTCAGGATGGGAACCTTGGTTTCTCTGATGCCCAGCCAATTGTAAACTACTAGTCAAGGCTGACCTTGGTACAGGAAGAAAAGGGAGTATCAGTTGGGCATAAGGGCATTTCCCTTCTGTGATTTCACCAGGATGCAGGGCTGAGCAATCAGAAGTGTAACTGATCAGACTTGCCCCACTAACCTATGGCAGAGTCCTTGCCTAGGAAACCACTCCATTAGCAGCAGCTACTGTTAATTGGGGAGCTATTGAGCATTTACTATGTGCACCAGCCTGTGTTCCAGGAGAAGTGCAGTCCTTTCTGTTGTAAAGTCATAACAACCCTGTGACATAGATGCTGTTGTTAGCTCCATTTTACAGGTAGGAAAACTGAGTTTTGGAGGGGTTTAGGGCTTGCCTGAAGTCACACAGGAAGTGAAAGCGTTGGGATGGTGGCCCAGGCAGGCAATGCTAGAGTGCCACCTCCTGGACAGCGTTTGCCCAAACACTGCAGATGCCTCCCCTCTGCTCCTTTCTCTGGGCTTCCATCAGCAACTAACCCTTTCCTGCGCCCACAACCTCTTCCTAATAAGGTGTGAAAGAAAAGAGTTGATATCAACTGACCAGGCTGCGGTCATGCCCCAGCCCCGCATCCTCAGATGTCTCTGAAGTCACCTCTATTGGAGTGTTAGATGATCCAGCCTCTCAGAGCTGTCTTCCCGTGGAATCACTGTCTCTTTGGCTAAAGGCGCATGCCCACGGTCTGAGGGTGGGCTCCTAGTGGGACTCATCTGCAACCCCATGGAATCTACATTTGTAAAGAGCCTGGAATGGGTGCTCAATGAATGCGAGTCCCCTTCCTTCATCCTTTTCCTTCAGTCTTGGAAGAGTTGATTAAACAGTGAGGAGTAGGAGATTTGGAGGGGTAATGTAAGAATCGTCATACTTCTCTTGGAGTATGCAGACCACTTTTGCTGCACGACCTCATTAAGGGAACTGACCTGCAAAGGGAATGCGCAAGTCAAGAGTCCATAACTTGGGTTTATAGACTGCGAGGCAGTCCTAGAATCCTGGGCAGCCCTTCCTGAATTTACATACGTCCTCTCTTTTGCCAGGGTGTACATTTAAGGGAGATGAACTATGGGTTCCTTTGGATTCTTAAGGGTTTTATGACTTGGTTTATGAATGGTTAAATATGGCTGCTCTAAGGGAGTATCTAAATGTTGGCATGCCCTATAAACTCCTCCATGCTGTCTAACCCTTTGTCTCACTGTCACAGCGCAGTGTGGGGGAGTGGTGGAAGAGATGGAAGGGGTGATCCTGAGCCCCGGCTTCCCAGGCAACTACCCCAGCAACATGGACTGCTCCTGGAAAATAGCACTGCCTGTAGGCTTTGGTAAGTCTTCACACCCAGGCCCCTGGACTTAAAGCAACTGTCTGCTGTGATCGCTCAGCATAACCTTGGCCAAGGCAGTTTAGCTCTCTCACTTCTCTATTTCCTCATCTGCTGACCTCCAATCATGAGGATCGATTAAGAATAGTAGAGTTGAACATTTAAGGGACATAAAATATAAGGAAAAAAATCTTACAGACTGCCATCATCATCATTATCATCATCGTCATCATCATCGTCATTATTTGAGTTGTGAATTAAAATCCAGGACCATGGAATGAGAAATTACTCAGGGATGGTTAAAAAAGGGGGAAAAAAATAATTTTACAGAGGCTGGAGCTCAAGTTGTGCTTTTAACTCTAGTATCTAGTTTCTCATCCTAATTAAATTGAGCCAAGGTCACTATGAAATTGAGTTTACATTCTTCACATTCACATTCTGGCTGGCCTTAGAGATTGGGAGGTTTTTTTGGGGAGATGGAGTATACCAGGTAAGGGGGTGTGGAGGACATTGATCCAGGTACAACATTTAATTGCTGACAGTTCGTGTATTGTGCTCTGGGAATACAGCTTAACCCCAAATAGGTCTGTTGAAGAATAAAGGATTTGTGTTGACATGGAACTGATGGGTCCTTTGCTCGAGTCACTCCCCTTCCCCCAGGAACCAAGTGTCCAGAGGGGATCACTCCTGAACAGGCCTTTGGCAGCCTTGGGAAACTCCCGATTTTGAGGCATTGAGGAAAGAGGAGCAAGCGCTACATCCAGGCATGGGCCCCAAGAACCTCAGATGACATGGGGACAGAGGGAGGGCAGCATCCATTAAATGGCATGTACAGCATTGTTCTCTGTAAGTCCTGATGTTCAGCCACTAAAGCTCTCTAAGTCCTGGGTGCTTATTCAGCTTCTGAGGAATAAGCCTCCTGTAGGGTCCAATCTCAGAAGACCAGGATCCCTTGCTTTCAAGGAAATGTTGGACTCCAGCAGGGTCCCTAATGTGGTTCCTAGTTTCAGTGCATAAAAGACCACTGTTTTTACAAGCTGCTGCCACTAGATGGCAGTGGTCACACCCAGTTCTTTGAAGGCAGTTCAATTCCAAAATCCTGGAATCCCATTAATAGACATGCAGCTATTGAGATGAGGCATATGGGGTGGAATGGAAACCATAGGTTCCACAGATAATGGGTACAAAAGTGCTTATAGCAAAATTATTCTTAATTTGGAAGCAATCTGCATGTTCATTAATAGGGTAGTGAATAATGCAGTTGGATAATTAATAAAATGGAATTAATAGGTAGTTAAACCAATGAACTATGTATAAAGGTAGTACAAATGAACTATCAACAAAGGTATACCTTGAAAAACATAATATTGAATAAAAAATAAGTTTACAAAGCTGTATATACAGTACAATAACATTTACATAAATGTGTAAAACAAATATACCAGATATGTCCTTCGGAATCTAAAAATGTGAACAGGAAGGATATTCTCCAAATTCATGACAATAACTGCCTCTGTTGAGAGAAGGAGAGGAGTGGGAGACAGCAGGGGACACAAAGGGCCTTCAACATTATATGCCAAATTTTTGTTTTATTTAAATAATCAGATGCAAAAAAAATCACACATATGTGCTCATTCTAAGCAAAGTAGAAAGTACAGATGAGCACATTATAAAAAAAATTAAAAATCATCTGTAATCCTGCCATGCAGAGATAATCACTAATAGCTTAGTCTACACCATTAAAATGTAAGCCCCATGAAGACAAGGAACTTGTAAATCTTGTTCATCCGTGTGCAATGCCTAGCAAAGCCCTGATGCAAGGCAAATGCCCAATAAATATTGTTAGTGAATCAATGACTATTCTTCTAGTTTTTAATACAAACATTAGAGTTAAACACTACATACCACTTTGCAATCAGACTCACAATTAACATTGTGGGCATTTTCCTATGCTCAGTAAATGTATTTCTTCAATATCACTTTTAATAGTAATCTAATTTGTAGAAATCTTACCAATAAACAAATATTCATATTCTCACCTCCATTCTCCAAAAAACTTTAGTATAAGTTAATATACTATTAACATACTTATATTGATATAATATAAGTAAGCTAAGGGCTTAATTAGATCCATTTAGCCTGTTGGGTTGTTAGGAGATTTTGATTAATCCAAAAGATCCCAAAATATAAACTTTACTTGGCTTCTTAAAAGAAGAGATAGGACAATGTACTCTACTAATTTTTGAATTATCATGAGTGTTCTAGAAAATACCAGTATTGAAGTTCATGTCCTTTGATTGGGTGTAGTTATTTTTTTAAGTAACAAGTATATTTTAGCAAAACTATTCTATATACTGATATCATGCCTATGAATCACAAATTAAATCAGGTGTTAACCCTGAACTTTGTTTTCAATAAACTAAAAGGGACTCCAGTCTGGACGGAGCTCAGAAATGACTGATAACTTTCATTTTCAATGAATAATATACTTTTAAGTTTGGTCCTGCCTGAAGGCAAGAGACTGGACTGGACCAGTAACTCCCAGATTGTGTTCTGGGAATCCTGAGTCGGGAGTCAGTAGCCAGGACACGCACTCTGGCAAGGAATATTTTCATGAGGCAGCACATTTGAAGCAGGACTGTATTGCCTCCAGCACTGTCTGCCTCTGTCTTGCTCCCAGGAGCTCATATCCAGTTCCTGAACTTCTCCACCGAGCCCAACCACGACTTCATAGAAATCCGGAATGGCCCCTATGAGACCAGCCGCATCATGGGCAGATTCAGCGGAAGTGAGCTTCCAAGCTCCCTGCTCTCCACGTCCCACGAGACCACTGTGTACTTCCACAGTGACCACTCCCAGAACCGGCCAGGATTCAAGCTGGAGTATCAGGGTAAGGACAAGAAGTCCCCGTTTGCTCCTCTGTCCATCCCATCTACCCACAACCCCCATCTTCCCGGCCTTCCCCCTCGGGAAAGAGAGAACACAGGAAGGGCTGAGGAGGGGAGGGCAGGCCTGTCCACGGGGGCTGCCTTTCAGTCACATCTTTCTGGCCCCACCAAGGCCATCTAACCGCACCTGACAAGCCTTTTCCAGCTGCCTACCCAACAGCATCCCCAGATGCTCCGCCTCTGTCCAGGCCCAGCAGCTTCCCCTGAAGAAGCGACCCATCAGTTTCCTCTCAGGCATCCCTGAGTGTCCAGCCAGCCGCTTCCCCTCAGCCTTGACAGGCTTGCTTACTCCCTCTGGCTCCTCGCCTGTATATCAGGCCCAGGTACACTTGTCAAAGCCATGACGTGATGGAGGATTCCAGGAAAGGCCACTGAGCCTTACATCGTGACAGTGCCCACTCCTCCTGGCACACTGGCACTGGAACAAGCCTCTTCTGCTCTGATGCAGGCTTCCCCTGTGTGAGGGCCTTACTGTGGCTCTGCAGACCAGGCCCAACCTGTGCAGCCGTACACGGCAGCCCTGGATGGCCCGACTTCTCCCTCAGGTGCTTCCCTCATGTGACTGACTGAACCATCTATTCTAACCCCTTTTCCCACATTCTTCCAGTGAATTTTTTTTTCACATTTTTAGATTTTTTCCAATGCTAGTGCATGCTTAGAAGAAAATTAAAAATTACAGATGGTTTTCTGAGTGCATGATGGAAAGTCAAAATTCTCCCAAAATGCCATCTCCAACCCCACTGCACAGATATCAACTTTTAACGGTTTGATTTCACCATTTTTTCTGTACATGTATTGCTGTAACTATATTATATTTTTAACTAAAATGTGATCATATTATAAATACTGTTTCACAATTTGCCTTCTTAAAGTTAATTTTTAATTACACAAATAATTCACAAATGCACTCACCTTGTTAAAAAAAGAACAAGAGAGAAAGGGTGGGGTGGAGGGAGGGAGGAAGGGAGAGATGGAAGCATTAGAGGTAAGGCCAGGCTCTCTGTCTACAGCCTCCAAATCCAGGATTATTGCCCAGAAATAACCACTATTGTTCTGACATGGTCTTATCAGATCTTTTTCCTTGAGTTGACATACATATGTTATATATACCTGTGAAAAATAGGTAATGTTCTATGAATTTTTCTGGTTGTGTTTTCGACATAAACAGAATGTTCTGTTCACATGTTCTGATATCTGGCTTTTTCATCCCTTGTCAGAGATGAATACTGCTGAGGATTTGGACTTGTCATTTAGGGGAAGCCTTAAGGGGTGTCCCACCAGATAGGCACACGTGGGCCAGCTGTACAGGCGCTGCCCCGTCAGAGGAGCTACCGCGAGTGTGGTGGGCTCATCACCCCCTGGGAAGCGCCAGGAGGAGCAGCTGGGCCTCATGCCCATGAAGCAGTGAGGAGCTGAGCCTCCTACCCAGAGAGGGCTGGCTTCCTTGGTAGCAATAGGGCTGCCACACACAGTGATGCTGTGCGTCACAGAGGCCAACCTTAACTAAGGGTGCCTGTGCCCGTTAAGTGCACACAGCCTCAGTACGCAGCGCGGGGCTGTCAAACGGGCCATGATACGTCAGACAGCCAGGGTCTGGCACAGAGAGACTCAGGCCCAAGTATGTGGTCAGTGTTGCCACCCTCTGGACAGGCACATGCCTGTCAGCTTGCCCTGTGTCTCGGTGTGTATGGCTGCTGCAACAAAGTAGCACAGATCAGGGGCTTAAACAGCAGACATTTGTTCTCTCATGGTTCTGGGGGCTGGAAGTCAAGGTGTCAGCAGGATTGGTTCCTTCTGAGGGCAGAGCGGGAGTATATCCCATACTGTTCTCGCTTCCAGCCATCCGCTGGCTGCCTGGAATTCCCTGGCTTGTCTCCAAATTTCCCCTTTCTGTAAGGACACCAGACATATTGGACCAGGGCCCACCCTAATGACCTATTAGGTAGATAGGTCAAGGCCCTCTCTCCAAATAAGGTCCCATTCGGAGGTGTTAGAGGCTAGGACTGCAGCCTGAACTGGAGAGGACACAAGTCAGCTCAGAACAGTCCCGCACAGGCCCAGGTGCTCCTCCTGAGGCTTCTCCTCACGCGTAATGCAGGTACCAGTGACCCCACACTGTGACCGGGGGCCTCCCACACACTGTGCCCCCGCCCCTGTGACGGGCCCTGCCTGCCGAGTCCATGTGCCATGTCATGGGACCAGACACTCTCCCTGAGTTCCCTGTGTGACAGCCCACTTGTCCTGGCAGGTGCTGTCCCTCTGTATCCCTCAGATCCCACAGAAGAGACCTGCCCACCCCCACAGAGCCCTGTTCTCGGGCCCAGCCCCTCCCACACTCTCCAAGCCTTCACCTCTGAGGCCTCCCAATTCCTGACAGGCCCAAATAATTCTCCCTGCCTGGCAGGCCCACATTTTTCACCTACACCTTAGCCCATGGAGTTGTACCTTGTAATATACACTCTGACCACCCACCCCAGGTTTTTCCTTTATGAAAAGACCTGCTTCCAAAAGAGCCACCTGTCCCCACTCTCTGCAGTCCCTCAGATTCCTTTGGAGAAAATCCAACTCCTGGCTTTTTCTCAAAAATCCTCTGATTGGACACGCTGAACTTCGTAGGCTATGGTTTTCCTTTCCTTTCTCTGGAAATAGTCCCATAAATTCTTTAGTAACACATAAGCTACTCCTGCTGAAGCCTCCCGGTCTGACAGATTTTACTTGTTTCATTAAAACTTCTCGGGAGATCATGTTTAAAAAAAATGTAGGAAATGAGAAGACGTGTAACTTCCGACTGTTAGGCACCATCATCATTATTTCAGTTATGACACTTCTTCTGAAATTCTGTCCCTTCCCGCTGTAGCATCTCTCTTTGGGACAGACCCGGCTGCACTCCCTGAGGACCCTTCCATGGGAAAGCTCACAAGTCCACCTCTTAACGCTTCATTTCTGCCTTATAGGCCCAATCTCTCTTTGACGTTTCTTCAGGTGGAACAGGCCCTGAGGTTCTCCTCAGTTTGAAAGTAGTCCAGGGACTCTCACTTAAGTGTCTCCCTTTCTGAAGAACGCAGCTCCCACATGGAGCACTCCTGTCAGACAGACCGGCCTCTCTCCTCGAGGCTGCTCCCGGCTTCCACCACGTAGCCACTCTCTTCAGGTTCCTCGTCATCGCTGAGACCCCCTGTTGCCTCTGAGGCTTCTCTTTAAAGGCCCAACCCGTCCATCCAGTCACCTCACTTGGCAGCAAGCTCCCACTTCTACTAAGGCTTTCGTTTGCCAGAAGACCCAGGCCCCCGGCCGCTGGCAGGGCCACATGGCGCCTTGGGCTGGCCAGCCTACCCCACCCACTCCAGGTGCTCCATCTTCTGATAGACCGATCACCCTGATGATTTACCAGTGAAACCTGCCCAATTCTTCCCACTGAGAACCCCCAGTAAGATACTGAATAAAAATCCCCAAAGCAGCCACCATCACAGAGGGAGTGCTTAGAAAATGCCAGCTTCATGATCATTGCTATTAATATGTGTGATGAATGCACGCACTTCTGTTACCGGAGAAACGTGTTGTTTCCCCGATTCTTGTCTTCTCAAAGGAAAGAATTCAGTCAAGAAACCAGACAGCAAGAAACAGCAGCAAGGAATTTATTGGGTGAAAGCAGAAAGTACACTTTCAAGATTGGAGAGCAGGCTGTCTGGAAACTGAAGCAGCCCCGCTGTTAGGGTGAGGTTGGCATTATTTTTTCTTTGAAGCCAGGAGCTGCGCCTCCCTCCTCCCACTCCTGACAGACAGCACGGGCTCCAGACTCTGAAGACAACATCGCCCCTTCTCAGCAGGAATCAGGTCCAGAAGTGACTCCTCGCCTTTCTCCTAAAAGACTGCAGAGTCCTGAGTCCTTGAGGGGGGAATGTGAGAGTAGGCAGTTAGCTAGACATCAGCAGGGGAAAGGGGCCAGCCTGACGGACCCCTGACCAGCCCCTGAGCCCTCCTCAGTTCCCAGTTTCACAGTCAAGGATGCCTAGCTTATCAGGAGGCCCAGACAGCCCAGGACACCTAGACCATCAAGAGGCCCAGCACCACAGGGGCTTCCATGTTGCACTCATTGGCCTCAGTCACTTCCACTGAGAATTCCTGCCGTAGGCACCCCCAGGCTACTCCCACGGCTGATTTCCTGTGTAGGGTGGGCCCAATCACGGCCACAAAGGCTGTCCTCTGTCCGGTGGATCTGATTAACCACCGGCTGTGCACATCCCTCAGCAGCATCTCCCCCCGGCTGGACCTCAGCTCCTTCCACTGAGGCATGTCCTTCTGGGTCAGCAGCGTTCTTGCTCTTTGGAGGGACTTCCTTGTATGACAGGCAGACATTCCTTTTGACCCAGCTGTTCCCTCTGAAAAGTTTCTCTCCTTGCCACAGGTTTGGCCTCCACCCACCAAAGTTCTTCCTTCCTGATAGGTTCTAATTTCTGAGTCAGAAAGACCCCACTCAAGTTCTCACCTGATGGCTTCCTGTGTTTATGATCTTGGTCATCGTTGTCATGGTCAAATGAGGTAAAAAATGTGAAAGAACTGAAGCCAATGCCAGCCCCAGAGATGCTCAAGGAACAATGGTTCAACCTAGCCCTGTCTTCCTGGGGCCTCCTCTTCCCATGGAAATAATAATAATAATATTTATTGAGCTTTCACCACGTGCCAGTACTGCGCAAACAGCTATGTGTATATTCTCGTACTTAATCCTCCCAATAACCACTTTCTAAATAAGGAAACTATGGCATGGAGAAGTTCAATTACTTGCCACAAACCAACAACTGGTAAATGACAGAGGTCCATCTGAGTCCACATGTTGGGGCTTCACCACTATGCTAGCTTGCCACGTCTATATTCTGGCTGGGGAGAAAATGCCCAGAGAGAATAAAGGAAGCTTCTCTCATGATCTTTTCCAGCCTATGAACTTCAAGAGTGCCCAGACCCAGAGCCCTTTGCCAATGGCATGGTGAGGGGAGCTGGCTACAACGTCGGACAGTCAGTGACCTTCGAGTGCCTCCCGGGATATCAACTGATGGGCCACCCCGTCCTCACATGTCAACACGGCACCAACCGGAACTGGGACCACCCCCTGCCCAGGTGTGAAGGTATGTCCCCCCATCATCCTTGACGAGTCTTCCCAGGGGAACTGATCCAGAGCACTCCCACGCTCGCCTGCCTGCTCCTTGGAGTCACGCATGCTCGGAGGTCCAGGCAATCCTTGTCCATCCTGTTTTCCTATGGAAGGGGCACAGCCTATCCAGGGAAGGGTCCTGGGGACAGAGCTCTCTGCCAGTGCTAGGGAGGACCAAGAGGGGATGCGGGCCACAGTGAAGGGAACGCATACTCAGCCCTTGGGAGATCTGACTTGCTGAGCTAGGTGTCCCGCCAGAAGGGAGGCCCACGTGAGGGCGCAGGAGCCAGCGGTATGCAGCAGGGGAGGGAAAGCTAACCATGGCACCTGCCCAAGGGGAGAGGGGACCAAGGTCACTTCCTGGGAAACGCATGGTTCCCTTCTTCACCTGCCCCCACCCCTTTATCCTCTTTCTCCTACATGGGCCAGAGAGATCTGTTGGTAACAGTAGGGAACGGAGCTAGAGCGGCATTTTCCAGGGTCTTCATTAACCAGAACCAGGCTGGACGAAGAGGAGAGGCTGTGCTCTTGCTGTGTCCGTCTGCGCACCTCAGTTCTACTTTCCTTCCCTTTTCACTCTTGTAGCCCAGCATTTTCGTGCAGAAGCTGGGATTTGTCTTGAAAGGGGAAGGTTTGGCAGGGAAATGGTATAGTTTCAGAGAAAGAGCCCTGGCTCTGGGGGCAGGTCACCCTGGGCTCCGTTCCTGAACCACCTCAACCTCTCTGAGCCTCAGTTTCCTCCTAAGTACAATGGCACTTCTCAGTCCACTTTTTGAAAGCTGGAGGGCTTGGAGATGGCTCATGTGACATGCCCAGCACAGAAACTGGCTCACAGACGGTGAGCTCCCAGTATGAACTCTGCAAAGAAACAGATCTTGTTTGTAGAACTGAGCTGCTCTGGAATTAGAATACAGGATGGTAATTTCTAAAACTATTAAACCCCTAGTTAGTTTTCCGGATTTTCAGAACTGTCTCTGTACATAGCCGGTCCATCATTCTAGGGCTGTTGTTTGCTCACTTGCTGTGTGACCAGCTTCTCTGTGGACCATTTTCCTTTTATTCCTTTCTATTCCTTGTTTGATTTCTTACAGCATCAGAGGAGAGAGAAAAGAACAGTGTTTTCGCACACAAAGTTCTTCCCTTGGTTTCCTTGACTCCATAGTCTCTTTCCAGCTACCTTTCTGCCTGTGCCACCTGTTGGACGATCTTTTTCTTTGTCTGCCAATTAAGTGTTGCGCTTTGAAGTTTTTTCCTAAGACTCTCTTCTCTTCTTTCCATCATCTTTTTCCATGTCTCCAAGGCCATCTTTATCTGCAACCTTGCATTCCCAAGATCTATGCCTGTGTATCTGATTCCTTACTAAGTATCTGGACTTATCCAGAGGCATCTAAATCCCAACATATTAGAACCTTAACTCACCATCTTTCTGCCATTAAATTGAAATCCTCATCTAATGAAGGGCACCTCTAGTCACGCAGTTACTCAGCCCTTAATTTGGGCACTGTCAGTCTTCATTATCTGACATATTCCCCAAGTCCTCCTCATTCTATGTACTGATGCCTCCACACTCTCTGTCCACTGCCTCTACCTTAATCCAGGCCACCACTTAGACGAGGCTCCTGGCTGGTCTCCCCACCTCAAGTCTTATACTCCTCAATCCATTTTTCGTAATGTAGCGAGAGCATGCCTTCAAAACCGTCAGTATACTCCAGATGCTCCCCTGCTCAGAAGCCAGTAAGGCTTCCCCTTCTCCCTTGGGGTAAATCCCAAACCTTGGGCCTAGTCACTGCTTACCTCCCAATATTCTCTACTCAAAGTCGATGCTCCAGCTAAGCTGAAATACTTGCAGTTTCCCAACATGCCATCTTCTCTTGCCTCTGGTCCTTAGCACATGCTGCCCCTGCTTCACACAACATTCCTCTCCTCTCTGCCTTGCCTGCTTAGCCCTTGTCATCTATCAGGTCTGGGTCTAAATATGAATTCTACCAGGAATCCTCCCTACCCAACACAGCTGAGTCCTGTGTTCCCGCAGCATTCCGTGTTGACCCCGTTGATGGCGTGCTCCACCTGGGGCTGTAGAGGCCAGTATACCAGCTGTAGCCCAGTGGGTTGCAAGTGCCTGGAACAGAACCGTGCACCGTGATGACTTTGCTCCCCCTTGTCTCCCCAAGCCACATGTAGGATGGGATGTCCTTGCATAGCCTTCTGAGATGCATATGCACTTACAGGACCCCTGTCCTCTGCTTGGAGGCATTAGGATTCTTTCTCCTCAGCCTGGTCAGCCCCCATTCAGATGTCTGCTTGATGGCCCATGCCAACCAAATGCACTCATTAGTCTAGACCAGGGTTTTGTTGTTTATTTGTTTTGGGTTTTTGTTTGTTATCCCTAGAATCCCTTTTTCTTTCTTCTTGGTGACTAAATGTGAGCACTATGGAAATGTCAAGGCTTGTTTACTCACCTACCTAATGCCTAGACCAGAGTGAGTCTAAAATTGGTATCACTTTTGGGGGACAGAACAATAAGGAGAGAGGACCATACCTATGCAGCAAATGCCTTTTCTGTGAGCTATGTAACTAAGCTGAACATCTCACCTACACAGTTCACCTAACCACCACCATCCTGTGATGGGGGTGCTTAGTCCCATTTTACAGGTGAAGAAAGAGAGACTAAGCTACTGTCTAAGGTTACCTGGTCAGTAAGTGGGATAGTCATGATTCAAACCCCACCTTAGCCTCACCACAGCTTTCCTCAACTCATAAGTCAAAACCAAAAGTACCACTCTAAGAATCCCAGAAAAAAAAGAGACACCTTCGTAGTTTCTTAGGTCTTAGCAGCAAAAGTACTACAGCCCTGACTCTAACAGCTGCCCATTCCTAGGAAGGGAGAAGGAGCAACTTTAGTGTGTCCTTGCTTGTGGGCAGGTGTCATCCACGAGAAAGGGAAAGAGGGAGCTGGGGGCTGAGGCGGGCCCACAGAGGCCCCTGCATGGGAGACTGTGGGCCAGCTGGGGAGCAGTGCGTTGGGGCTGGTGGGGAAAGCCAGGCATGGCCATCCTCAGCCATCTCCTCCCCCATCTGCCTGACTCCTTGAGCAGGGTGATCTGTGCTGGGAGTTGGGACCACATTGGGAAGGCATCTGAATTCTCAGCTGGGGGGTGATCTCCAGCACTGATCTGTTTGTGTCCCCTCCCTGGCAGTCCCCTGCGGTGGGAACATCACCTCCTTCAACGGCACTGTGTACTCGCCTGGCTTCCCCAGTCCATACTCCAGCTCCCAGGACTGTGTCTGGCTGATCGCCGTGCCCATTGGTCATGGCGTCCGCCTCAACCTCAGCCTGCTGCAGACGGAGCCCTCCGGAGACGTCATCACTGTCTGGTAGGCCAGCTGCTGTGTCGACCGCCAATTAGAAAGGGGTGTTAGCTGGGCTCTGAACTGAATTGCCCACCTATTTGTTCAGAAAAATGAGCCGAATGGGTTTAAATGGTTGTCAGCCTCCTGGCTTTCAAATAAGCATAGTAAATAAGGGCTCAGCTTCAATTAGCCCTTATGACTCCTTGAAGGGAGAGGTGGGAGGGCAGGGGCTCCTTCCCTGGAGACCTGCTGAGGGTCAGAATATCAGTGGGTGAGTGAATGGGAGTCAACAAGCATAGATACACAGACTTCGCTCAGTGTTTCAAGTCCAAACCAATATTCTGCATTTACCCAAGATAAGCTACGCAGACTAAAGAGCTTTGGGGTAGAGCTATATGAAGTCACCCCAGTCATCTCATGCTGAACCTGTGCTATCCGACAGCACTTTCTGCAGGGATGGAAGTGTTCTGTGTCTGATCCGTCCAACAAGGTAGCCACTGGCTGCAGGTGGCTGTTGCATACTCAAATGTAATGAGAGTGACTGAGGACCTGTGTTTGAAACTTTATTTAATTTTAGTTTAAATGTAAATAGTCACCTGTAGCCAGTGGTTACCAAATTGACAGCTCAGCTCTAAGTAATAATGTTAGAGTATCTTGATTTAATTTTAAAATGGGAATACAGTATGTTAATAAGTGTAGTTTCCTAGACAGTTCTTTCCAGACCACTGGATCATTAAACAAAGACATCATTTAAAAATTCCTTTGGAGATTACTCCATTCTGGGAATCAGCAGAAATAAAATTCTTCCCAAAATTCCCAGGGCTGGATAACTGTAACCAGACAGTTCTGAATTGATTTCCAGCTCAATTCGCAGGCAATGGCCAAGAACAGACTAAATAATTTTCAGGGAAGAAATCCTGTGTCTAGAAAGGCAACATGGTATGGCTCCTGCCTCGGGGAGCAAGGTAAAGGGGCTGGTGGAGGGCAGCGCGGGCTTCCCACACCTCTCCCTTAGCCCTGCCCTATCGCTGCCTCAGACTGCGAGCGCCTGCAGTAACCACAGGCCTGCTCAGTGGCTCCTCCTGTGGGTGAGACTGTACCCCAGGAGCCCATTAAGGAAACTAGGCTCATAACAATCAGGTGAATGAGGAATCAATGTGGGCTTCACTGACTCTCAGCTTTGTTGGGTGACTGAGTTGGGAGAGATTGGACAGAGGTGTGTAGGACATTGAAGAAAGGCAGCACCGGGTGAAGAAGGGTCACAGCCACCCACTCAGGGTCTCTTAAGGCCACTGGTAGCACCGGGTGAAGCAGGCCGCCAAGATAACTCATGGCATGCCAGGACCTTCTTTCCTACCTGCAGGGATGGGCCACAGCAGACAGCTCCACAGCTTGGCGTCTTCACCCGAAACTTAGCCAAGAAAACACTGCACAGCTCGTCCAACCAGGTCCTGCTCAAGTTCCATCGTGATGTGGCCACAGCTGGGATCTTTGCCATAGCCTTCGCCGGTCAGTATGGAGGCCTGGGCTGCCGGGAAGAAACCGGCTCTCAAGTCAGAGCTGAGCTTGACCCCTGCTTCACTATTCCCATCATGTGACTCTTAATAAGTTATATAGCTTCTCAGCCTCAGTGTCCTCAAGTGAGGACACAGTTATAAGAATTAAATGTGTCAGCCTACATGGAATCACCTGCACGGGGTTCCATAAATGCTGGTTTTCCTTCTCCTGTACATTACTAGGGCAGGGAGGCACATGACGCCAACCCTTGGGGTCAAGCCCAAGCTTAGGGGCAGCAGGTTGAGGTTTCTCATTCCACTCACTCACATCTACTGGCTGAGTTCTCCATTTGCCTGTGCCCCAGCTTGCCCCTTAGCACTTTCTAGAGGGTTGTTCCAATCCAAAGGAATCCAAGACCTCTATTTACCTCATGGGAAGTGCTGTGCATGAAGAAGTCACAGAGAATTCAGACCAGAGGAGCATGAAAGATTCAGGGTGCGTTGATCCTCACCAGCCCGTTTTCTTCTATGTGTCCATTGATGGACCTGAGTATTTCCTCATGCTTGTTATAATGAATACAACATAGAAAAACTTACAGAAAGTTTTCTGTGGGCTTGTGCCCATCTCTGGAATAATTCTCCATGTTTACAGTTTGCAGAGCATTGCATATATTTGCACTAGAAATCAGGAAAGCTTGGCTTTATGCCTGGCTGCACCTCGGGCCAGGTGTGTGACCTTGTGGAGTTCTCCCCACTTGAGACTTCAGTTTCTTCACCTATAGAATTAGGGGCTTAGGGTTTATGACTTCTAAGAATTATTGATGTAGTAAGGCAAATATTTTTACCTCCCTTTAGAGATGAGAAAATGAGGGCCAAGGAAGGCTTGCCCAAAACTGCTTGAACAGAACTGGGAACAGAATCCATTCCTTTTGGTTCTACATTGTGCGCTCTGCGGGACTGCGCACTGCTATTGCATCGTACAGAAACTTGAACACATTCAGACTTATACCCTTGAAAGAGGTGACAGACAAACAGAGACAAAGAGAAACATCAATACTCAGAGCATAAGCAGCTCTAGCCTCCATTCCCAGGGAGCATGATATAGAGATGAGACCCCACCTGTCAGTCTGCCTCCATACCCAGGCCCCTCTTGTTGGGAATACCTCTCACCCCACTAATGGGACCCAGGCTTTAAGGCTATGGCATTATGACTCTATGTGACTTGACTATAGAGTGAGAGACTGTGGACTTCAGAGTCAACACAGACTCGGGTTCAAATCTCTGCCACATACAAGCTGTGTGACATTGGGTCTGTCATGTCTGTCATTTCCACGCCTCAATTTCATTATCCACAAAGTGGGGATAATATCACTACCTAACCTCACAGAGCTAAATCAAATAATACATGGAAATCCTATGCCTCAGATGCATCAGGCATGGTCCTCCCTGGTTGATTTTAAATCAAGGTTAGACCTGCTTGGTTACTCCAAGAGTGCCTCTTGGTTTCAGTGACCACACTTCTAAAGTTTTAGTATCTCTCAGTACATTTTTCAGCCAACACATCTATAGAAAAAAAAGACTGTTACATCAAAATATAATATAACATTTTAAATAAAACTCTATGCAAGAAAAGCCTCAAGTTATACTCACTGCAATTGGTAAAATGTCAGAATTCCATGTGAACATTTTCACATGGAGGAGGTGGAGCCAGGCATAAAGCCAAGCTTTCCTGATTTCCAGTCAAATATGTGCAATGCTCTGCAAACTGTAAACATGGACAATTATTCCAGGGATGGGCACAAGCCCACAGAAAACTTTCTGTAAGTTTTTTAATGCTGTCTTCATTATAACAATGTGTGTGACGTTCATTATGAACCGTGCTGTACCTCCTAGTGCTACCCTAAACACATTCCCATGTCTCCCGTATTTTGCTCTGTTTTGCCTAGGATTTGACAGTGTCTCAAGCTGAGAAAGTTTGCATGGTGCACGAAGGTGTGCAAGTATGTGTGGGATAATACATAGAATCATGCTAATTGTTGGGTGATCAAGAAGTCGTGTTTCATGTATTTAACTTCTAGCACAATGGTTTCTTGCATGAATATATAACATTTTATTGTCTTAAATACTTTTTGGGGCTGGGGTTAACACATTGTAATTTGTTTCCATTTAAAGTAATGGGGAATACACTCCTAGTTAGCATTGTTACACCGAACATCTGATTTCCAGGAATGGATTACTGACATTCAGGAAGAGATGCCTGTACTTTAAAAAGTCCATACCCTTTCATCATTCCTAGTTTTTAAAAAGGAGAAAAAAAAATGCCTAAAAGATGCACATATAAGAGGATGTTCATCACAGTTTTATTTTAAACTGCAAAACTTTGGAAACCTAAATGGTTAGTAACAAAGTATCTATTAAATCAGTTCTTGTAAGTCATATAATTAAATCCTTTATTGTCATTTCAATCATTTTTTAAGAAATTTAATTACACGGGAAAATTCTTGTAGTATGTTAGTAAGTGCACAGGGATCAACACAACATATATAACATGATTTTGTTATATATGCAAACTTTGTAAAAGATAAATATTTATATGTGCAGAACATATATGCTCTAAGAACTTCAGTAGAGGGTCAACAGTGGTTATCTCTGGGAGGGCAATGGATGAGTTTAACTTTTCTCTTACTGTTTTCATATAAAATCTCATTTTTCTCTAATGATGATGTATTAGATTTGTAATTTTTTTTAAAAAAGAAGAATGCTATTTCAAAAAAATATAGCAGGGATTGAGGTCACTTTGAAAATGACAATAATTGCAGCAGTAGCCATGGCCACAGCAGCTAACACTTAAATAGCACTTGACTATATTAATTCATAGATAATGAATAAAAGCCACCCTAGAAGCCCACAGTGAATTTGGCCTCAGTAATACCATCCACATATAGTCCAGTGTCTGCCCTGAGGATGGTTTCCAGTGTAGAAAATCCACTGAAGCCAGAAGTGTTTGGCCAAAGGTCAGAGGGAAACAAGCTGACCTCAGTGGGCCCTCAGATAAGCCACACACAGTATTTAGATGTTGAGGAATGGAAGGAAAACAGGACTTGAGAGCAGCCAGGCCTGGATTCAAATCCTGCCTGGGCCGCTTACCTCCCCTATGATCTTGAAGAAGTAACTGAGCCCTACTGAATCCCAGCTTCCTCATAAGTAGAGTAAGAACAGCTCTCAGGGTGAGCAGCTCTTGTGATAGTTAAAGGTGACAGAGTGTGAAAGTGCCTAACATATAGAAGGTACCCAATAAATGCTTCTCTCTGCTTCGCTTCAGTGCTAGTGACTGTCACTGGCTTCTTCGATCCCTCTCCTTTATGATTGGTCCTAAAATATGGTTGCTGGTATTTGCATTAAAAAAAAAGAATGACAGTAGTTAAGTAAAATATAGTGCTTGGTTAAACTTATCCTGTATATAGATCAATACTCATTAATATCTGCCGTGTGAATGAATGAAGAATGAGAAAGGGAGGCATTGAGCAAATGAATGACTACATGCTCTGAGAATGATGTTCTTACACCACTCGTCTGCTTTTGTCTTTTCAGCTTATCCACTCACCAAATGCCCTCCTCCCACCATCCTCCCCAATGCCGAAGTCGTCACAGAAAATGAAGAGTTCAACATAGGTACCCCCTCCCAAAGCAGCCAGGACTGGGCTGGCAAGGAGCTGGGTAGAGGCGGGGGCTGGCCAACGAGGCTCCTTTCTTCCTGCAAGGGAGAGAAACAGTAGGCCTGGTACAAGAGGACTGATATTCCATCAGCTGAGTTTGCACCCAAAATGCAATCTTTTTCCTTTTAGCCATACCTAAGCAGAGGAGCTGGGAAAGCAGTTTTCTTCTGTGATTCAAGTCAGTGTGTTTTTGAGAAGTAAATCCATGCAAGACAGTATAAAAAGTTCTGGGAATGTGGAAACATTCCTAGGCTCAGCAAGACTGAGCTCTGAGAAGGGGTAGCAGCTGTCCGGGTCATTTGATTGGAGTGGAGCTAGTTAAGCCTGAATTGAATGCAACCTACCTCTGATTATCTGCCTGGAAGGAGGGCCAGTCAGCCTTGCCCAGACTTCTCCAGGGAATCCCCATATTGATCTCTCTCTGACAGGTGACATCGTACGCTATAGGTGCCTTCCTGGCTTTACCTTGGTGGGGAATGAAATCCTGACTTGCAAACTTGGAACTTACCTGCAGTTTGAAGGGCCACCCCCAATATGTGAAGGTAATAGCACTGAGCCATGCCTTTATGGGTCTAGAGTTCCTCCAAAACATAGCCCTGTTTTACTCCTCTTTGTATCCCCATTCCCTGCCCTTAAAGTAAAAGGTCACTTAATGAATGTCTGGATGAATGAGTGCTTGCTCTAGATAGATTCTCTGACATTAGGTCTGGGGCTACAGATTGGCCATTATGACCACATTTATTTCTGTCTTCCTTTTTTCTAACTGGCATTCCCTGGAAATGACATATTGATCCTGGGAGGAGGATGTTCTGGGCCCCAGAGTGGGGCTTGCCCCACTGGCGTGCAGAAGTGCTCAGCTCCTGCGTGTGAAATAGGAAACCAGGAGGCCACAGTTGTCTTCATCCCAGTGCAATGCCTTGACATAAGATAAATTCACTTTACCAAGTTGTCCCAGCTAGGACCAAAATACCACACTCCACTCATGCAGCATCTGACCTAGCGCAAGATTCTAACTGTCCCGTGCCTTGGTTTTCTGATTTGTAAAAGAAAGATACTGATATCACTGATGCCATGCCCTTATCATGAGGAATTAAATGGGTTCATAATGTAAAGCACTTTAGAACTATGCCTGGCACGTAGTAACTGCTCGGTGTGGGCTCTTGTTATTGTTACTAGTACTACTACTGCTTCTAGTACTATAGCCAACAAATATTGGTCTAGGGATAAGCAGGTCAACTTCTTCACCTTTTGGAAAGCAAGAGTAGGGAGAATTTGCAATATGCAGTATTAGTGAGAAAGGGAGAGGTCACAAACTCCAGTAGTAGGCTGCCCCCAATATATTGAGAAATTTGGTATTATTTCACTTGAGCTGACCCACCCACATAGAGAACACCCAGCCCCCAGTAAAAGTGAACTTTTGCCTTCATCCTGCTCCAGGACTTCCATGACTTGCTCCAGCCTTACTTTCTCATCTCTGACTGTTTCTGTGTCTCCACGGCTCCAATCTTCTTAGCTTTACTCCCCATCCTCAGCCTCATGCTTCCCTCTGGGACTCAGTGTTGAACTTGGCTTCTCAAGATGTGACTGTTCATAGTCTTTTTAGTTGTATTGGGGTATATGAATTATCCCAATATGCCATGCAACTAACCCACCTGAAGTGTATGCTTCAAAGGCTTGTAGTATATTCAATTTTGCAACCATTACCACACCAGTTTTAGAGCATTTTCATCACCCCAAAAAGAAACCTTGTACCCATCAACAGTCAGTTCCCATTTCCTTCCAGCCTCTTCAGGTCTGGCAACCAACCTAGTTTGTGTCTCCACGAATTTGCCTATTCTGGATATTTCATATAAATGGAATCCTACAATGTGCGGTCTTTTATGACTGACTTCTTTCACTTAACATAATGTTTTCAAGGTTCATCCACATTGTACCATGTATCTGTACTTCATTCCCTTTATATTTTTTTGAAGTATAGTTGACATACAATCTTATGTTGGTTTCAAATATAGGACACAGTTCATTCCTTTTTATTGCCAAAGAATGTTACATTGTATAGATACCACATTTTATTTATCCATTTATCAGTTGATGATATTTAAGTTGTTTCTACTTCTGGATATTATGAATAATGCTGTCATGAACATTCATGTACAAGTTTTTGTGTAAACATGTTTTCATTTCTCTAGGTATGTATCTAGGAGTAGAATTGCTGGGTCATGTGGTAACATTATGTTTAAACTTTTGAGGAACTTCCAGACTATTTCCCTCAGTGGCTGAATCATTTTCCATGCCCACCATCAGTTCCAAATTCTCTACATCCTCTATTATAATTATGACTTTTTAATTAAAACTATCCTAGTAGATGTAAAAGGCTCCCCACTGTGGTTTCGATTCATATTTTCCTGATAGCCGATGATGTTGAGCATTTTTTCATGTGCTTATTGTCCATTTGTGTATCTTCTTTAAAGATTTGTCTATTCAGACCCTTTGTCCATTTTAACTAGGTCATTTTTCTTCTTATTGTTGAGTTGTAATTCTTTATGTATTCTAGATACAAGTCCCTTATCATGTATGTGATTTGAAAAAAAAATTTCCCACTCTGTGGGTTGTCTTTTCATTTTCTTGATGGTGTTCTTTAAAGCAAAAAAAATAGTTGATTTTGATGATACCCAATTTATATTTTTTTCATTTGTTTGCTTGTGCTTTTGCTGTTATATCTAAGAAATCATTGCCTGATCCAAGGTCAAGAAGATTTACATCTTTGTTTTCTTCTAAGAGTTTGTAGTTTTAACTCTTATATTTAGGTCTTTCATCTGTTTTGATTTAGTTTTTATACATGATGTGAGGTAGGGGTCCAACTTCATTCTATTGTATGTGGCTATCCAGTTGTCCTGGCACCATTTATTTGAAAGACTATTCTTTCCCCAGTGAATTGCCTTGGTGGGGGGGGCACCCTATCAAAAATCAATTGACTATAAATTTGGGAGTTTGTTTCTTTATCCTCAATTCTATTCTTTTGATCTATAAGTCTATCCTTATGCTAGTACCATACTGTCTTGATTACTATAGCTTTGTAGTATGTTTTAAAATCAGGAAGTGTGAGTCCTCTAACTGTGTTCTTCTTTCTCAAGATTATTTTGGATATCCTAGATCTATTGAATTTCCATATGAATTTTTGGATCAATCAATATCTGTAAAGAAGCCAGCTAGAATTTTTATAAAGGTTAAGTTGAATCCATACATCAGTCTGGGTGGTATTGCCATCTTACTAATAGTAAGTCTTCTAGTCCAGGAACATAGAATGTTTTTCTGTTCATAGTCTCTTCAATATAACTTCATTTCACCTTTTGGCTTTATTCTGTTCCTTTCTACCTCAGCTAATTCCCTGTCCAATGAAGTTCTAATCTCCTATGGCAAGAACCAAACATTTTCTATTGTCCCATAAGCATGTCTTTTACTATGGCAATATAGAAAATTTGGTGAAATTCAAATCTAAAAATATCACAGTGTAACTATAGAACATCAACATAAAAAATGTTATAGCCATTATAAAGAAAGGACAAATCAGACTCAGCATAATTGCATCAGCCAAAAAATAAAATGCAGGAGGAAAAATAATTGTAAACTGAAATTCTAAACGCAGCCAGATTATCATTTAATTGTGAAAATGAATTACTGAAATCTTCAAATGCATAAAAACTAGGTAAAATTACTGACTTACTAAAAGCATAACTAGCGGTTATATTTTAGTGCATTAGTCAGAATAGGACAGGCATATGTTGCAATAACAAGCAGCTTAACAACGTCTCAGTGGTTAATACAACAATGTATTATTTCTTCTTCAGGCAAAATTTGCTATAGTCCAGTGACTCAACAGAGCCTGTGACTTTAATGATCCAGGCTACTTGAGTCTTATGTTCCTCTCTGAAAACTAGGCCTCCCCCTTGATCCTACATGGCAGTAGGGTAAGAGAAAGAAAGCATATCCACATAAGGGCTTTTCACTTCCTCAGCCCCAAAGTGACACATGTTATTCCAGTCATACTTCATTGGCCAGAAATAGGCACATGGATGGAAAGTGAAGCTTCTTTATATGATCAGGAAATAAAAGGCAATCTGATATTGGTAAACACTGGAAATATCTGCCACATTCATCAAGAAAAAAATGAATATGAATAGAGTGGTTCAGATGCAAAAAAGTAATTAGTCAAGAAAGCAGTAAGTGTGTAGTAAATCTAAACAACACTGACTGTAGAAAGTAAAAAATATAAAGACAACTGGACAAATAAATGACATTGGAAAACCTACTTAGAAGAAAGAAAAGTGACCTGAGGACTCTTTCCTGTTACGGAGAAGCATAGATGTTGATTAACCCTGTACATTATTTAAAATATATAAATTTAGATATAATACTAATTTTGGAGATAGTTTATTTAAATTAATTATAGCCATAGTATGTGTAAGCTCTAAATACATGACTAAAACTAAAGAGAATAAAGAAAATTAATACAGTAGAAAACATTAAAGGAGAAAAACAGAAAGAAGGTAGCAATACTAAGTGCAAATATATTTGTAACCATAGTAAATATAATTAAATAAAACTGCTAATTAAGGGATACAGACTTTCAGATTAAAGTCTAGTTATAAGCTTTCCATAAACTTAGACTTGAATGCCTTTATCTGCCTCCCTAAAGTCACAGTAGAAAGATGTCACTCATCCTTGGTATGAAACAAAACTTTGAAAAAATAGAAAGCAAATACTAAAATCCCCAAGATCGGGTATAGCAAAAATAATATTGAGACAGAAAGTATTAAAGGGAATAAAGACAGAAATTTTATACCAAGAAAGAAAATCTATCAAACATATAGAACAGTCAAAAATTTCTTTGTACCTAATAACATAGTACTGAAATACATAAAGGAAAAAAATGACAGAATTACAGGGAGAAAAGGACAAATTCACTATTACAGTTGGAGATTTTAACACCTCTTTCAGTGACAGACCAAAAATAAGAAGTTATTTATAACATTAAAATAATGCGGGTCTATCAATTAGTGAGGTTTTGCTGCATAAAACCATGTCAAAATGTAGAGGCTCTAAACAGTTATCACTATTTTCTACAAAAGATACCCTTTAAATATAAGTACCAGATAGATTGCAAGTAAAAGGAGAGAAAAAGATATTCTTTGCAAAATGGTAAATAGAAGAACATAAAGAAATTTGGGGTAATATTGTCAACAAGGAGTATTACCAGAAATAGAGATATTTTATAATGACAAAAGTGTTAATTCCATTAAAAAGTATATGTAAATGTATATGCAGATGATAAGAGAGCTTCAAAAGACATGAAGGAAAAACTGACAAAACTAAATGTGAGAAAGTAAAGGCAAATACAGAATGAGAAGATACTCACTATACATATATTTTTTTAAAAACTTGTGTCTAGACTATGTAAAGAATTTTTACAACTCAACAATAAGACAATCTGATAAAAATGTGGACAAGAGACTTGAATAGACCCTCTACCAAAAAAGATATATGAATAACCAGTAAGTATATGAAAAGGTGCTCAACATCATTAGTCATCAAGAAAATGCAAATTAAAGACATAATGAAATACTACTATGCACCCACTAGAATAGCTAAAATTTAAGACTGAAAATGCTAAGTATTGACAAGGATGTGAAGCAACTGAAACTTTTGTGTATGCTGGTTGAAATGTAAAATTATAGTCATTTTGGAAAATTGATAGGCAGTTTCTTTCAAAGTTAAACATACACCTACCCTTTTACTAGGCACTTTTATTCCTAGTTACTCATCCAAGGTAATGAAAACCCATATCCACAAAAAAGAGATGGAGAAGCCATTGCACAGAGAGGAAATAATATCTTCCAGACCACACAGGTAGTAAGTGACAGAAGTAGGCTATAAATCTAGGTGTGTTTGACTCAGAATCTCATGTTCTTTCCTCTACTCTATACTTTCTTTGTACAAAACAAACCTATTTAATAAATTAACTCTTGGATTTGAGGATGCCTTACTGTTTTCTGTATGTACATATTCCCACCTATGCCAAAGCCCATATCAGAGCTAAGTGATTCCAACACACTGGACAGGCCTGAGTCACAGCAATATAGTAACGCTGACACAATCTGAGGTCACCTCATGCCATGGGGCAATATAATGATAAATGTTGGGGTCTTATCTGAATATGCTCAAATATAGTGTTTTTCCACTGGTTGTCTTTTGCACCGAGGAAATGTGTCGGCCCTAGTGCCACCTCCATCCCACGTACATGGTATTTCTCTTTCTCTCTCCAAGTGCACTGCCCAACGAATGAGCTTCTGACAGACTCCACAGGTGTGATCCTGAGTCAAAGCTACCCTGGAAGCTATCCCCAGTTCCAGACCTGCTCCTGGCTGGTGAGAGTAGAACCTGAATATAACATCAGCCTCACAGTGGAGTACTTTCTCAGTGAGAAGCAGTATGATGAGTTTGAGATCTTTGATGGTAAGTCCAGTGTTGTATAGTTCCCTGCTGCAGAAGGCACGGACTTGCTTTAGACCCCTAGGAGTTTACACCTTGGCCTCCTTATCAGAGCTTGCCAGAGGCTTCAAACAACAATATCTTTCTCTATCACAGAAACCCCAATACCATGGAAGTTGATGGGTTATATAGCCCAAGGGGCCGGGCTGCTGTATTACTTTCTTACTCTAGCCGTAATCAAAGCTAGCACCCTGAATGTCAACCAATAAATGGGTCATAGCAGTATTCCCAAGGGAAGAGTATGCTGCCTCCAAAACCCAGAGGGGTCTGCCAAACATTGTGCTTCTTTCTTGGTGGTACAATAACTTGCTCTTCAACTTGAAGGAAATGTTTCAGCATGTCCCAAAGCGCTGGACCCTACAAATTTCACCTGACTCTTTGTAGGCTTTATCTCCTACCCTTTGGAGCACGTATGTCTTGCAAAGGCATCTATCTACACCAGGTGTCTCTTCTGTCTTATCAGATCCCATTAATACAATGTCATCAATAGAGAGAACCAGTATGTTATATTCTGCAGGATGTCCAGATGGTCCACATCTCCTCATACAATACTGTGATAAAGAGCAGGAGAATTAACATAACTCTGGGGCAAGGCCACACATGTATACTGTTGCCTGTCTCATGTGAATGCAAGGTGCTTCAATCCTTTCTGACGGTGTGGAAAAGAACACATGGCTACATCATTACTGCATCCCATAGAACCAAGGCTCTGTTAATCTGCTCTAATGAAGATTACTACATCTGGCACAGCTATTGCAACTAAGGCTCCTACTTGGTTCAGTTTGTATGAGAGATGGACCAGGGCCAAGACTCCATTTATTCCAACCCCAACTCTCAAGACGCTGCTACTCAAACAGAGGAGCCACGATAATGCTTTCAATTTTGCTATTGAAATTTTCAATACACGAAAATTTCAGAGAGTCCGCAGATATCAGCATCAATTCACACTCCATGTCCAAAAAACATTCAAAATACCTGGACATTCCTTTTTCTCCAATATTCAGTTACCTGAGGAAATAGTGGCAGGTCTTTGGGGGATGGATGGAGGGATCACTACTATACACAATTGGTGTCACTTTGTAGGCCCCTTTCTCATGGGGATCCAGCCTCTTCTTCAGCCAAATATTCTAAAGAAATGAAACCTGGCTCAGTCTCCAAATTCGGTCAGGGATTGTAGCTTTCCCCTGTGGTTAACTGGGTTAACTGTACTCACCCTTTTAGTTATGTACTCGTGATCT
This sequence comes from Manis javanica, assembly GCF_040802235.1. NCBI lineage: Eukaryota > Metazoa > Chordata > Mammalia > Pholidota > Manidae > Manis > Manis javanica. Next base: position 25,215,346 of record NC_133159.1, on the reverse strand, counting down.
GATTTGTTCTTCTATTCCTGTTTCTTGGCTGCCCATCTGTCTTGCCTTTGGAATGCTGGATCCTGGGAGCCATCTCCTTAGATCCTGCAGCTTAGGATCTCCCACCTGCCATTCCTACCTTGCCTCCCTTGTTAGTGATTATACTAACCTCACTTCCGATTGTGAAGGGCTCCCACCAGGCCTCTGTAATCTAGAATCTTCTCATCCCCTTCAATACAGAAGCCCAGTTCTGTGACAGCATCTCCTGCCATCAGTTTCAGCCTGCGGAGGACAGCCATTACTCAGGTTGTCCCTGATGCCTCACCAGTACATTTTACTGCTTTAGGAACTGGTGTATATACCCTGGTCCTCCTGAGGAACATGGCCAGCTAATGGGTGTTCTGGTCTGATACAGTAGACCTATTCTGACACGCCACTCCTCTGGCCCTTTTCCCCCCGCCATCATATCTTGTCACGGCAGTTCTGACAACTCTATTTTGCTTAATATGGTCTATTACTATTGCCAAGCTTCCCAGAGCTGTCTCAGCAGCATATTAGAACTATCATTTGGCTACTTCTAGGGCAATAAATCCTGTGTTATGGATTACCCAGCTTTATATCCTGCCTTCTTGAACCAGCTTCCTCAGGAGGTACTCACAAGCATTGAAGGGAGGAAAAAAGAAAAGGAGGGCCTTTCCAGGAGAATCCTGGGAAGCCTTTGAAACCCAGTTTCTTCCATTAACCAGCTGCTTGACCTTGGGCAAGTCCCAAGATGGCAAATAGATTTCATCGCAGCTGCCAGCTCCTGAAGGTTGACTTGGTTAACTGTACTCACCCTTTTAGTTATGTACTTGTGATCTGATTTGTTCTGGTCTGATACAGTAGACCTATTCTATGTGCCCGTGGCTGCAGAGAGGGGAGGAGAAGGATGAATGAGCACATGCTGGCCAGGAACAAGGTACCCGGCTGTTCTGAGCCTTCACGTCCTCCCTGAAGAGGAGAAGGTGGGAGGTGGTCACATTAAAGGTATCGGATCGAGAATCTTTGATCTGTGACAGTTTGTAGCACTGTGTCCTGTACTCTTGCCCCCAGGTCCCTCAGGGCAGAGCCCTCTGCTGAAAGCCCTCAGTGGGAATTACTCGGCTCCCCTGATTGTCACCAGCTCAAGCAACTCTGTGTACCTGCGCTGGTCATCTGACCATGCCTACAATCGGAAGGGTTTTAAGATTCGATATTCAGGTGAGTAAAACAAAAGGCCTCATGACAAGGGCCTCCGCCCTTGAGTCTCTTAAGGGAATCAGAGAAGCCATGGGCCGCAGCCTCATCGTTGGAGGGGTTCCTCCACGGGCACGGGACTGGCAGGCTTCCTCCTCTCTAAACCTCTCTCACCCATAGCTGCACAAGGCTCCTCGGCGTTTTCCTACCTCCCCCTCTTCTCCTCCTTTCCCCACTTTTAACCTCTTTCCTCTCTTCTGCATATACTGCTAGCCTGTGTCTCTTGGATAAGTTTATTGTATATGATCTGATAATGCCTGTAGGTGAGACTATCCTTCACACATTAATGAAAATTCCTTAAAACTGAAAAACCCTAAGATGTGGGACTCCAGATGGCAAATGTTAACAGGCAGCAAAGGATGGGCTGTTTACGTCCAAGAGCCTCTCTTCTGCTCTGCAAGCCATTTGTCTCAGGCAGACTCAGACCAAGGGCCAAGCCAGCCAGCCAGCTGACCAGGGCGGCGGTCGACCAGGGGCATAGGAACATCCCTGGAAATGTAATGAGATGGAGAAAGTCAAGTTTATCTGACCTCCCGTTGTGGGGATGTATTACTGGCTACAATTGGAAAGACAATTTGATAAGCTGCCTGATGCCCATTTTGAAGGGACAGAGTAGGTCCCGTGAGCTCCTGGCTGGGCTCTGCAAGCTTGGAGGCAGGAGCGAATCACTTAAGACCATGGGGACTTCGCACCATGCGCCAGTTTCCCTCCAGCACTCTCCCCCTGGCTGCATTTGGCCTGAATTCCAACAAATGCTGGGCAGGCTTTTAACAAGTACTAGTTAGAGGCAATGTCAGTTACAGCCTGCCTGAGTTCCTCCTTGTCCCGGTCCATGTCTTCTTGTGCCGCCTACTTGCAAGGCCAGCCTGAGCTTAGCAGGCCCCTTGAAGTCATAAAGAACTCGGGTAAGGCTTCAGGGAGACAGACCCAGATGAAGCTGAGAGCCTGTGGAGAAGGATCTTTACTATCTCGCAATCCATTTTCTCTGCTAAGCTGACCCTAAATTCCTTTCCCCCGGTCACACAGCAGAGAAGGTGGCTTCACTGCCCCCAGGGTCACTCATCAGCTCTGCCACTAACTAACTGAGTGATTATTAGACAAGTCACTTCCCCTCTGCAGGCCACAGCTTCTTCATGACGAAAAAGAAACTTAAGGCACCTCTTGGGGAGATAAGGCTGCATTCCGGAAACAGCAGTGCAGAGGCATTTTGCTAGGATGGTTGCTCAACTAGGAACTAAAAGCCATTAAGAAGTTGCCCTTTCCTTGATGTTTTTAATCACTAATCATATGTTTGGAGGTACTGAGTGGTTATAATTATAATATATATGCCGCGTAGAAAGTGAATTAATTACACAATGAAACAATTAGGGCTTAATTAAAATACAGTAGGCGTGTAATTCACACATGCACCTATCTCTGCAACTAAGCATATTTTATATCTGATATTCTTGACTGAGGAAGACATGCAGATTTGATGTACACAGAACACAGGTGGCAAGGCAGGAGTACACGTCTGGCTTGGGAGGGAGGAGTTTAAAACACTCGTTTTGCAGCAGAGGAATGTGATCAACGAATGAGAGGTGAGAGGCAGGCACTGCAGGGAGGTGCTCTGGGGCCCTGGGCCCTCCGTCCTGCTGTCTCTGGTGCCTGCCCAGCCAGGGACTCCGAGCAAAAGGCCATGTTCTGAATGGCCCTTCGCCCATCCCTTTCCCAGTCTCACAGAACTTCCCCTGAGGATCCCTGGCACAGGTGAGGAAAGCCAGTCTCAAAGAGCTTCAGGGATTGTCCCAACTCACAGACTTAGAAATGTCAGAAAACAGGACTTGAGCAGAGGCCTGACTGGCTCCTGAGTCCACCCGCTATGATCACACCTTTCTGGAACCAACCCCACTGGATTCTGTTTTCTACACTTATTTGTGATCTGATAGGATTTGAGAGGCTGACCTTAGCTACAACCTCTTTGCAGGCTGCAAAGAAGACCCAGTGCTTCCTGTGTTTCCTTCTTCTTTTCTTTGGCTTCACTAAACTGGGTAGCCAATTTTCAATATCACCCCTCAGGCCTTCCTAAATAGCAGTGGACCTGGGAGTGGCAAAGACAAGGAAATGGGGGAGAAAAGAGGGGGCAGGACGTGCAGGAAAGAGCACGTCTGTCTGTCTACTTGCGCATGGTCCCCTGAACATGGTCTTGTTGTTCAGCTCCCTACTGCAGCCTGCCCAGGGCTCCACTCCATGGCTTCCTTCTGGGCCAGACCAGCACCCAGCCTGGAGGCTCCATCCACTTTGGCTGCAATGCCGGATACCGGTTGGTGGGACACAGCATGGCCATTTGTACCCGGCACCCCCAGGGCTACTTCCTGTGGAGTGAGGCCATCCCTCTCTGTCAAGGTGAGAAGCACAGGGGACGGGGGGTAACAAGGGGCTCTGATCCTGTTCATATCTTGGGCTTGTACCAGGACCAACCACTTCCAAAGTGGGTTTCCTCATTGATAGCTAGTTCATTCTTTCAGCAAACTTATATTGAAGATCCACACTGTCTTGAGCCCTGGGGATCTATAAAACACAGTGCTAGTGTTCTCAGAGCAATGAGGGAGATGGATTTTGTAGCCACATAAATGCAAAATGGCAGAGGAAAGAAGTGCTCTCTCAGGAATATAGACAGTGCTGTGGGGGCCCAGAGGTAAGAAGTCCTCCTCCTTTTGGGCAGCCAGAAGGGCTCCCAGAAGAGGGGATACTTGGGCACAGGATCATCGAGTGAGAAGGGTGTGGGGCCAGGCTTTGGCAAGGGAAACATTCTAGACAACAGCAAGAGCATTTGCAAAACCACAAACTTGAGAGAGATCACAAGCTATGCAGAGCAATCTGGGCTGGCTGAAGTGCTAGGTCAGAGGAGGACAGGGAAAGAAGGAAGCAGAGAACAGCCACCATAACAATACTCAGTTATCAACAATCAAGCCTGTGATGTGCACCAGGCAATTTGTATGCACTGCCTCCCATAATTTATGGGGCTTTTTTTCCCTTAAAGTGATACACATTCAGACTAAAAATCTGAAAAAGAAAAAACCTATAGATATGCAAAAGAAAACATTTTAAATGGCCTATAATCCCATCAACCAAGATCAGCACTGTTAACATTTCAGCACATTTCCTTTGGTATTTTATATATTGTTTACAAAAATGGCATCATCAGTGCACAGAGCACTTAATATTTCTTAACATCTATCATGCAGCTAAATGCTCACCCTCTTCATTGTTTTTGATGGTTGCATAGTATTATAGACAAACTGTTATTTATTCAAATATAGTCCTCTTGTGGGTCATTTGAATCTCCATATTTTTTGCTAGTATTTACAGTGCTGCTATTAAAATCCTTATAGTTAGATCATTATGAACACCCGAGTTTATTTCTTGAAGTAAATTCCCAGAAATGAGATGGTTGAATCATAGCCCGTGCAAAATCTACAGCTTTGGGTACTTACTGGCCTCAGGAAAGCTTGTCTTCACTGTCGCTTCCCCCAGCAGCACGTGAAAGTTGCCCTTTCTCCCACATTCTCAACATCAGGTACTTCAGTAATACAAGGTAAGAAAAACTTTGCCAATTATATATACATAAAAAGGAAATCACATTGGTGTTTGATTCCTTGTTCTTTGGCTCCCAGTGTGGTGATGTACTTTCTTAATGACATCTGTCATCTCTGACCCTCAGAACCTTCTTGCCTGCGCCTGAACATTCTCAAAGAACAGAAACAACGTGTCCTTAATATGATACCTGATGCCCTAAGCAAAGGTCCCAGATGACTGACTGTCCAAAAATGGCAAAGATCATTTGGCTTTGGTTTCCATGTCTCTTGACTGTATCAGCACAGACAGGTCTCTTCTCCAGAGCTCCAGGTGGAAGCTGGCATGCCCCCCACATCTCTGTTTTCTTCTGTCACTTTCCAAAATAAGCCCCACTAGGCTTCTGCCCACTCATCCCCTTACTACTCTGTTCTCTGTTTCTCCCCATCCCCACCCCAAGCTTCCCACTGACACCCTTCCTCTCAACCATTCCCTCTGAGCTCTCTGGAATCCTGGTTCCATGGCCAACAGGCATGCCCCCTTGGTCATTAAGCCAGAGGCTCTCTTCACTTCCTCCCTCCAAGGAGACTGTTTCTCCTCTAAGAGCACAGATCCTGTGGCCCTTTCAAGTAAAGGGTGTTAACTCCCCATTTCCCACATAACCCAAGGCCAGGAAAGGCCTGGCATTTGTCCAACCCCCTATTGCTGCTTCAAAAGCATAACTTCTCCAACGGCCATATGTCATTAGAGATTCTATGACTCCTAATGCTTCCTCCTCCTTCCCCAGCCCATTTTCTCACCACATATTCCCTCCCTCAAAGGTCTAATTCTGCCACAGCTTCAAATACCTAGTGATTCTTCATCTGCTCTTCTAGCTGTAGGAAGAACCTCTCTTACCTCAGGGTTTGGAGGATTCTGTTTTGGCATAGAGATCAGCAGACAGGCTTCTAGTCTCTAATTTATCTTCTGTCTTGTTAGTTATCCTCAAGAGCCAGAACAGGGTCAGAGAGAAGTGGCTGCTGCCCACTTCCTTCAGCTGATGTCTCCAGATTGACTCCTTATGCAAAATGTCAGTAGGGATCTAAGTATTTCATCCTAAAGGATTCAAAGAAGTAGGGCAGTTAGTTGATCACATGACAATTTGGCTAATCTAGTACACCAAAGTTGCTTAAAGTCTTACTGTTTAGGCATTAAAAGAGCATCATATTCAAATGCTCCTTATTTCCTCATTCCCTCTGTGTTCCTAATCTTCCTCTTTTTGTCCCATATCCAGTATCTGAATCCTTCTTGCATCTTGGTATCCAGCCCCTCCCCATCTGGATAGTCCTTCCTTCCCCATGTCTTAAGGGGGCCCTAGCCCTATGCCTCTTCTTAGTTCTATACATACCAGTAGCATTCAGCATCATTGTTAGCCAACATGGATGGGACTTTTCTCTGCTTGAACTTATTCTGGCTTTGAGTGAGGGAGGTCTGAGCTCTAGACTAGTTACAAAGGTGGGAGTAGATGAGGGATAATCATGGGTACTCTAATTAATCTCTCTTCATCTGTAATAGCTCCTGAACTATCAAAGGACAAGCGTGGCTTACAAATACTAATCTCTTTCAAAGATCGCACAAGCTACTCTTACCTAAGTAACATATATTCCTCCATAAGCATAGTGTAGTCCCTACTCCTTGTAAAATAGTGACCCTGGCCATGTTGCTGCATATCTTCCTCTCATGAGCTGTCACCTGGAGATTTCCTTCTCTCTGTATTCCTGAGTTAGTGTTACCATTTTTTATATCACATATCTTGCCCTTTCTTGGTGTCCATACTCTTTTTAATGGAATATAGCCTCAAGTAAATTCCTCCAAAGGGTTCATGAGAGGTAAATTATCTGACTCTTTAAATGTCTTTAAATATCTTTATTTTTGCCCTCACACATGCCTGGTAGATTAACTAGGTATAAAATTGTAGGTAACAAATCCCTTCCTTTAGAAAGTTAAAGATATTGTTCCATTATCTTCAAACATCCATTGTTACTGATGGGAAGTCTGATATCAGTCTTATTCTCATTCCTTCACAGAGATGTCATATTTTTTTTTCCTCTAAAAACTTGTAGGATCTACTGTGTCTTTGGTCTTCTGAAATTCCGTAGTGATGTATCTAAGAATCATCCCCTTTACATCCCTTTGGCTCCCATTCAATATGAAGACTTGTGCCTCTATTCAGCTCTGGGAAATTTTTATCTGTGATAATTCCATTCCTCCACTTTCATATCTCTTTCTGGGACTCTGACCAGTCGAGTATCGGACCTACTGGATGTTGATTGACCTCCTGTGTTTTCAGTCTTTTGCCGTCATTTTCAATCTGCTGTCATACAATCTTTTTGGTCTGCATTCTGGGAAATTCCCTTTACTTTTAATCGCCAGCTGTTTCTATTCCTTATTTTGGCAATCATATTTTTTATTTAAAAGAGTTCTTCTTTGTTCTTTTTCTTTTCCAAAGCAGTCTCTTCTCGTTTTATGAATACAATACATGCCTGATTACAAGTTTAAAGATTATGTATCTTCTATTTCCTGAGTTAGCTCTGTCCTAGAGGAGACCTTTTTTCTATTTTTCAATTTTTTTCTGTTTTTAATCTTTTCTTTGTGTTTGTCTTTCATGCCTCTGGTTTTCTTCTTGTGTATAGTGGCCCTTCATTGTTCATATGTTAAAGGGTGGATCAATTTTCTTCCAGGTAGCAGATGTGGGTTTACCTTTGTTGTTATTATATACAGATATCTTTGCCCATTAGGTCTCTCCCATGAAAAAGAAGCTCAGTTGAATATGTGGCAGAGATGAGCACGGAGAGTATCAGTCTTTAGGCTGAGGGCCCTTAAATCTTAGAACTAAAAGAAGTGTATCTGGGATGCTGACTCATACCTCAGGAGCCCAAATATTCTCAAGGGAGTTATTTTTCTTTGTTTCCTCAAGTGGAAAATAAAACCCTCTCTATTTTGTTTGGAGAGTAGATCCTTGAAGGCCTCTACACTGTATTTAAGGGAAAGGATAGAGGAGAACTGTTCTCACCCTATTGCTACCTCCATGTATTCTGGGCTGCAGCTTTCCTGCTCTACTGAATCTATTAACACACTTGCATCTTCCAAAGTTTTTTTTGAAATCTCCTCTGCTGGTGATCCTCAAATTTTCTTTTTTGTTATGAGGTGTTTTCCTTTTGCTAGTCTTTACTGTAATTTTACTAGGGCCTTGGGGGAGAGGAACTATAAAAGAGCATTCTCAGAACATCATCTGGAATCAGATAAGCTCATGAGTTTTTTTTCCCCTTTGCTAGCTCTTTCCTGTGGGCTTCCGGAGGCTCCCAAGAATGGAATGGTGTTCGGAAAAGAGTACACAGTGGGGACCAAGGCTATGTACAGCTGCAGCGAAGGCTACCACCTACAGGCTGGTGCCGAGGCCACAGCAGAGTGTCTGGAAACAGGCCTATGGAGCAACCACAATGTCCCCCCACAGTGTGTCCGTAAGTCCCTGGGCAGTAGAGAAGGGTATGAGGAGGGACTGGGAAAGGAGCTGAAAAGATTCCGACAAGGAATGAGCTAAAAACCCAGTAATGAGAGAAAAAAAAAAACACATACATGGAAATTGAGGGTTTAAGGGGCAGAAATGGTTGGGTGGAATCATCCACCAGCTTGGGTTCCTATTTGAAATTACTCTCAAAGCACTGCGAGACCACTGCACCCTGAGATGTTTCCATAAACCATCATAGAACTTAGGAATTACCTGATTCACTTCCTTTTAGAAGGAAAAACTATCAGAGCATCTACATGTGTGTCTTTTGATCACAAAACTCTAAAATGGCAGAGGTACAGTTCAACTTTAAGTCCAAAGTCGCAAGCTGGCAACCTAATGAGCCATATCCAGTTCAAACATACAGGATCTTGCGTTTTTCTTTTCTTTTCTTTTCTTTTTTTTAATGAGGAGTAACTAGAAGTTTACATCTATAATAGAATATATTCAAAATATTTGCTACTCCTTTCTTGTATGCCCACCCTACTAGGGAAATCCCCCCTTGTGTGAAGATTATCTTGTATTTCTCCTTCGTTATGTTTCTTCGACCTATGGCGCGCTTTATAAAAATCTTTGTTTCCCAGCATTTTAACATTCATGTAAACATCCCCATAGCTAGTTTCCCTTGAAAAATGAAGATATGACCAAACAGAACTCACAGCCTCATATCCAACGATCAGCATTGACTGAGTACCACGTCCCTTTTTGCGGGGGTGGAGGGTAAGGTCTGCCCACCCCAGTTTGCCACATTTGCCACCCAGCCCACTTCATTTATTTGCCTAATCAGTCTGGGGACTGAAGATTCCTGGATTCATCATTATTGCATTACAGTCTCCCAGTCCCCAGCTCTGGACTCCTGTCAGTGACTTCCATAATCAATCCTCCTTTCTGCTCCTCATCTGTCCAGCTGTGACTTGCCCCGATGTCAGCAGCGTCAGTGTGGAGCATGGCCGATGGAGGCTCATCTTTGAAACACAGTACCAGTTCCAGGCCCAGCTGATGCTCATCTGTGACCCTGGCTACTACTACACTGGCCAAAGAGTCATCCGCTGTCAGGCCAGTGGCAAATGGAGTCTTGGGAACTCTATGCCCACCTGCCAAAGTAAGTGTAGGAGCAGATGGTGGGCATGTCTGGCACAGTACCTCCAACCCCAACTATCCTGTACATAGGGAGGGGAAGAGAAAGGGTATAGCCAGGGACTACAGTGTGCCTCTTTTTGAACACTCACCTAGAATCAGTATCTGGGAAGATGCCTACTCCTTTAAGGAACCCTTCTCACAAACTTGTCATCTTATTAACAAGCTGCCTTTGTCCAGGCAAGCATCCACTGATTCATTTATTCAACATTCATGCCAGGTACTGTAGAGGTATTAAGATACAAATTTGTGGTTCCTGTCCACAAGAAGCTTATGGTCCACTGGAGGGGCAGACAGATAAGGAAGCAGTGGTCATGGGGTGTGGAATGGCCTCTAGTGGGAGTGGGTATAGGAGGAATGAGTACAGCACAAGAGCAGGCCACCTAAGTGTGTCTGCCTCTCCCTTTATTGTTAATTTTCTCTGGTTCTTCAAGATGTTTTAAAAGCCAGGGTCTCTTGGAAGCAACTCTAAGGTTTATTGGAGAGTATTCTTGGGATGACCCCCACTGGGGAAGGGAAGGGAAGGCAGCAGGACTGGGAGACAGAGTGGCTGAGCTCTGATGCAGCATCAGTGAAGGCCTCAGCTGACCCCACGGGGGGTGGAGAAGCTGGCATGGCCCTCTAGAACTGCTACAGGTTGGGGTAAGGAGCCTTTGATCAAAAAATATTGGGTCCAGACTTCCCCAGGAAAGAGCATGATTTTAGATGGAAGGACTCTTCAACCAAGGCCTTCTTCAAGGGCCAGCCCTGAGGGTTGTTTGCTAACAGCTGGGAAGAAACGTCCTTCCATCCTAAATGGGAGTCCAAGTGGCTCATCCCCAGCATCCTCTACAATAGGGATATACTCATATTATTTACTTAATCAATAAGGATGTGATAGAGGAAGTATGTGTTTGTAAAAGGGTGGTAGGAATTAGCTTGTCACTGAGCAGTGGGAAGTCTGAGCCTGGGTAGGAGAAGCAGGGGCATCTTCTCTACACCTATGACCCCAAGACACTGTTGTCTTTATTCATGAAAGTGCAGACTCACAGTGGAACGTGACCGTGTATATGTCAGAGCAGAAGTCATGGGCATGTAACTTCATTACAACGAAGGTACTCACTTTTCAGTGTGGTCTTGGCCATTTGGCCTCATCTCATATGCCAGCCAGCCATACCTACTCTGTTGAGAAGGAGTGTGAAGCTGCTGCTGGGCTCAGCAGAAAGGACAGGAAGCAGTTGCAGCGTCTGCTAGGACACCTAGGAGCACACCACAGAATCGCCATCACTATACTGCAGTAGTGGTTCCTAACCAGGGTACACATCTGAACCGCCTGAAGAATTGTTTTTAAGTGCACATGCCTGGGCCCTATTTCTACCAGTTGTGAGTCGTAGGTCTAGAGTGAAGCCTGGGCATTTTATAAGCTCCTCAGGTGCCTCTGGCAATACCTTCAGTTCAGGATCACTGCCCAAGTGTGACATCATGACAGTCTCTGTCACAACCCATATTCTGATCTTGAGAGTCTGTAAAGTTAAACAGATCTTATCTTTGTCATTATTCTTAGTACCCAGAAGCAGCCATGACCCTCCACTTTGGGCTAGCTTATTAAACACTTTATGATCTTTATTTAGTCATCTCCTGTGGCGAGCTCCCCATCCCGCCCAATGGGCACCGCATCGGAACATTGTCCATCTACGCGGCAACGGCCATCTTCTCCTGCAATTCCGGCTACACACTGGTGGGCTCCAGGGTGCGGGAGTGTATGGCCAATGGGCTCTGGAGTGGCACTGAAGTCCGCTGCCTTGGTAAGTGACTTTCCCAGACCTATCCTGCCCCTTTTCCCTCCTCAGGACAGGCTAGGTACTTCCAAAACCAGATCCCAATCTTTGAACAGTACCATTTTACTTACTGTTATAAAATGCTTCATCCCAACACCAGCTATTAGACATCTCCATGACCAAAACTGAACTAGCTTCTCTTGGGGCACCCTGAAGAATGAGAAGAAATTCGAGTCCAATGAGACAAACATTTGAGGGCTTCTCATTCTGATCAAAAACATAACCCCCTCTTACTGGCCCTTGTATGACAGGTAAGCCCCAGTCTTCACCTTGGGGGCAACTTACAGCAATATATTCTTGTAACACACCTAAAATACCTTTTATATATTGGCAAGTCTTACATATATTTGTTATATATATATATATAATACATATTATATGTATAAAATAAGCAAATGACCTAAGCATAAAAATAACCTGGCTTACAGAGAACAAAGTTATCATTTCCCCTATGACTAATCCATTTACTACCTAAACCTTGGGTTCTAAGGTTCTCACTTTCCTCCTTTCTTAGACCCTTCAAGTCCAAAAGAAGCTCCCAAACCTAACAGCATAGACGGATGGTCTGTTCCAGAATGAACAGTTTTGCCCTCCCACTAACTCAGCCCTCTAGGGACACAGTCACGAGTTATTTCCACACAGCCCAAGGATGCTAGTGGAAATGCTAAGAATACACTCTACCCAAACTTCATTTAATAAAAATAACTCACCTAGTTTTACACTGTCTTCCTTGCCATTCAAGGAGAAGGAAAGGTGGGTTTAGCCAAGCCACCTGTTTTTACATAGTTATTTTCAACACAACTCGGCTTTGTCTGCCTTAATGCAGACTGAGCATGCAATAGCTCCCTCAGTAAATACTGGTCGATGAGGAAAAGGGAGGGAATAATCCCAGAGTCAGGAAAGTAACAGTGATGCTTCCTAACTGGCGTACAGACACAGAGCCTGAAGCTTGGAGATAGATGGCCACTTAGGAGACAGGCTTGGGATTTGAGATTACTGTTCCTATCACGTGAAAGACTCCTGAAGCCACTCGTGGACAGCTAATCTTAGGGGGAGGTGGGAAAAACAGTGGGTGGTTGGGTACTTGGTCCTTTTCCTCACCATCCCTGTCTCCCAACCCTAACCAAGCCCCCCCCTCCTTTTTTATAAGTTCCTCTTCCATTTATGCTCTTTCCCTGTTCCCACCAAAGCTGGACACTGTGGGACCCCTGAGCCCATTGTCAACGGACACATCAATGGGGAAAACTACAACTACCGGGGCAGTGTGGTGTACCAGTGCAACGCCGGCTTCCGCCTGCTTGGCATGTCTGTGCGCATCTGCCAGCAGGATCATCACTGGTCGGGCAAGACCCCGTTCTGTGTGCGTAAGTATGTTACCCACTCTCCCTAGTCACGGGCTCAGATTCAACATGGACGTTCTCCCTTGTTCTCTTGATTAGGTTAGCTGGAGGTTTTTGTATATTTTGTTAATTTTTGTCAAAGCTACAGTCATCACTCTATTGTTTTTAGTTTTCTGCATCAGTAGTTATCACTAATTATTGTCCACCTTTATTGGGTTCTGTACCTCCTTGTGATTGCTTTTGATTAACTTTTTGTTTATTTTCTAGCTTTTGAGTTGGAGATTTAATTCATTTATTTTCATTCTTTCATTTTTAGTGATTGCTATTGATATGTGTTTAAGATTATGAAATCTCTTGTGATTACTACTATAATCAGACCCCATAGGTTGTAATAATTAATGTTTTATTATTTATTAGAAACTCCATAATTTTGGTATTAATTTCCCCTTTCATCTAGAAGTTTTTTAATAGAAGAGGTTTGGGTTTTTTTAATGTCCAGGTAGAAAGGCCTTTTTATTTTTTAATTTTTTAAATTCATTTCTATAGTATTACATTGTATGTATTTCTACTTCATAGAATTTACTGATGTTTTCTCTGTGGCCTAATATGTGATCTATTGTAATGAATGGCTTCTGCGCATTTGAGAAGAAAAGGTATTAGGGTATAAAATTCTACCTATAATTATAAAATGTGCCTTATGGATTATGTTATGTTTTCCTATAGCTTTCTATTGTTAGTGTGCTTCTATTTTTGCTTGCATTTCCTGTCATCTCTGCTACGTAAAGGTAGTTGCTGTGTTCTTTGGCTCATACATACTCATAACTATTATATCTATATTTCAGATTGTGAATTTAGCCCTTAAAAATGTCTTTTTGTTACTCTTAATGTTTTTTAGTTTGAATTACACTGTACCTGATATTAGGCTTACAACCCCTACTTTCATCTTTTTCCATTTCCCTGGTATGCTTTTAATCTTCCCTTTATTATAGTCCTTCTGCAGCAGTTAAATGAGGTGTGTCTCTTGTATATAGCATAGAGTTGGGCCTTGCCTTGAGTTTGAAAATCTTTTCCTTTTAATAGGTTAGTTAAACTCATTCACATATATTGTTGTGACATATGTTTGGTCTTAATTCTATCATTATGTAATTACTATGTATAAAATACCATACTATGGCATTTCTTTCTCTGAATGATGTTTTTGCTTTTCCTTTTCTCGTTTTTTTTCGTATTTAGGAAAGTTTGTACACTTATGCCCTTTCCCGCAGTCAGTGCACTGACATACCAGGGTCTTTTCTCAGTATGTCCCCGTCTAAGATGACTCTTCCCTTTCTAGCAGTGACTTCAGCCCAATATCGGGACTTCTCCTGCTCGTCCCTTCTCCTTTCTATGTAGTCTTGCTCTCTGCAAAAGCTTGCAACAGAAGCATGAGAAATAGTTCTACCTGGGCTTAGCATGTAATTTAAAGTTTATAGTGTTCTCTGGCTCCTAGCTATGCTACAGGCCTGGGACTTCTAGTTTGTTTGTTCTTTTTCTTTTCCTCCCTTTTCCTTTTTTTTGGGGGGTGGGAGGGTTAGATAAATACAATTATTATTCTCCATTTCTTGGTAGTAATTTGGAAAATTTTTCACTTTTTAAAGTTCCCTAAAGTGAGCCTTTATCTAGTGTTGTGCCTTTATGTAAAGTGCACTTTTCTTAATTTTTGTTAAGGCAGGGTTTTGATTTTAATTCTTCCTCATTTGGCTTCTCCTTTTTATTTTGGCACCCCCAAAGGCTTTGCCCTAATACTCCTCTCACTTCCTAAGAGTCGTTTTTTAACCTTTAGGGAAGGGAGCCACGAAGCTCTGTGAATCTGGTGAGAGCAGTGGATCCTCCCCCAAGCTAATGCGCGCATCCAATATTTTGTACATAATTTCAGTGTGTTCAGGGATCTTATAAAGTTTGTCTCCACTCTCCCACCACCTCAGAGACCTGGCGAAGTTCTCCTTACCCTTAAGACCTGGCTCAGATGGCATTCCACTCCAAAGTCAGGAATGGACAGGTCAGGGTTGTAAATGGGTTTGCTGGCCTCCATAGCCATTCTCGTCCCACCACACCAGGCTGTCTTAAACCCCTATAGTCCACTAACAGCATGTCTCCCGCTCTGCCCAGCCCTCTCCACTAGAGTGGGGATACTACTGTTGAGATTTACTAAAGAGAACTGACCCAGAAAGATACGAGAATCAGCCACAGCAGAAACTAGGTCCTGCCTGCTCTTGCTCCCCGACCTGCATCCACTCATTTGGGTTTTGAGGTGGGGTCTTCATGGATCCAAGCACTGGGTGAAGAGAGCATCCCTCATGGCTCTTCAGCATCTCACAACTGAAATCCAGAGCGAAGGAAGAGGCCTGGAAAAAGCATCAAGTGGGAGTTCAACCAGGGCCAAGGACCCTGGAGTCGCTAAGGACCAAGAAGCACAGCAGAAGCCTGAGCATCCGTCCGTTCATGCCCTCACTCAGTCATTTCCTCAGCAAGTATTTATCAGGCTCTTCCTGTCTATGTCAGGCATAGTACAGAACCCAAGGATATAACAAGGAACCAAAGTTCCGGCCCCAGTAGAGCCCACATTCATGTGGAGGGAGAAGAGCAATGAACAAATGAAGACATACACGTAGACTGTGCCAACTGGTGTGGAGAAAAGCAGAGCAGGGCGAGGGCTGAGCCACTCTGGGGGTCATCTGTCAGGTTGTGAGTGTTACACCGTCATGGTGACATGTGAGGGGAGACCTGAGGATAGGGGCTGGAGCCAAGGGATGTTCTGGCAGAGAGGAGAGCAAATGCAAAGGCCCTCCGACAGGAACCTGCTTGGTATGTTCAAGAAAGCTCAGAGATCAATGCCACTGAGTGGAGTGAACACCACCCTGGGGGGAAAGGGGCAGCTGGGACAGAGGGGTGAGCCTGAGCCCTCTGAGACCAGGTCCTCCTCCTCTCCCCTGCCCATGGGTAAACAGATTATAAGATAAAACAGAGTCACAGGTGGACACCACAACATCACCATTGTTACTAATGAAGGCTAAGTTGGAAACCATAGCCTAGTGTGTGAACCAAATGGCATCTGTTAAATTAACCCCAAGTGGGGTGAACTTTCATCAGTCAGTGACACCACTGCCCTGGGGCAGACATTCCTGCATTGCTGGGGAGAGCCTGCGCCTGGACAAGTGGAGGTGGAGAACTTGCTCCCTGCAGGCATCCAGGCTCCAAAAGGAAGGAGGCAAAGCTGAGCCAGGCCCAAGGGGCTCATTCTTCCCAAATGGCACAGATTGGCCACCACACATCACCTGGGGTGGAGGCAGTGAAACAGCACAAGCAAGGCCAGGAATTACCCAAGTGAAGTCCCCTCACATGGAGGGAGTGGGGCAGGGGTTGTGCTCTCCTAGCACCTCTGGGTCCCCACGGTGTGCCTGGGCCACTGGTGTGGCAGGATGACCATCCCTCCGTTCAGGCTTGGTTAGTATTGCTTCTGGCTCTGTCGAGATCAGTCCAGGAACTCGGCTGGGTCTGAATGGCTGAGGGATGCCGTCAGTGTATCTGGCAGGGAAGAGTAGGGTGGGGAGCCCTGGGGATAGAGGCAGAGGAAGGAGGCAGGACTGATGACAGGGAACCACAACCCAGGCCTAACGCCCTAGGGGGACTCACAGAATGGGTTCTCAAGGTGTCCAAGCTACGGACATGCCTTTAAGGAAGAAAGCATGTCCCCACGATGATTTTAGGAAATAAAGGTTTTGCAACAGAAGATTAACTAAAGTTAGACTTAAGGCTGAACTTTACGCGTGAGAAATGCCAGGTGGGAAGAGGATGAACTTTTGTGGTGTGGGATAACAGTAGGGCTTACCTATCTTCTGTTTTGCTTACAGCGATTACCTGTGGACACCCAGGCAACCCAGTCAACGGCCTTACTCAGGGCACCCAGTTTAACCTTAATGATGTGGTCAAGTTTGTTTGCAACCCTGGGTATGTGGCTGAAGGGGCTGCTAGGTCCCAGTGCCTGGCCAGTGGGCAGTGGAGCAACGTGCTGCCCACCTGCAGAAGTGAGTCAACCTTCTTCTCCCGCTGCCCCTACCCCAGCACCTCTGCCCTCTGTGGTTCTGTAACCCATGAGCAGAAACCAGCAAATTTGGTCCTGACATTAGTTTGACTTAAATAGGGAAGACTCAGGGTAGAGAATGGTCATAAACAGGGATGTCTCAACCCCTAGATGTGGCCCTGTAAAATCTCATCACTGGTTATATAAAGAAAGCAAACGAATCTTATCTTTCAGAATAGAAATGTAAAACAATCTTATTTGCATTTCACAGAACAAATCATTCATCATTATCATAGAGAGCCCCATTCTTGATGAAAGGAAAAAGCAGCAGGGTTAGTATGAAAAATGAAAAGCAATGTGTGCAGCAGTTGGGATTTTAGCAGAAGGAAGAGAAGAAACCAAGGATGCAAGAGGCAGCTTCTGAGTACAGGATATTCTGGCCCCATCTGGGCCACTCAGGAAATAGCTTCTAAAGCTTTGAAAGGCTGTTGACAGCAGTAAAGGGCAAATGGAGCTCACTGCCTCTTACCAAGAGTGGCCTGGCAGGTTCAATGGCATTTGAGTGGAGGGGCAAAGCTGGCTGAACAGGAGTGAGCCCAGCCCGGATCTGGAGGCTGACGGAGTTCTCAGAGCCACGAGAGCAGACACTCCCTGGGCCGGGGGCTCCTCATTGCACTGTTTGGGGTGCACTGTTGGGGTGATTGGCTGTGTAATGTGTCACGTGTCATTTATAATTTATATTAAAGGACCAAATTTTTCAATTGATTTTTTAAAAATAAATCAAGATACATTCACAACTAACCTTAAAATGACCTCCCTTTCTTAACATTTCAAGATGACATTTTGAGTGACAGAAGGTTCCAGGAAACACGGGGAAAATTGCCATGACCTTGTGCTGTGCCCTCCTTCGATCCTCTGTTCAGGCAGGAAAAAACAGAGCTGCTGCTTGTTCTGGGGTGTTGCTAACCCGTGTGCCTTCTCCTCAAGAAGTGAACTGCACCTCCCCAACACAGGACACAAATTCTCCTGTAACCTCAGCTCAGCCCCTTCCCAGGGAAACATGCTCAAGGACTATCTTAAAATCAAAGGGCTGCAGTAAGGTCCTTAGAAGTCATGGCCTCATTGCACTATGTCCCGCTCCCCACTGGCCCATTCTCTGCCCTGGCAGAGCAATCTGTCTAAAGTACAAATCTGATCAAGTCACTCCCTGTATAAAAACCAGACTTCCCAGTGCCCTTGGGAGAACTGTGCTCCCCTTTGCCGGTTTACAGGGCCCAAGGGACCTGGCCAGCCTCATTCTCCACTTCCTCTGCCCAGCCTCCCGTCAGCACAGGTTCCAACCACACTGAACCTCTTCCATTTCCTCACACGTGCCCTGTGCCCACGCACTCCGGGGCTCTCCCATGGTGTCCTCAAATGCATTCCTCTGTGTCCCCCTCAATCCCCCCTCTTTGGGTGACTTAACCAAAATCAAGAGCCAGCTTGAATGTCACTTCTGAGAAGCCTTTCCTGCTCCACCCCCCTGCAAGAGGCTAGATGCTCTGCCTCGTGCTCTAGAGCATTCTCGCTACCCCTACCAGAGCACCTATCAAGCAAGATAATTTCTGATGTGTCCTTTTTTCTCTAGACCGGCAGTTCTCAACTGAGGATGACTTTACCCTCACCCCTTCCCCAAGAGGGGGCAGATGTCTGTAGATGTTTTTCCTTGTCACAGCTGGAGGGTTTCTATTAGCATCTAGTGGGTAGAGGGTAGAAATGCTGCCACATACCCTACAGTGCACAGGACCGTCCCCATAACAAGGAGTTAGTGGCCAGTGTCTGCAGGGTTGAGGGCAAGAAACCCTGCTCTCGCCTGTCAGTTCTGTGTTATCTTTACTGCCCAGTACAATGCTTGGCACTCAGTATATCCCAATAAATATAGTGAATGAATAAATGCTACTTGTTTTGCGACACCAGCTTCTCTGAATCTCAGAGAGGATCAACTTTAAAGACACCATATACCTTAAAAGCTCACCAAAGATCAAGTATACTGGCTGTGCCCACCTGATGCGTACCAGACTAGGTAAGAATGGACGCAGAAGTGTTTTGAAAGCAAAAGCACATGTTGTGGGTTGTGAGCGATACCATCATTATTCTAAAATCTCACTCCAATTTTGAGTTAAGTTGTTTCAGAACCCTTAAGCATTTAAAACTTTAATTTATCCCCCAGGATATTAATCTCTCCCTGAAATACTCATAAAAGTGATTAAAACAGTTCCCACAAGGGCCCAATCCCTGCTCAGGTCAGCTCAGATGCATCAGTTTTACACTTGATGGGCTTTGCTGGGGGAGACATGGTGCCTCACATCAGACACATGGAGACACATTGTTCATGCCCTCAAGGGACTCATGTAGTCCAACACATCACAGTGTAAGCTCAGAAAGTCAGCAAAGTTTATGCAAGGGAGCATTGAGGAGGGAGAGCTTCGCCAGCCTGGGAGGAGGTGGGAAGGCTTCTCCAAGGAGGTGATGTCTGACTAGACATGGAAGAGTAAGTCCCCTAACCAAGTGGCCAGGGTGGGGAAGAAGCACAGCAGCCTCAGGACCAACTCACCCTCCCAGACAGCATCCGCTTCGTGTTGCCTGTTTTGGTCTGGAAATTTTGCTGTCCTGGGAATACATGCCTGCTTGGACTTAAGAAAGCTTATTTAAAAACTTAAGAAAATCCTTGCATCCAGGTTTCTGCATCTAATTGTCTCATTCCATTATAGTTATCAACTGTACAGATCCTGGACACCAAGAAAATAGCATTCGTCAAGTCCACACGGACAGCCCACACAGGTTCAACTACGGCACCACTGTGTCTTACCAGTGCAACCACGGCTTCTACCTCCTGGGCACCCCGGTGCTCAGCTGCCAGGGAGATGGCACATGGGACCGTCCCCGCCCCCAGTGTCTCTGTAAGTAGATGTCATCTGCTCAAAATGATCACCTGGGTAGACCAAGGGGTGGTGTCCATGT
The DNA here is from genome assembly GCF_040802235.1 of Manis javanica. Lineage (NCBI taxonomy): Eukaryota > Metazoa > Chordata > Mammalia > Pholidota > Manidae > Manis > Manis javanica. The sequence continues at coordinate 25,195,636 of NC_133159.1, read as the reverse complement.
CAGTGAACAGTCCTCCTCTGTGTGTGTGTGTGTGTGTGTGTGTGTGTGTGTGTGTGTGTGTGTGTGTGTGACTGAGTGAGTGACATCACGCTGATGGTGACTCTGGCTGCTCCTTAGGTGTCAGAACCCTTTTGGGCCCCTGCTGGGTAAGCTACCCTACCAATTTATGCGGTCTGTCTTCCTGGCTAGAAACCTGTTCCCTTTCCTCTCTTGTACTGCCACCGACCTCTTCAGCCTTCTGGGTTCCCTTCATTCAGAACTGGCTGTAGTGGGACACTGTCTCCCACTTGACCCCTTCTAGCTTTTCCAGAAAGACAGCACATGAACCCCTTGTGAAGGACTGCGGCAGAAATGCCATAGTCTTTAGAGGCAGATGGAGCTGGATTTGAATTCTAGCTTTGCCACCAAACAAGCTGTGTGGTTTGAGAGAAGTCCATTAACCCCTCAGAGCCTCCATTTCTTCATCTTGAAAAATGATGGTGATACCTATTCCATAGGGTTATTGGAGGATTAAATGAGAAAATCCATAAAAAGTACCTTATATGGTATATATAATAGCTATTCAGTCACCAATAACTGCCTTCACTACTATTAGGGAAAAAATATGGGGACAGTGTACAAAGAAAGGGGGCAAGGGAGGAGCTCATAATCCTGACAGCCGGTTGTTAGCTCCGCACATCCTTATAAGAAAGTCAGTGTCCTGGTCTCTTGCTCTCTCCCCTTGTTCCCAATGGCTGTCTCCCCATCTTCCTAGTAAGAGAGGTGAAGATGCAGTCCAGGAAAATGAGTGAGTATTGAGCTGTGGCCATTCAGCAGCCCACCCATTCACCCTTAGGGTTTCATACATATTTTGTAGCCTCCCCCCAACCCTGAGACTAGATGCCTCCCATCTCCTTATGCCCTTGTGCCTCTAGATTTGAAAAGAGACTGGTACAGCTGCTCCCTGCCCATAGTTCCCTTGCTTGAGCATCCCAGCCTGGCCATCCAGTCCATTTATGGCTGACAACTTGTTTGGGGTTCTAAGGGGTGCCAGCTGAGATTGCGAGCACATCATGGCTACAAATTGTATCTTCTGGTGAAACAAAGCTTTTATCATAGCAAAATGACCCTGTCTATATTAATGTTTTGCCCCAAAGCTTATTTTATCTGATGTTAATATTCATACTGAAGTAATTAAGATGGCATTGTATTGACATGATTTATAACTAGCTTCCTTTGTTTAGTATTTGTATGATGTATTCTTTATCATTTGACTTTTAACTGCTCTGTATGTAAAAAGCATATAATTGTAATATTTTTAAAAACCTGTCTGACAAGATTTCCTTTCAATGGGAGAAATTACCATATGGGCATTTTTCCTTCTTTTTTTTTTTTAACTGAAATACAGTTCACATATTATAAAATTCACTCTTTTAAAGTACATAATTCAGTGATTTTAATATATTCACAAAGTTGTACAACTATTACCACTATCTAATTCTAGATCACTTTCATACCCCAAAAGGAAACCCTTCAGCACTCACTTCCCATTCCCCACTGTGGTCTTTTGTGCCTGGCTTCTTCTACTTTCATAAGGTTTTCAAAGTTCATCCACATCGTAGCATGTATCATTACTTCATTCCTTTTTATGGCCAAATATTATTCCATTATATAGACATACCACATTTTGTTTATCCATTCATCAGTTGATGGACATTTGAGTTGTTTCCACTTTTTGGCTATTATGAATAATGCTGCTGTGAACATTTATGTACAAGTTTTGTGTAGGCATATGTTGTCAATTCTTTGGAGCATATATCTAGGAATGGAACCACTGGGTCATATGGTAACTGTGTATTTAACTTCTTAAGGTTAACTGTTTTCTGAAGTAAGGCCACCAGCCACATACAAGGGTTCCAATTTCTTCACATGCTAATCTACACTTGTTATTGTCCATCTCTTACACTATAGCCATTCTAGTAGGTGTGAAGTAGTATCTGTGATTTTTATTTGCATTTCATCTCCCTAATGGCTAATGATATTGAGCATCTTCTTTTGTGCTTATTGGTCATTTGTATCTCTTCTTTAGAGAAATGTCTATTCAAGTTCTTTACCTAGTTTTAATTGGGTTGTCTGTCTTTATATTTTTGAATTTTAAGAATTCTTTATATATTCTGGATACTACACCCATACAAATGTTTTCTCCCATTCTGTAGATTATCTTCTCACTTCTGGGTAATGTCCTTTCATGCATGAAAGTTTTTAATTTTAATGAAATACTGTTCATCTATGTTTTCTTTTGTTGCTCATGCTTTTAGTGGAAAATTTAAGAAACCATTACCTAATCCAATGTCATTTAATAATCTAAGATTATGGCATCTGTAAATAGACATAGTTTTACTTCTTTCTTTCCAATCTGGGTGCCTTTTATTTTTTTCTCTTACTGAATTTCCCTAGTTAGAACTTCTAGTACAATGTTGAATAGAAGTGGCAGAACATACATTTTTGTCTGGTTCCCAGTCTTTGGAGTAAGGCTTACAATTTCTCACTATTAAGTATGATATTAGCTGTGGAGTTTTTGTAGATTCCTTTTATCAGATTGAGTAAATTCTATTTCTAGTTTACTGAACATTTTTACTATGAGAGGGTGTTGGATTTTGTCAGATGCTGTTTTGCATCCATTGAGATGACCATGTGGTTTTTTTCTCTCACTCTATTAATATGGTGTATTACATTGATTGATTTTCATATGTTGAACCACTCTTGTGTTCCAGGAACAAATCACACTTGGTCACAGTATAATCCTTTTAATATGCTGCTGTACTTTGTTTGCTAGTATTCTGTTGAGGATTTTTGTAGCTGTGCTCATAACGTGGGGTATTGGCCTATAGTTTTCTTTCTTTGTGTCTTTGGCCTCAGGGTAATACTGGCTCCATGGAATGACTTGGGAAGTGTCCCTCTTTTATTTTTAGGAATAGCTTGAGAAAGGTTAGTGTTATTTCTTCTTTAAAAGTCTTGTAGAATTCAGCAGTGAAGTCATCTGGACATGAAATTTTTCTTTATTAAAAGTTTTTAACTATTGACTGTATTTATTTATTATAATTCTACTCAGATATTCCATTTCTTCTTGAGTCAGTTTTGGTAATTTGTTTCTAGGATTTTTCAGTTTCATCTAGGTTATCCAATTTGTTGGCAAACACCATTCATGTTCATAACATTCTCCTATGTCCTGGCTTTCATTCCTGAAGTTAGTACTTGGACTCATACCCATTTCTCTTTCTCTCTCTGTCTCTCTCTGTCTCTCTCTCTCTCTCTCTTTCTCTCTCATCAGACTAGTTACACATTTGTCAATTTTGTTGCTCTTTTCAAAGAACCAACTTTTGGTTTTTTCTTATTTTCTCTATTGTTTCTCTATTTCATTTATCTGTAGTCTAATCTTAAATTATTTCCTTTCTTCTGTTTGCTTTGGGCTTGGTTTCCTCTTGTCTTTCTAGTTTAGTAAAGTGGAAGGTTAGGTTGTTAGTTTGAGATCTTACTGGGTGGAGTGTTCTGTAGATGATTGTTAGGTCTAGTTGGTTTATTGTATCGTTCACTTATTTCCTTTTTAGAAATAAAAAATTTAGAAGCCAAAGTCTAAAATTTACTTGCTGATCTTCTCTCTCATTGTTCTATCCATAATTTAAAGTGGGATGTTGAATCTCATACTATAATTGTTGATTTGTCTATTTCTCCCTTCAGTTCTAGTTTTTGTTTCATGTTTGGGGATTCTCTTCCTTGATGTATATATGTTTATAATTGTTATATCCTCTTGACAAATTAATCCCTTTATCATTATAAAATATCCTTCTTGTGTCTAGTAACAACTTTTTATCTTAAAGTCTATTTTAACTGATATTAGGACAGCCACTCCAGCAATTTTTTGGCTAATTTATGTCTGGTATATCTTCTTTCTTATTTTATTCTCAGTCCATCTGTGTCTTTGAATCTAAAGTATGTCTCTTTTAAACAACATAGAGTTGGATCATGTTTTTATCCATTTTACTAATATCTGCCTTTTATGTGCCTAATAAAAAATTAATCATAGAGAAGGTTTTACATCCGCCTTGCTTTTCTTTTTCAATTACTTGCTATTTCCTTTCAATTACCTTATGTCCTTTTTATGTCCTCTGTTCTTCTATTACTGTCAACTTTTGTGTTAAATAGATCTTTTCTAGTGTACTATTTTAATTTCTGTGTTGTTTATTTCCTGGTGTTTATTTCCAATTATTTGTTTAATAATTTACATTAAGTTATTTTCTTAGTGGTTACTCTAGAAATTACAATTAACATCTTAATTTATAACAATGCACTTTGGTTTAGCACCAGCTTCATTTCAATTGTATGTAAAACCTTTGCCCCTATATACCTCCATTACCTCCCTTTTACTTTGTGCTCTTGTTGTTTTACGAATTACATCTTTAAAAACTGTATACCTATCAACACAGATTACTAATTATCACTTTATGCAGATTCTCAGATAGGAGGGAAAAAAGGTACAAACAAAAAATATACTTCACTTTTACCAGTGCTCTTTATTTCTTCATGTGACTTCAAGTCCTTTTGTTTCAACCTAAAAGACTTCTTTCATAATTTGGTTTCTTTCTAGGTTTGCTAGTAATATATCCTCTCAGTTTTTGTTTATCTTTGAAATGTCTTAAATACTCCTTCATGTTTGAAGGATAGGTTTTCTGGATATAGAATTCTTGGTTGAAAGCCTTTTTCTTTCATCACTTTAAATATATCAAATTTAAAAAAATTTTTCTTCAATTCGAAGGGACTGTACACACTCAGACAAGAGTGTGGGTAACCTCAGAAATGAGGCTTACCTAAGGGTTTAGGGTTTGGGGATTTATAGAGCATTTGAATAGGCATCAGTGTAATGCGTGATGCATACAGGTGATCAACAATTTCTTTGAAGTTTTATCTTAAGAATAGGGTTATTCAAGTGACTGTGTTGATCTGGATCTTAGCATTCTTTACCCAGGTAGGTTTGCTTACACTCAGTAGGTCTGTCTCTTGTCCTGGTTACAATGTTACCTAATTGATTAAGGCAATTTCACTTTTTCCAGCTGGCCTGGGCCTGGTACTCTGCCTCTGTGCACTGCCTCCCATTTAGGTTTTAAATCTACTTATTTTGTGTTTGCTGGTTGTTCTACCCATTAGGTTTTTTTTTTCTTTATTGATTTGAATTTTATGATTCTGTTTTTTTTTGTCTCTACTACTAAGGAAATTACGCACTCTACTTTTTAATGAGTACATTAGAAATTACAATAGGAATACTTATCAGAGTCTAAAATTAATCAATGTCTTTCTCTTCTTCCTATATAGAAGAATATTAGAACACTTTAACTCCATTTGCTTTCTTCCTGACTTCTACATTATTCTTTTCTTTTATCTCAATTTGCCTTGCTTTTTAAACCCACAATGTATTAAAGTTGTTCTTCAATGCAGTCAGTTATTGTTCTCTTAGATTTATCCACATATTTGCCACTTTTTATCCTCTTCATTCTTTCCTATATCTTGACCTTCCTTATGGAATCATTTTCCTGTTATTTGAAGGACATCCTTCAGATTTTATCTAATGAAGATCAGCCAATGACAAACACTCTCAGTTTTTGTTTATCTGTAATATCTTTATTTGTCTCTCATTTTTGAAAGATACTTTTGGTAGGTTTAAATATCAACATTGGCAGTTATTTTCTTTCAGCCCATTAAAGAAATCTTTCTAATATCTTCTGACCTCTTTTGGTAAAGGAGATATTAGAAGCAAGCTGCCAGTCTTCAACTCCTTTGAAAAGTCTGTTCCTGTCTCTGGCATTCCACATTTTCCCTGGTTGTTAAGTGATAATTTCACTGGAGCAGAAGTCTAGGCTAACACATTTTCCCTTGGCACTATCTGCTGGCATCATTATTAATGAGAAGTCTGCTTGCAGTCTATTTATTCTACCTTTTAGGTAGTCTGTTTTATTTATTTATTTATTTATTTATTTATTTATTTATTTATTTTTACCTCACAGACTTGAAGATCCTCTTTCTTGTTGGCATTCTGAACCTTGCTGCACTGTATTTAGATATTTCATTTATCCTTCTTAGGCTTCATTAGGCTTCCTGGATTTTTTTACATCTGGGAAATTCTCAGCTATTATCTCCATAAATATTGTCTCCCCCACCCGTTCTCTCCCTTCACTACTTCTGGGACTCTAACTTTAGACCTTCTTGGCTATTCTTTATGTACCTGAAACTCTCTTCCATATTTTCCACCTCTGACAAATTTCCCCAGGTCTGTTAAACATTAACAATTTACATTAAGATGATTACTTTTTTAGGTAAATTTAAAACAAACTAAAATTCTCTTCTGGATAACCAGCTACCACCAGGCTCGGTAGGCTTTTCACCTCTACCTATAAATCTCACCATTTTGCTACATAGACAAAACTGTTCTTTAAAAACTGCTCATAGGTAGTTTGTTCCTCTTAGCATTCATTGTTTATCATTTTAGCTATGTCTAAGCTAAGGTTTAAATGTTCACTGAGTTTCTATTTCCAATTATTTGTTTAGCATTTGAGAAGTTCTATTTGCTTGTTTTTCAAATTTACTTATTTAGTTCCATAGCATATGATTCCTCTGTAAAATCATTATTTTTTATATCTTTAATATATTAAACATACTTACTATGCATTCTCTGTCTGACACTTCCAATATTATTGTCTTTATAAGTCTAATCCTGCTATTGTTGTTTCTGCTGATTCTCATTCATGGTGACTTGTTTCTCATGTGTTTTATGATGTTTACATTGTGAACTCTCATTTGACTGACCTAAATCTGGAGGAACCATAAATCAGGCTCTCAGTCTGGTAGAAGCCAAAGTCTAAAAACAGACTAGCCATTATTTCTCCAAAAAATGACTAATGCTCAACAGTTGCTGGTATTTTTTACTCCAAAAAGCCAACTGTCACCTCTTTTTTCACTGGGATTTATAAGTGCTAACCTCTACCTTCACTAATTGCTGAGGCCACCACATCATCTCATTTATCATTACTAGGGACAGAAACCAAGAAGTAGACCCACTCTTCTTTTAAAAGCTGATTTTCCTAAGGCAGGCCCCATTCAAAAACAAACATGTTTATTACAGTCTGAAAATGTGCCTCAGCAAGATTCCCAGAAAGAGGACATATTGTCATCAGAACCCAGTTAGTCTATTCAGTTGTTAACTGGAAAAACATAGAGGTTTGTGTGTAGATTTGGTGAGAATATTTTGAAAACACCAGACCTCAAGGAACTTTCACTGACTATAGGGCTGTAGATCCCAGAAACACCCAGTGAAGCCCTTTTCACTGATGTGTCATGATTATTATGACATTGCTTTGGGGCTAACTGCACTTCTACTTCTGGAAGAGCCAAGCCCTGGGAATAGGCTTGCAGAAAATTGTAAAATAATTTATATATCCCCTAGTCAACCAAGTCGGTGAAGGCCAGCTGTTTGTTCCATGTGAATGCAAAATGCTTTAATTGGTATGGAAATGCAAGGACCACAGGAAATGCATGATCTGGATCTTTATCATATGCCATTTCCCTGATAAAGAACTTTCCAGAACAGTGGAAACTTTGGAAACTGGCTGGCCATTAATACAACTTGCATATTTGGGGCCTATGAACCACTGTAGGGGTCCTTTTCCTTTTACTGTGGGACTCAGCATAGTCCACCCAAGCATGAACTGCTGATTTGTATTATTGTTTTTGCTTGATTACAATTTTATGCTCTTTTCTCAATCCCATTACATATGTATTTTGTGTAATACAAGAAAGTCTACTATTATAAGCTTTGCTAAATATCTATCCTGCCTATTTTTATGTACACATTTAAACTTAATTTACAGTTAGAGAGTCACTGCAGAATCTGGAGATCCCATTTGGACATGCGCATAAACATTAAAAACACTTTAAAATTCTTTTATATCGACAATTGAGAAATTCAGCAACAGCCCTTCACATTCTCTTTGTTCTTCACCTCCTTCATTTTTATGCAAGTATACATTAAATGTGTTTCTCTTTATTGTTATCATGTCTTTTTCTTGTTTTTCCTTATCCATAGCAGCCAAATAATATTTTCATTGTTTTATCTTTTGTCACAAATATTATTATTGTTGACTCCTTCCTCCTTTAAAATAACAAATCACAGGAAGGGAATAAAATAGAGTATATTCTGTTCACTAATTTTACAGATACCCGAGAAGCCTAGATCAAGCTAGTAACAAGAAAAAAATGTCAGTCATTGCATACATTTTTTCAGAGATTATTAGATATTACCACAATTTAACACTAGCCTCAAGTTCCCCAAAGGAAAATATTTTGAAATCAAATAAGAACATCAGAAAGAACAGCCAACTGCTATCACAGAAATCATTAGGGTAGCCAACATGTATGTGTACATAGGTACACCAATAATTGTAAAAATGTCCTTACCAGTATTATTCATAAAAGCTCCCAACTAGAAGCAATCCAAACATCCATCAACAGGAAATGGAGGAATAAAATGTGGTCTATTCACACAGTGGTGTGTCAGTCAACCTTGAAGATGGCCCCAGTAGTCCCCACCTCCTGGCGTTCGTGCTTTCATGTAGTATCCTGCTACATTATGCCAGGGTTGGTCTGTGACGTGGGTGGTGTGCGGCATAGGTCATAAAAGACATTGCCACCTCCACCTTGCTCTCTTGATCAGTCACTCTGGGGAAAAGTCAAGCTTTCAGACAATTACAGTCACAGCCATCATCCTGTTGGCAGCCTCGTGAGGAATCGTGAGCCAGAACCACCCAGCTAAGCCACTCCTAAATTCCTGACCCACAGAAACCATGAGCATTAATAAATGTTTATTGCTGTCTAAGCTTTTGGGACAATGTGTTGTACAGCAATAGATAACTAATGCAAATAATTATTATATAGCAGGGGTCAGCCAACTTTGACTCATGGGCCAAATCCAGCCTATGGCCCTTGAACTAAGAATGTCTTTTAAATATATTTTAAAAGTATTGTTCCCCCCCCAAAAGAAAACCATAAGGAACGAAGAAGAATATACAACAGAGACTGTACATAGCCCTCAAAGCCTAAAATATTTTCTCTGGCCCCTTACATAAACATTCGCCACCTGCTGGTGTATTACAGTAATGGCAAACAAGTGACTGCTTCACGCAGCGTAGGTGACCATCACAGACATAACGTGCAGAGAAAAAAGCCAAATACAAAAGAACATATACTGTATGATTACTTGTATGTAAAATTCAAAAGCAGGCAAACTAGTTAATGGTGTATGAAATCAAGATAGTGGTTTACTTTGGGAGGGGCAAGGTGTAGTGATACGGAGAGGACGCAAAGGGCTTCTAAGGAGCTGGTGACGTACTGTTTCTTGATCCAGATGGTGGTTACATGAGCGTATTCACTTTGTGGCAGTTCATTAAGCTCTACACTTACAATTACCATGTTTTTCTCTATGTAGGTTATATGTCCATTACAGATGAGTTTACTTGAAAGTCATTACAGAGTTAAAATCGGATAATTTCTAAGCCCAGAAATTTTTCAGAACAAGAGAATTCTTTGATAGTATTAGAACAGTATTGCAGAAAAAAATCAATCATAGTGCTTAAGAGTGTAACCTCTGAAATCAGCCAGACTGGTTTCCACAACTAATTCTACCATTGAATAGGTCTATGACCTGGAATAAGTTACTTTTCTTCACCATGCCTAATTTTCCTCCTTAGTAAATGGAGACAGAAGTGGCGGTTACCTCATAGGGATGTCTTAAGGAATAAACAGTATAATCCTTGAAACTCACTTTATCCTTTCTCAAACCATCTCAAAACTTAGTGGCTTAAAATGACCCCTGCTTTGGTTTTCTCACAGTTCTAAAGTTCAGGAATTCAGGGCTTAGCAGGTTTATTTGTTTGGGTTCTCCAGAGAAATAGAACCAATAACCCAGAGAGTAGAAATATTTTTTTATTTCTATCTCTATTTTATATCCATATCTATATATAATAAGGAATTGCTTCACGCAGTTATGGAAGCTAAGAAGTCCCAAGATCTTCAGTCAGCAAGCTGGAAACCCACAAGGACCAATGGTATAATCCAGTCAGAGTTTGAAAGCCTGGGAAGGAGGAGAGTCAATCATGTAAATACCAGTCCAACTCTGAGTCCAAAGACAGGAGAAGACTGAGGTCCCCGCTCAAAGACGTTTGGACGGAGAGAGAAAACTGTTCTTACTCTGCCTTCGTGTTCTGTTGAGGCCTTCAAGAGATCAGATGAGGCCCACCCACACTGGAGAGGACAACATGCCTTTTTCAGAAATGTTCATGTTAATTGTGAAATATTCATCTCATTCAGAAATGCCCTCACAGAATAATGTTTGACCAAGTATCTGAGTGTCATGTGGCCCAGTCAAGCTGACGCGTACAGTGAACAAAGTCCCCAGCAGGGATGGCTCGTCCATGCCCCAGGTGGCTCCGTTAGGGCCAGAGAACCCAAGAGGGCCACACCCACATACGTGGGGCCTTGGTGCTGGCTGTCCTCGGGCATGCGGCATCTCTCTCTGTGCTCATTTCTCTAGCAGGATGGCTCAGTCTTCTTTACTTGGAGGCTATGTTTGTAGAACAAAAGGTTTCTTAAGACCAAAGCTCAGAATTCCCAAAACCTCATTCTACCACATTCTGTTGATCAGAACATTTCACAAGGCCAGCCCAGACTCAAGGGGAGGGGAAATAGTAGAGTGGAGTAGCAGGGGTGGGATATGTGTAGAGGGATGGAAAAAAAGTGTTGGTGGCCATCTTTGCAGACTGTGTATCAGTCAGCTTTCTGCCACCACAGTTTATATCCCTCACACATGCAATATACAGCCCCTACCCTCAAGACCTCCAAAAACATATCCATTTTGCCTCAATTATCTATTATGTAATGTGTCACCCCAAATGTGACTTATATATAATGGCTTAATGAAACAACCATTTAATTGCTTATGATAGGCAATTCAGGCAAGGTTTAATGGACAGTGTGTCTCTGCTTCACGTGTTGTGGCTGTTGTGGCTTGACCAGACTAGGAAAAAAATCCAGGATGGCCTCGCTCACACATCAGGGAACATGGTCCTGACTGCTGCCTGGGGCATCATGATTGTTCTCCACATACTCCCTGTCTCCACAAGCTTTCTTATCATTCAGTAGTCTAGGCCTGACTTGCTTACGTGGTAGCAATAGTATTCCAAGCAAATAAATCCAGAAGCTGCTGGGCTTCTTGGTCCACAACCAGCCCAGTGTCATTTCCACCTCATTCCAGTGTTCAAAGCAAGTTGTAGGGCCAGCCTAGATTCAAGAGGAAGAGAAACAGGCTCCATGCCTTGATGGAAGCATTGTTAGCAGTAGTCTCTATGGATAAACAAGCACTTTGGACAGCGTTTGACTCATGTTAAGACCACAATAAAAAGTGGAGGTACCCAAGACCGATTCGTGCCATCCCTGTGATCAAAATGCCAACACTGGGGACAGCGTTGGCCCAACTCATATTTTTTCCCTTTGGTCACCATGCCCTGTGCCCTTTTTTGGGTACAAGCAATGACTACAAGGATCTCCTGCCAAACCCCAAGGTTGAGTCTTTCTAAGTAATTATCTTCTCTTCTTGAGCTCCTGCAACATCTCCCTCTTTCTCAGCCCACTCTGAAATGGCCTCCACACAGTAGCTAGAATCATCCTGTTAAAATGTTAATCAGATCATAGCACTCCAGTGATGTCCCATCATGCTTATAATAAAATCCAGATTCTGTGCCGTGATCTGGCTGCTGGCAACCTCTCCACCCATCCCTTCTCCATTCTTTCTTGGCTCATTCTGTTCCAGCAGTCCTGGCTTTCTTGCTGTTCCTCAAACACACCAAGCTCATTGTAGCTTCTCAGCCTTTACTCCTGATTTTCCTTCCCTCAAAAACTCTTTCCACAGATCTTGCATAGCTGGCCTCTTCACATCATTCAAATCACTGCTCAGGTGTCACCTCCTCAGAGAGATTTCCCCGACCACCCTACTCAAAAATAGCACCCTCATCCCTCCCCTAAATGCCCTTTGCCTGATGGAGATGTAGTTTTCAATAACGCCCTAGAATTACCTATGTATTTTTATATTTATAGTCTCTCTCCACTAAACTATAAGCCCCGTGAAAGCATGGGCTTCATTCTCCCAAACACATAAAAGAGTGCCTACTACATAACTGGCACTCAGTAAATATATGTTGAGTAAATGAAAGAACCTGGGATCAACGTGTGGCAAGATCAGTGGGAAGGCAAACCTGTGACATTGATGGCATTGCCCCACCCTAGCCAGTACATCTCAATTTTGTTCTAATCTTGTTTTTAGGCATAATTGACATACAATATTATATTAATTTCAGGTATACAATGTAATGATTCAATATTGTATATATTGCAAACTGGTTATCACAATTTCTATCATCAAATGTAGTTACAGGATCTTTTTTCTTATGAGAACTTTTCAGACTTACTCTCTTAGTGACTTTGAAACATACAATACAGTATTATTAACTATAGACTCCATGATGTACATTACATGCCCATGGCTTACTTTATAACTAGAAATTTGTACTTTTTGACTCCCTTCACCCATTTGCCTCACCTGCAGCCCCCAATCCATTCTCTGTATCCAAGAGCTTGGTTTTTTCTTTCTTTTTTTTTTTAGATTCCATGTATATATAAGTGAGATCATACATTATTTGTATTTCTGTGTCTAACTTATTTACTTACTGTAATGCCCTCAAGATCCATCTGTACTGTCACAAATGGCAAGATTTCATTCTTTTTTATGGCTGAATAATATTTCATTCTCTACCTTTCACTGCAAAAAGCCTGGTGTGCCCCATGACAATGCTCCACCCCTGCCAGAGGTGCTGAGATGTCTGCTCCTCCCCACAGTGGTGTCCTGCGGCCATCCCGGCTCCCCGCCCCACTCCCAGACATCCGGGGACAGCTACACTGTGGGTGCAGTCGTGCGCTATAGCTGCACTGGCAAGCGGACTCTGGTGGGAAATGCCACCCGCATGTGTGGGCTGGATGGACACTGGACTGGCTCCCTTCCCCACTGCTCAGGTATGGGGCTTAATGTGGGGGAGTCGGGCCCAGAGGAACACTTGGCTGATGGGAGGTGGGCAAGCTCCCAAGGTGTGAGTGTGACAGATGGATGGGGAGGAACCCTCCTCCCCTCCCTGAGAGAGCACAGCTGTGGACCCAAATGGACCTCAGCCTCTGGTGGTCTGAGCCCAGCTTCATCCCTTTGGTCAGCTCTGGCCAAGCCCATATAGCCAAGGGGCTGTGAACGAGGGAGGATACAAGTTTGTGGGGTCACCCTATGGTGAGAGTCCTGTCCAGACACTTGTTTCCAGGAGTTCCTGAGAACAGCCCAAGCCTCCCTAGTGTTGGGCCCAGTCCAGACCTACTCCTGTGTTTTTTCCTTCCCATTTGGGACTCGTACGCCCCAACCCCTTCCCTTTCTTTCTTATCACTGCCTCCCCAGCTAGTCCTGTGGCTGCCTAGTGTTGTAGAGTTCTTCACTACTGCCCTAATACACCATTCCCAGACTTCTCCTATTAATAATTTGTTTCACTGTTAATCTCTGAGTGTGCTACAACAGCAACTCGTGTCAGTCCTAAAGAATATGCATTTGGGAGTTCCAGGGTCAGATTCTGAGCCTTATCTGTACAGTCAGTCCATCTAGATGATGCATAACAAAATCAAGTCCCTGGGCCATCAGGACATGCAGAGATTTCTAGCATTTGAGACATACTTTGGGATGGTCATTGCCCACCTCTGCCGTGCCATCACTTTGCTGATACTCCTCTTCAGTAAAGAGTCAGTAGTTGCCACCTGCCCCCATGGTACGATATTCTGTCCCAGACTCCCTTACACCACTGAAACAGAGCCCAAACACTACAGTTAGGGCCATTCTGTCAGATAAGCCCCAAAACTGGAGAGCTCCGCTTTCAGACCTGTTGTACGATAGTGCTGGCCCCAGCTGAGGTCAGCTAACTGGTGTGGGAGTTAAAGCGCTCACCATCAGGGAAGCCGTCAAGGGGGCCCAGTACTGCCTATTGCGTAGGCTACATCCTGGAAAACCCCAAAAGACAAGGAAACCTAGCCAAGTTTGATGTTTGAGCTGAAGGTTGAATGAATCCCCCTTCCAAGGTGGGGAGCAGAATGGCAAACATGGGGTTATATAGTATTCTCATAGTCTGAGGCTAGACTAGACATGGAAATAATGCCAAGATGGAAAGGAAAAGACATAAATGAAATGGTGAATGGTGGAGTACACATCACTTAAACACTTATTTACTCCAGTGAACTAAATCTGGTCCCTCAGAGGTCATCATCTGATGCCCACACATGTGGCTTTATGGGGAAACCTTCCACATCGGTTGGAAACTCTCTTCTCATGCAGTTGCCATTTGTTCCTTAATTGTCCTCTTCCCTCCTTGTGCTCATCATGGCCTCATCTGATCGAATGGTGTTTCTATACATCTCCATATGATGAGATGTGCTGGCTCCCACAGGCACTGTTCTCTACCCTACTCCACCTCTTGGGTCCTTAGCACCCTCTTGGGTGGATTCATAAAGTATCAGAACACAGATAAATGCAGAAATATAGCAGGAGTCAGGGGACAAAGGAAGAACAAAATGAAAGAGTCTGAGACATTTCATCAAGAGCTCGCCTGTATTGCAGAATTTGCAAAAAGGGGCTCCTCAGTGAAAGGCCCAGGATCAAGATTCAAGCTAGGCAGGTGAGAGGAATCTATGCTAAGGAGTTTGGACTTCACCCCATTGGCAGTGGGAAGCCAATGGAGATGTTTCAGTGGGAAGGAAACAAGATCAGATGCTTGGTGGTGGTCCATGGTTAAGATTTGAGGGTAAAGAGGAAGATGGATTAGAAGGAGAGTTGAAGAGGAAGGGGCATTGGTTAGGAGGCAATAGTTCAGGCAAGAGCAGGTTGAGCATCTGAGTTAAGACAGTGAAACTAGGAATGGAGAGGTTGCAGAATCAGTGAAATATTGGTGGAGAGGAGGTAAAAGGAGGAAGGAGGGGATGTGGCCAGCTTGGACTTCTGACATCCCACATGGGCAAGGCCAAAGATGGAAGGCATGATTCCACCACAGAACTTGGCTCTGCCTCCTCCCTTCCCTTGCTGTGTAGTTCCAGAGACTCACCCATGACCTCAGACCCTTGTATTCTCTGACCACAGGCTAGTGAGGCAGGAGCCTATCCAGATAACTTGGGCTAGACACACAGTCAGCTTTCACCCCTCTCATTCATGGCGCTCATGCCTCCTCTTAGCAATGGCCCAATATTCTCTCTCCCAGGCCCCCACTTCCTTTTTTTGCTCCATGTTAAAACAAAAGGGTTTGTGTGGCTCTGGTCCGCAGGAACCAGCATGGGAATTTGTGGTGATCCTGGGATCCCAGTCCACGGCATCCGTCTGGGGGACAGCTTTGCCCTGGGTAGTCTGATGCGCTTCAGCTGCGAAGCTGGCCACACGCTCCGGGGATCGCCTGAGCGAACCTGCCAAGCCAACGGCTCGTGGAGCGGCATGCAGCCTGAGTGTGGAGGTAATGTATGTGACCATTCTGCTTTTCCCCTTTGCCTGCCCCCAGGTGCTCTCCCCTGTTTCCTGCTCCCAAGCACCTGCCCTCACACTCACAGAGAAAACCCATGGTCCCTTTGAACCTTGGCCTGGTGGAGAGTGTCGTTAACTGATCTCATTCATTCTTATTAGTAATCCAAAGACAAACATATTCCCCACCCTTACCCAAGAAGAGAAGAGACCAGAGGAGATGAAACTTAGCCTGTTTATTCATCTATTTCCCATATAGTTTTGACAATAATGTGCCAAATACTGTAGTATGTGCTGGGAGCCTGACAGTGATCAAGACAGACCCACCTTGTCCTCTAGGGGCTTACAGTTTAAGTGAAGAGACTGTGTTAAACAGCTTCCAAAGTGCCAAAAGAAATGCAAATCCAGTTTCTTCAAAATCTCTTAAAAGCAGTGTAAGCCCTTAAGGATGCTTCCTGAGGTCGCTCCTGTGGGGAAATTCCATTTCTCCATATACCCCTAAATTTCTGGGAAAAAAAAGTAAAACATCTCTCCACAGAGTCCAGCTTCTTGTGGCTGCTCCAAACCTCTCTGTCTCTCTCTCTAAAATACAGCCTGCGTAGCACTCTCCTAGGTGAAAGGCAGTTTAACAGCTGAGAGTAAGCTTGGCCGGAGGAGAAGGTGCTGGAAGAGGAAGGAAACAATGAGATAATCATCCAGCTAGGGAGGCGTGGGAGTGGAACAGGGAAATGGTAATTGCCAGGCAGCACCAAGGGCTGGCTGAAGGAAAGAGGCCCTTACTTTACAGTGAGAGAAGTCGGCATTGGTCTGTGTTTTTTGTTCAACACATACTGCTACATAGTTGCAGGTACAGGGAGGGTGAAGCATTAGGTGTACGACTGAGGTTTTATCAGGCAACTGAGACATGGGCAGAAAGCAGCGAGGGAGATGAGGGTACATGCAAAGTGCTGATTATGATGGAGCTTGGCGTGTAAACTAGGTGAGGAGGGGGCAGAGTGGGGTAAGAGGCAGTGAAATGTGGTACGGTCAATGGATTATAGGTCCCAACAGGCCAAAAAAATCAGCAGAGAATGAATCCCAGAGGGAGTGAGCTGAAGAGATAAGAGGCGGTGGGGTAGAGAGTGGCTGCTTGAAATTGCGATTGTGAAGTAGTTCTGCTGAGAAAAAGAGATGTTCTGGCCCATGATCAAGGGACATCTGCCAGAAAATTATACCAATGAGGCAGAACCCTCTCACGTGTCCACCCAAAGTTCTTCCTTTCTTTTACTATTTTCAAAGTTAGTTTCCATGGGATTTTGCAGGCGTGGTAAGAGTTTTGTGGTAGACAGTGCATTGGCAAGGGGAGAATTTAGTATATTCTCAAATAGCCACTGCGACCGGGTCCCCTTTCCTGCCACTCAGGTCTCAGAATGGAGTCAGTCCCCACAGCAGGAGTGTTCAGGGAGCAGAATGTGAGCAGCTGGGAGTTTGGACATGGAAGGGAATGTTTGTTGAATGACTGTGCGTACATGTATGTAACATGCACACAGCAATTTATGACTTCCCTTGGCAAACTCCCATTTATCCTTCAAAGCTCTCCTCAAATTCCTATCTCCAGTCCCATAAACTGCTCCCTTCTTAGTGCTTTTTTTTCCATCAAGTATGACACTTATTACATCCTATTTTAATTCAGCAGATTGTAGGGAGGTTCTTAAGACAGATTGAGCTCCTCGAGGGCATCGGGCATGGCACGTAGGCAGCACAGACACCTGTTGAATCACTGGCTATGAGAGCGTCTCTGTTATACTGCTTATGTAGGAACCATTTTGTAGATTTGTCTTTGGGACCACATAGATGTTTACATACTTAACAAAATAAAATTAAGTCAAAGACAAGAAACAAGCAATTTCTAAATATCAAATCCAGAATGGAAACAAATGCACCTGTGTATTGAGTGGTGATTTAGTAACCCAGAGAATTATTTCCACTGATTTGAAAAATAGAATTGGACCATGGTATATATCCTGAGGGCAAAGCAAACTGCAAAGAGATCTTAAACTGTTTTCAGCAATCATATTGTTAAAATAATACTGGTATTGCTATTCTGAAACTGTTACATATATAATACCATAGTATGTGTAGATAAAACAAATTTAATTTACTTGTCATTAAGAACCAAGATTTTCAATGCATAAGAGATGTAATATAAAAATAAGGAAGTTAAGGAAAAACTCTTACTCCTTAATTTTGGACTGATAATGCCAGTATAAAGCCATAATGTATTTTTGAAATTTAAAAAGTTGTTTTCCTAGCTCTATCCACTCTAAAAGTCTAGAATCAGTGACCAACTCAGTAACAATGAGTGCCCTTAATTCCCAGATTGTGGTTTCTAAATCCATTCTCCATTGAAATGAACCAGAGTTCTTTAGAGAAATGGTTGATTCCAGGAAATACATGGGAAATATACAAGATGAATATGGAATATCTCATCACTTCAGCAAGAAACCTGCAAAAGACAAGCAGGGTCACATCAAAGGAACTTAGAAGCCAATTTGAAGAGGTTCCCACTAGCCAGAGATGGTATAATTTGAGCATCAATAAGAGTAAGAGTGGCAAGGGATGGCAACATAGTAAATAAGAGTAAATTCATGAGTTCAAATGATTGTCAGTCACCTTTGGAGCTTGCTAGGAAATAAGCTCATCACCCCGACATCTGATAAATAAAAAAATCAAGCATTATCCAGCCTTCCTTTATGAACTGTATTTCGGGATAAGGAAGTATTTGATGATGGGCAAGTTCTCTATTAAAGAACTTGAGCTAATGCAGAAAGAACTATAGAATTAGAATACCACCATTTTCAGTCCCCAAATAAAATAACAAATCTAGTCAACAATCATCAAGTGCTGCTAAAACATTAAGTAAAAAACTAATGGGAACTTTATAGTGCCAGATTAGGTGGGCAAACCTCAACCTATTGATTAGCCTTGACATCACCAACAAGGAACAAATGGACATGCTGTGCCTCCTGTTGTGGTGCAACAGGAAAGACACAAAACCACCTATGAAATGCCCTTGCCAAGCAGCAGTACTTGACTACAGGACCTACCAGGAACAGAGGAACATGTTGAACAATACCTCATTGGTGCACTTAGCAAAATCCAGAAAGTGGAAAATTCTACCAGATAAATGCCCTGGTTTTTTGTTGTTGTTGTTGTTATCATTAATCTACAATTACATGAAGAACATTATGTTTACTAGGCTCCCCCCTTCACCAAGTCCCACACACACACCCCATTACAGTCACTGTCCATCAGCATAGTAAGATGCTGTAGAATCACTACTTGTCTTCACTGTGTTGCACAGCACCCCCCATATTATACATGCTAATCATAATGCCCCCTTTCTTTTTCCCTGCCCTTTTCCCTCCATTCCCACCCATTCACCTCTGTCCCTTTCCCTTTGGTAACTGTTACTCCATTCTTGGGTTCTGTGATTCTGCTGCTGTTTTGTTCTTTCAGTTTTTCCTTTGTTCTTATATTCCACATATGAGTGAAATCATTTGGTACTTGTCTTTCTCTGCCTGGCTTATTTCACTGAGCATAATACCCTGTAGCTCCATCTATGTTGTTGCAAATGGTAGGATTTGTTTTCTTCTTATGGCTGAATAATATTCCATTGTGTATATGTACCACATCTTCTTTATCCATTCATCTACTGATGGGCACTTAGGTTGCTTCCATTTCTTGGCTATTGTAAATAGTGCTGCGATAAACATAGGGGTGCATCTGTCTTTTTCAAACTGGGCTGCTGCATTCTTAGGGTAAATTCCTAGAAGGGAATTCCTGGGTCAAATGGTATGTCTATTTTGAGCTTTTTGAGGAACCTCCATACTGCTTCCCACAATGGTTGAATTAATTTACATTCCCACCAGCAGTGTAGGAGGGTCCCCTTTCTCCACAACCTTGCCAACATTTGTTGTTGTTTGTCTTTTTAATGGTGGCAATCCTTACTGATGTGAGGTGATACCTCATTGTGGTTTTAATTTGCATTTCTCTGATGATTAGCGATGTGGAGCATCTTTTCATGTGTCTGCTGGCCATCTGAATTTCTTCTTTGAAAAACTGTCTGTTCAGCTCCACTGCCCATGTTTTAATTGGATTATTTGCTTTTTGTTTGTTGAGGTGCATGAGCTCTTTACATATTTTGGATGTCAACCCTTTATCGGATCTGTCATTTATGAATATATTCTCCCATACTGTAGGATACCTTTTTGTTCTATTAATGGTGTCCTTTGCTGTACAGAAGCTTTTCAGCCTGATATAGTCCCACTTGTTCATTTTTGCTTTTGTTTCCCTTGCCCGGGGAGATATGTTCATGAAGAAGTCACTCATGTTTATGTCCAAGACAAGAGATTTTTGCCTTTGTTTTTTTCTAGGATTTTTATGGTTTCATGACTTACATTCAGGTCTTTGATTCATTTCGAATTTACTTTTTTGTTTGGGGTTAGACAGTGATCCAGTTTCATTCTCTTACATGTAGCTGTCCAGTTTTGCCAGCACCATCTGTTGAAGAGACTGTCATTTCCCCATTGTATGTCCATGGCTCCTTTATCATATATTAATTGACCATATATGTTTGGGTTAATGTCTGGAGTCTCTCTTCTGTTCCACTGGTCTGTGGCTCTGTTCTTGTGCCAATACCAAATTGTCTTGATTACTGTGGCTTTGTAGTAGAGCTTGAAGTTGGGGAGTGAGATCCCCCCCCACTTTATTCTTCCTTCTCAGGATTGCTTTGGCTATTCGGGGTCTTTGGTGTTTCCAGATGAATTTTTGGACTATTTGTTCCAGTTCGTTGAAGAATGTTGTTGGTAATTTGATAGGGATTGCATCAAATCTGTATATTCTTTGGGCAGGATGGCCATTTTGATGATATTAATTCTTCCTAGCCAAGAGCATGGGATGAGTTTCCATTTGCTAGTGTCCTCTTTAATTTCTCTTAAGAGTGTCTTATAGTTTTCAGGGTGTAGGTCTTTCACTTCCTTGGTTAGGTTTATTCCTAGGTATTTTATTCTTTTTGATGCTATTGTGAATGGAATTGTTTTCCTGATTTCTCTTTCTATTAGTTCATTGTTAGCATATAGGAAAGCCACAGATTTCTGTGTGTTAATTTTGTATCCTGCAACTTTGCTGTATTCCGATATCAGTTCTAGTAGTTTTGGAGTGGAGTCTTTAGGGTTTTTTATGTACAATATCATGTCATCTGCAAATAGTGACAGTGTAACTTCTTCTTTACCAATTTGGATTGGTTGTATTTCTTTGTTTTGTCTAATTGCCATGGCTAGGACCTCCAGTACTATGTTGAATAACAGTGGGGAGAGTGGGCATCCCTGTCTTCTTCCCAATCTCAGAGGAAAAGCTTTCAGCTTCTCGCTGTTCAGTATGATGTTGGCTGTGGGCTTATCATATATGGCCTTTATTATGTTGAGGTACTTGCCCTCTATACCCATTTTGCTGAGAGTTTTTATCATGAATGGATGTTGAATTTTGTCGAATGCATTTTCAGCATCTATGGAGATGATCATGTTGTTTTTGTCTTTCTTTTGGTTTATGTGGTAGATGATGTTGATGGATTTTCAAATGTTGTACCATCCTTGCATCCCTGGGATGAATCCCACTTGGTCATGGTGTATGATCCTTTTGACATATTTCTGAATTCAGTTTGCTAATATTTTGTAGAGTATTTTTGCATCTACGTTCATCAGGGATATTGGTCTGTAGTTTTCTTTTTTGGTGGGGTCTTTGCCTGGTTTTGGTATTAGGGTGATGTTGGCTTCATAGAATGAGTTTGGAAGTATTCCCTCCTCTTCTATTTATTGGAAAACTTTAAAGAGAATGGGTATTATGTCTTCTCTGTATGATAAAATTCCGAGGTAAATCCATCTGGCCTGGGGGTTTTGTTCCTGGGTAGTTTTTTGATTACCACTTCAATTTCTTTGCTGGTAATTGGTTTGTTTAGATTTTGTGTTTCTTCCTTGGTCAGTCTTGGAAGGTTGTATTTTTCTAAGAAGTTGTCCATTTCTTCTAGGTTTTCCAGCTTGTTAGCATATAGGTTTTCATAGTAGTCTCTAATAGTTCTTTGTATTTCTGTGGGGTCCAGAGTGATTTTTCCTTTCTCGTTTCTGATTCTGTTGATGTGTGTTGATTCTCTTTTTCTCTTAATAAGTCTGGCTAGAGGCTTATCTCTTTTGTTTATTTTCTCAAAGAACCAGCTCTTGGTTTCATTGATTTTTTCTATTGTTTTATTCTTCTCAATTTTATTTATTTCTTCTCTGATCTTTATTATGTTCCTCCTTCTGCTGACCTTAAGCCTCATTTGTTCTTCTTTTTCCAATTTTGATAATTGTGATATTAGACTATTCATTTGGGATTGTTCTTCCTTCTTAAATATGCCTGGATTGCTATATACTTTCCTCTTAAGACTGCTTTTGCTGCGTCTCACATAATTTGGGGCTTTGTGTTATTCTTGTCATTTGTTTCCATATATTGCTGGATCTCCATTTTAATTTGGTCGTTGATCCACTGATTATTTAGGAGCATGTTGTTAAGCCTCCATGTGTTTGTGAGCCTTTTTGCTTTCTTTGAACAATTTATTTCTAGTTTTGTTCCTCTGTGGTCTAAAAAGTTGGTTGGTAGGATTTCAATCTTTTTTAATTTACTGAGGCTCTTTTTGTAGCCTAGTATGTGGTCTATTCTGGAGAATGTTCCATGTGCACTTCAGAAGAATGTGTATCCTGTTGCTTTTGGGTGTAGAGTTCTATAGATGTCTGTAAGGTCCATCTGTTCTAGTGTGTTGTTCAGTGCCTCTGTGACCTTAATTATTTTCTGTCTGGTGGATCTGTCCTTTGGAGTGAGTGGTGTGTTAAAGTCTCCTAAAATGAATGCATTGCATTCTATTTCCTCCTTTAGTTCTGTTAGTATTTGTTTCACATATGCTGGTGCTCGTGTTAGGTGCATATATATTTATAATGGTATGTCCTGGTTTTTGTAACAGATAAATTCTAGGAGAGGGAGCGGGAATATCTAGATTCAGTCTTAGAGACATGCCAACCAGATGTCATATTTGGATCATGATTCAAACAAATCAACTGTAAAAAAAGAAAAAAAGAGAGAGAGACAATTGAGGAAAATTAAGCACTAATTGGTATTTGCTGATATTAAAGAATTGCTTAAAATTTTAGGTGTGATCATGAAACAGATATAGCATTTATTTTTTTAGATATTAGAAAAAATTCATACAGGTGTTTTCTTTGCCTTCTGAGGCTGAGACAGTCAGACATGACAGCAAGGGGAGAGGTACTTCAATCTACAGGGCCCTCATTAGCACATGGTTCCCACACTGGGCAGTTCTCAGGACCTGGGGGATGCCTGCCCTTGTCTGGTAAATAATGCGCTCCTTTGCTTCCTAGTGATCTCCTGTGGGAACCCGGGGACTCCAAGCAATGCCCGAGTCATGTTCAGTGATGGCCTGGTTTTCTCCAGCTCCATCGTCTACGAATGTCGGGAAGGCTACTACGCCACAGGCCTGCTCAGCCGGCACTGCTCGGTCAATGGCACCTGGACAGGCGGTGACCCGGAGTGCATAGGTGAGAGAGCAGTCCCTCAGAGCCATGGCAGCTGGTGGCCAAGGCAATCTGGCTTCTCCAACCAAAGACCCTCTGTGGGAGACTGTGAGGGCCGGCTGGAGTAGTGGGACTTGCCCTTGAATAGGAATCATACAAATAGCATCTGTTCATTGAGCATGTGCTGTGTGACAGCCTCTGAGCTAAGTGCTTTATTTTATAGGCATTATGTGATTTGATTCTCAGCACAGGCCCATGGAATAGCTTCTCTTAGACCCACTTTACATATGAGGCGACTGAGGCTCTGGGAGGCTGAGAAGAGATATGTTTGCTATTTCTCAGGCTCTAGCCAGTCCTTTGGGCTTTTTTTCCTCTTTCAAGGAGACCCCTAGCACACAGCCTGACTCTCCCCACTTCAAAGTTGCCACCATCCCCCACCTTTGTTAATTCCTTCTCGCCAGGGCCCCATCCCCACCCTGCCCTGGCTCCCAAACGTGGTGTAGCCCCACAGCTCCCCTTTCTTCTTCCTCTCAAGGCAGCCCCAAACCCTTTTCCTTAGAAAGTGAGTCACACTGGAGCCCAGACAGAGGGAAGTGATAGGATAATGGAATCTGACAACATTCTGCTTCTTCAAGTCCTTTCCAAGTCCTGGTCTGTGAATTCAGGCTCCAGCTGAAATCCCATGTCAAGTACACTCTGTTCTGAGGTCAGAGCCCCACCCCCACTTGATATCACAGCATAGGTATGGCCATTGCGTAGGTCACAGGACCCTGCCTCTAGGCGCTGGACCTGCAGTGGCCTGCAAGGCTTAGGAACTGAGCCCTCCGGGTACTTCCTCTCAGAGGAGTGGGCTTTGAATAAGAAGGATGGTCTTCATAGCCCAAGCAGCTGGGGTGCACAAGGATAGCGTGGACAAGGACGGCGGGGACACTGGAGGACCCTTGCAGGGAGACTTGGCTGAAAGCACTTTGGAATGGGCAGTGCCCAGTGGGAGCTTGTGGGAGACAGAGTGTCACTGATCTGGCACTTTTCCTTCTGGGACGTATGCTGGGAGTGACAAGGATGGTATTAGAGTGCTGGGGAGACCGGGGTTCTGGCCTGGGAGTAAAGCATGCTCTGTCTCCCTTATCCTAGTCATAAACTGTGGCGACCCTGGGATTCCAGCCAATGGCCTCCGGCTGGGCAATGACTTCAGATACAACAAAACTGTGACATACCAGTGCGTCCCTGGCTACATGATGGAGTCGCACAGGGTGTCTGTGCTGAGCTGCACCAAAGACCGGACATGGAATGGCACCAAGCCAGTCTGCAAAGGTGTGTCTGAGGGCTGCACATGTGAGCAGAGGGGCAAAGGAGACAGAAAAGTGAGCCATGGGCCTTGAACATTGAGAAGGGAGGGGGCTGACAAAGCAGAGCCCTAATAACGTCTTATCGGAAGTGAGATGAGGACTGGTCCTTAAACTCCTGAAGGAGGGGTTGAAAGGTACCAAGGTAAAGCCTGGGCTTAGAACATCGAGGGGTGGACCCCATGGAGAGAGGAGTAGGTCATCACTCTTGAGAGGAGCCTTCATAAAAGGCAAAAGGACTAGAGCTCCCAAACTCACAGGGGTCATTCCCGATTCTTCCTGCGTAGCCCCTACTCCTGCAGGCACAGGGTAGCTGGTGACTGGCGCCTGGTTTCTCAGGACAGCACCAGAGCTCAGCCTTGGTCTCCCCCCAGCTATCACATGCAAGCCGCCTCAGCTCGTCCCCAATGGGAAAGTGGTGGGCTCTGACTTCATGTGGGGCTCAAGTGTGACGTACGCCTGCCTGGAGGGGTACCAGCTGTCCTTGCCTGCAGTGCTCACCTGCGAGGGGAACGGATCCTGGACAGGAGAGCTGCCTCAGTGTTTCCGTAAGTTGCTCCCCAGGGCCTTGGGTGCATCCGGTCTGCTGACTCCATCCCCTCCCTCTTCAGCCCTGCTGCTGGGAGACCTAGGATAGGTCAGTCCCCTTCCCCAAATCAGGGAGGAACTGTGACAGACACTATTCAAGAAGGAAGGAAGTTTAAAGGGGAAAAAAATGAGAATATTCTCCTGGAGCCCTGGCTACAGCCACTGTGTAGAGTCACAGCAGAAAGAAATCAAGCCGGAGATAAGAGAGGTGTTTCTGAACCTGGAAGGTTGTTAACCTGGATGGCATAGTATCCAAAGATCTGGGAGGGGTGTCATGCTAGAAACATGCCTGTTTTCATAGAAAATGCCCTACACAGAAAAGACTCCCAGGGCACTTGAGACTTTCTGGTAAAAGAGTATTTCTTATCCCCCTGGCCCAGGTGTGTCCCAAAGAGCTGCAGGCCCACTCCAAGGCTCCCAGAGAAGCAACGTCTAAGTCGCTCATTCTTGCCATACCCCGTAACTGGGCTGTGGGAGGTTTTCTTGATGCCCATGCTTTGGACAAACAGTAGGACCTATTTTTTTTCTTTCTACTTGGCATTTATCTAATTCTATGGAAAACCATCAATATACTCATGATTATTTAGGTGCCCCTGAAAATTTGCTTCAGTTTGGGAAATTTCAGCAGAGACTAGAGCCAGCAACTTAGAATTAAATGCAGAAAAGGCAGCATTGATGCATGGTTAAGCCCTCAGACTTTCACATGTCCCCAGGGAAACGGTAGGAAGGTAGCAGGTCTCAGGGCTGAGTCTAGACTCCGAAACTTGCTTTTATTTGTGAGAAATAGCTGAATTGCTTTTTAACAAGGAATTTTGGTCATTGAATTCTGTTCAAAAATTTGCACCACATCTGAAAACACAAAGAAAAATGTAACAATCTCCTGAACTCTCACTTCCCCCAAGATAGCTACAGTTAAGCTTTTGATTGTGCATCCCATCAGTCACCATGCATTTTGCATATGTAGCAATAATCATGCGGTTTTCTGTAAATGGCATTGAGTCATGCTGTACATACCAGTTCATAACTTGTATTCATTGACAGGCCATGACCACCTTTCTCTCTTGATACATATTGATCTGCACATCTTCATTTTTAAAGTTTTAAAGAATTTCCTTCTTGTGAATACCACAACTTGTTTCAACATCTACTGATGATGAATTTAGGTTTCTCCCATTTGGTCATGATGGAAGCAGATCTGCAGTAAGTGTTCCTGAAAATAACATGTCTTTACCCTTTTAGTAAAGTCCTAGGGGTGACAATGCTGGGCCAACGGACATGCAGCCTAACTTGACACATTTTGCCAAACTGTCTGGGACAAAGTGTCCCAATTTACTCTCCTACCAGCAGGTTATGAGACTATTTGTTGACTCATAACCTCATTAACAATGGATTTTGCCAATAAATTTTTACTATTAACCAGTCTTAGGAGTTTAAAAAGATATGTCATTATTCAGATTGGCATCACATCACTCATTAGCAAGACCGAGCTGCTCTTTCTTGGTCATCCATTTATGTTTCTTGTTCTTGGAGATGCGTTTTCCTGGATATGGTGACTTCTGATCAGCTCAGCCTTTAACTGATTTCTGATTGGTTAGTCTAGACCCCCTGCTTCCAGGACATAGGCTACAGGTCTACCCACTTTATTTTGCATATGCTTATGAACCTCATGACTCTATGTACACACACACTCTCACACCACTCACATCACAGCATAAAGAATGTTCTTCGTGCTTGAAGTGATTTGGGGGGGAACTTTGCCTTTGATAGTCAATTATTTTTTTAGGTTGCTGTAAAGAAGTCAAATGTGTTTATTTCTAACCACTATGCTCCACAAAATATATAAGTGGCTGAATGGCTGGCCACTGAGATCTGCTCTAAGCACATTCTTCAGTGGAATTATCACTCTCCATACTCTACGTTTGGTCCTCCAGCAGTTCTGGGAACTCCGTCCTTCCTCCAGACTGGGTCTCTTCCTCTGCAGACCTTCTTCCAGACAAGTCATTTTCTCGTTGTATTACTACAGACATCCTCACAGCACCCCTTCCTCCTCTTATAAAACTCCCTGAACAGTGTGGTTGGCGATTTTTGTCCTCACATTAAGGCAGATCAAGATCAAGCTCATTTTCAGTGACGGCTCACCCACCTCCTATGTGCTTCCCCAGGCCCCCTTTCAGCTCCTCCCACACCCCCTCCTGTTTGGCTGGACAGCCTCCTGTCTTCCGTAGTTTAGCTTCATTGACTTCTCCTCCAGCTCCTGCTCTTACTAAATGTGTAACTTCCACGACTTCTTCTGGGTACCTAATGAACTTGTGTACTTTCAATGAATTTTACTGATGTTTAGACCCTGTTGTTTATCTGTATCTTCCATCTTTTACACCTGGCTGTGTTGTCTGACATAGATTCTGAGATCTCAGAAGGCAGGGCTCATGTCTGCTGACTTATTTGGTGCCAGAAACAGGAGAAAATGAGGAGCTGGAAAATGTTTAATAAATGCTATTTGAAAGTTAATGGAAAAAGGAAGTGAATTTAATTTAAAGCAAAGCAGGAATGAGGAAAAGGAGTCCCCCTGGGCCTTTAGTTTTGCTCTGTTGGCCGGCACGTGAACTCATTCACTGGTAGGTCACAGCCTGTCAGCTCATCCATCCCAGCACAGTCATGCAGATATTTTTCATTTCAGTGCTTTGTTCTCCCTCCTTACGGGACATCCACACACACGATCACATCTGATTCTCACAACAAGAAATCCTGGGAGATGAGCAGGAGAGGCCCCTTCCCATGTGGCTAATGGGGAGAATGAGGCTCAGAGAAGGGAGCTGACACAGTGAACTGGAGGCAAAGTATAGTCTGGAAACACTCATTTCTCCAAACAATCTCTCTAAAATGCTGACTCAAATTTATAGCTCATGTTATTCCACCTCTAGAACTTTTAAAATGAGAAAAAAGAATAGGAGAAAACTTTTAATTTTTCATTTTAGAGTGCTCTAATAAATGGAACTCCAAAGCCGAATTATGATCGACATGGGGACCTTTCATTCACACATTAACTGAGTGTCTGAAGACTCATTTGGGTGTAGTACAGGCGTATCATTTATCCAGGACTGTCCCAGTTTCCAGAGGTCAAGTGGAACTGGTTGGAAAGCAGGACAAAGGATGGGGTGGGGCTGGGCGGGTGTGGGGTGGCAGATGGGATTCTAGAAAGCAACGTGGACCTGCTTCTCTCCCTTCATCTTCCCAGCTGTGTTCTGCGGAGATCCCGGCATCCCACCCCGGGGCAGGAGAGAGGACCGGGGCTTCTCCTACAGGTCATCTGTCTCCTTCTCCTGCCAGCCCCCTCTCGTGTTGGTGGGCTCTCCACGGAGGTTTTGCCAGTCAGATGGGACATGGAGCGGCACCCAGCCCAGCTGCATAGGTGAGAGGTGATCTGGTAAATGCCAGCTGGCAGGCATTTTCTTTTGGGCCCGAGATGATGAGTTTCCTTCCCTGTCCTCAGCGGTCTCATCTGCAAAGGGGAACAAGTTCCCCTCTGAGCTTCAGAGGGTAAGATGTGAAACAGGCAGAGTTAATGTGCTTCAGGGAAGCATGTAGTCAACCAGCTCATGACTTAGGTGGGGATGTCTAAAGGCAGGGAATTTGGGTGGCTCTATTTCTCTCCAACATCTGCTTCTCAGAGTGAATGCACGCAGTGGCAGCTTCAGTGACCATGTGGTCTGTATCTTTGTGTTTAATCCAGACCCCATGCTGACGACGTGTGCAGACCCCGGCGTGCCGCAGTTTGGGGTACAGAACAATTCCCAGGGATACCAGGTAATGAGGCAGCCGAGATTGGGCCTTCCTGCCTTCAGGCCCTGCCTGTCGCTGTTAGCCCCAGAGAGCTTAAGGACCTTCCTGGAACGGCACTAGGAGGTGGGGGGTTGGGGGGTGGCAGACACTGGAAGCTAGAGAAAGGAAGCGCTCTGCCCCTTTGAACTGTGCTGCCTGGGAGCACCTTTCTGAAATGGGAAGGTGTTTACCCAAGTCCAAGAATCTGATGTGGAAGAACATGTTCTCGTGTAGTGACACAAGCACTTCCCAGCAGCCCCATGTAGGTGTTGCGGGGTGTTTGTGGAAGGAGAGAAATGATTGAGACAGACAACTTTCTATTCTCAAGATGCCCATACCCTACGCACAGACACACAGCTCAGACAGGTGGTGGAAACCAGCAAGTGCCAAACTGGAGGCAGGCCCCCACCCAGTGGACCCGTCCTGGTAGGATACTGGCTCTGTGAACACTTCTCAGAATGGGCCTCAGGAGAAGGAAATTTGGACCACCTGGGATGGGACACTGATCAGAGAGCAGGAAGCAGGAAAGTACAGAGGGTGTTCAAGGCGGAAAAACTAACTGGAGCCCAAGATGTGCCCAGAGGAAGTGGCAGGTTGGGATCTAGCCGAGGATGTGATTTATCAACTCAATCTCAGTTCATTCTTTACTGCCAGGAACCATTCTAGGTGCCAGCAATACAGTGGGAACAAGACAGGCTAGGTGCTCATGGCAAGGGAGTCCCACAGCTGGGGGCAATAAATAAACAAGATGACCTCTGAGAACGGGAGGCACTACGCGTGGTGTGATACAAGGCATGCGGGCTGGGTTGCTGTTCTAGGAAGAGTAGTGAGGAAAGGGCCTTCCTAAACTTGATCTGTGGCCTCCGTGATGAGAGGGTCCGGCCCTGTGCAGAGTGACGTGGGCATTCCTGGCAGAGGAGCAGCCAGTGCAAAGGAGCCATGAGGTGGGAAGTGCTTAGCAGGTTAGATAGAGGACCAGAAAGCAGACCAGCGAGCGGGTCCAGAGCATCGTGAGACAGGAGAGGGAGGTGAAGCCAAAGAGCTGAGAACAACTGGCACTGTCTGGTAAAGTTAAACATTCACACATTTCATGACCCAGAAGTCCCATTCCTAGAAAGAAAATGCCAATGACACTCTTGCACATGTTTCCAAGAAACGAGAAAAATCATGGTATAGTTACATGGATGGCATGTTGTACAGCAGTGAAAATGGACGAACTACAGCCACTGCAGAAACATTGTATTAAATGATGGTGGTGGTGTGATGCTATTTCTATCTAAAACCAAGAAAAAGTTCTATTGTTTAGAGATATATGTATGCACACATGATAGAATTATTTTTTTAACAAAGCAAGGAAATAAAAAACACAAAACCCAATATAGTGGTCACCCCTGAAGGCAGGGAAGGAGTACTTCTGTAGTTACAACTACATGTCACAGGGTTCTAGATGTTAAACTTAAAGCATCCACTCTATTTTTATTACAATTCATTTCTATATATTTCCTTATATTCTCTTGTATGCATCAAATATCACATGATTTTTAAAAACAGAAAGGGATAGGCTGGATCATGGAGGGCCTGGAGGCCACGATAAGCATTTTGGGTTTTATTCTAAATGTCACAGAAACTATTTGAGGGTGACTCAATCTGATCCGTCACTCAAACTGTTGCTCAGGATGCTGAGGAGAGAATAAATAATTGGGGTTGAGAATGGAAGGCAAGTCAGACATATTGCAGTGGCTCAGGAGAAGGTGCAGTAGTGACAGTGGACCCAGTGAGAAGTCAAAGTGTCAGGATGCACTTTGGAGGTAGAACCAAGTGGACTTGATGGATTCGACTGAGGGGTCGATGGAAATCAGGGTGACCTGAGGTTTTTGATCTGCACAACTGGGTGGATAAAGGTGCCATTTGCTGAGTGAAATGATGAAATACACAAGACAAACAGATTTGGGCATAGAGGAAGGGATTGGAAACTAAGTTTTACTTAGTGTTTGAATTTGCCCCTGCTGCTACTAGAGACACGAGAGTGTTTTGAGCCGGGAAATAATGTGATCTGAGATGCAGTTTAGGAAGCTGGTCTGGCAGCATTGTGCTGCATGGATTGGAGAGGGAGAGATGGATCTGGGGCTACAGGGCTGTGCAGTTGCACAGTGAGGACTAGTGGAGGGTGAGGGTGGGGAAAACAGTGGAGCAGAGGGAGACTTGGAGGGTGAGTGGCAATTCCACTCGACAGCTATTTGTAGCTCGGTGCCAGACTCCATACGGGACATGTCTGCAAGGAAGACAAGTCCCTCGTCCTTAAGAATTTATAGATTCATAGAAGAGACAAGTAATAATTCTATTTTGCACCATTCTTCACATTTTATAAAATGCTTTCATAATAGGGGGAGTCTAGTAACCATAATGTTGTTCAAGTAATTGTGCATTAACAATACCAAAATACAAATAAATAATAAATAAATAAAATATATATTTTAAAAAATGCTTTCAAGTCCACCATTGCATTTGAGTGTCACATTCCAGTGTAACTGGGGCAGGGCTGGCCATCCCCACTACCTACACAGGAAGGCAAAAGTGTGGAGAATTTCACGCAGCCCGTCATTCAGTGAATCCACACAGAAGCTCCAATCAGGGTCTTCTGATTCCAGTCAGTCTGTCTGTCCACCACAGCAGAGTATGACATGTCCAGTAAAAACATCAGTCTGGCTCTCAGGACTTGGGGAGGCTTTGTGGAAGAGGCATAATATAAGCTGCTTCAAATGACCGGTAAGATCTAACCAGGCAGAGAAGCAGAAGAAGGGTTCCCAGGCAGGGGGCAATGGCGTGGGTAGGAGGGGGATCATGCATGGGAAACTGAGTAGGCAAGTGACCAGCTAGGAAGCATTGCCGGGTGCAAGGCAATCACAGGACCTTCTGTCCTCACCACAGGTCGGAAGCACAGTGCTCTTCCGTTGTCACAAAGGTTACCTGCTGCAGGGCCCCACCACCCGGACCTGCCTACCCAACCTGACCTGGAGCGGAACCCCGCCCGACTGTGTCCGTGAGTGCACACTCTGCCCGCTTCCCAAGGCAGCTCCTGTTGGCTGCACATGGTGTCCCCCAGCTGGGCGCTTGCATGCTCTGAATGACAGGGAGATTATACGCTCTCACTGGGACCAGCACTGGTCTCTTTGTAATCCTAAGCCTCACAAAACACAGTTCCACACAGAAGCCTGTCTGATAAGGCAATTCCTATGCCTTAGCAAAGATGAAAGAACTTTCCAGTGGCAGCAAACAATGACAGAGGAAAGATGTCAGGCCTTTGACCATAATTAACTCCACTTCTCCCAGGAGAAGTGCTGCAGGCTTAGGTTCCCCTGGGTTTAATTAAGCCAATATCCACATGATCTCCAACTTGGCCATTCATATAGACATCAAGGCTGGGGTGTGGAAGGGGCTTGGGGAGGGGCTGCGGGGCATGAAAGGGGCCCAGAAGGGAAAGGAAGGTGATGGTCCATCTAAGAATGAGGATGAGGTCAAAGGGCCTCCTGAAGACCCTGATCTCCTCAGGTCCAGCAGTGTCCTTCCTCTCCTGCAGCCCACCACTGCAAGCAGCCAGAGACACCCACCCATGCCAACGTCGGGGCCCTGGACCTCCCCTCCATGGGCTACACACTCATCTATTCCTGCCAGGAGGGCTTCTCCCTCAAGGGTGGCTCCGAGCACCGCACCTGCAAAGCCGATGGCAGCTGGACGGGCAAACCGCCCATCTGCCTGGGTGAGTGTGCCCCCCAGCGACCTCTCCAGGGTGGGAGGCCAAAGGGGGCAGCTGAGCTCGAGTGAAAGAAGGTGAAAGAAAAGGAAGAATGTGATGTCCAGGAGCCAGACCCTGCTTCTAGTTTTCTGAGATGGTGAGTCTCTAGGAGACAAAACCAGAGCAGTCTAAATTGATGCATAGTGCAACCATCCCATTTTATTTTGCTACTTTCTGCCTAAGCTTAAACACTCTCAGGATTATACCTAATCATCAGATAAAGTTTTTTGCTCCACCAAACTGGAATAACATGGTTATAACCTTGACAAAACAGCACCCGCCCACCCACCCAGCCGCAGATTCATTGGGGTTACCAAGATGCCCCAGACCTCCCGCCCCCTCATTGTAAGTCATTCATTCTCTGTTTATTGAGCATAATTGCTGTGCATACCTGCGCTGCTCCTGTGGGAGGGAAGGGGAAAGATAAACCCTGCCCTAGCGGAGCTCACGTTCAGTTCTCCAGAGGACAGACCTTAACAGATATCCCAGTACCTTCAGGAGCGTAGAGCCGCGCTGAATGCAGAGGGGAGGAGGAGGAAGGGCACTAATTCATCCTGAGAGGAAGAAGGGAGGAGTCAAGGAGGGCTTTCTGGAGAAGGTGATCTGAGTCCAGCCTTAAAGAGTCCAGCAAGGATCAGTTTGGTGCTGAAATGGCATTAAACTCTGTCTACCAGGTGCTGATCTCGCCATATGCCAGGCATTGTTCTGAGTACTTTGTGAATACTATCTCATTTCATCTTTGCAGTCATCTTATGAGGCAGGTGTTATTCATATCCCTACTTACTAAAGGAGGACACTGAGGCACAGAGAGGTTAAGCAACACGCCCAAGGTCACCAGCTCATAAAGGGAAACCTTGAAAGTCTAACTTAAAAAATCATGCTTTAAAGTACTTGGCTGTCCTGCACCTCTGAGAAGACTTCAGGTTCAGAGCATTTATCAGAGTGAGAATTTAATAATAGTGTTGTATTTTCATTGTTTGAATTGTAAATGTCTTTTACTTATTGAAAGTAGTATTTGTTTTCTGCATATGGTAGTGATACAAGTGTGTTTTACTTAAAGTTACCTTTATTTAAGTTTTATTGTGATAAAATATACATAATTTAAAATTTACCATTGTTAACCATTTTTAAGTATACAATTCACTGGCATTAAGTACATCCACCATATTGTGCAACTGTCACCACTCTCCATTTCCAGGACTTTTTCATTGTCCCAAACAGAAACTGTAACCATTAAACAGTAACTCCCATTCCCCTTGCCCTCCAGTGCCTAATAACCTCTATTACACTTTGCCTATTGTAGGTACTTCCTATTAATGGAACCACATGGTATGTGTCCTTTTGTATCTGGATTATTTCATTTAGCATAATTTTGCAAGGCTCATCCATGTTGTGGCCTGTATGGGAATTTCCTTCCTTCTTATGTGTGAATAATATTCTATCAGTGGATAAATTATACTTTGTTTATCCATTTATCCACTGATGAACATTTGGGTTGTTTCCACTTTGGGCTGTTGTAAGTAATGCTGCTATGAACATAAATGTACCTGTTTTTGTACAGATATATGTTTTCAATTCTCTTGGGTATATATCTAGGAGTGGAATTATAACTGTATGTTCAGCATTTTAAGGAACTGTCTAACTGTTTCACAAAGTGCCTGTACCACTTTACATTCCCACCAGCAATGCAGCAAGTTTCCAATTTCTCTATGTCCTCCCCAATCCTTGTTATTGTCTATCTTTTTGATTGTAACTATCCTAAGTGGGTGTGAAGCAGTATCTCACTGTGGTTTTCATTTACATTTCCCTAATAGCTAATGATGTTGAGCATCTTTTTATGTGTATATATTCTTTGGAGATGTGTCTGTTCAAATCTTTCGCTCATTTTTTTAAATTGGACTGTTCGTCTCCTTATTGTTGAGTTGTAAAAATCCTTTTTTAATCCTTTTAATTTCTTTTCCAGTTTTATTGAGGCATAATTGACAAAATTGTTATATATTTAAAGTGTCCATGATAATTTGATATGTGTACACAATGCGAAGATTCTCACCATCAAGTTCACACAGCCATCACCTCACATATTTACTTTTGTGTGTGTGTGAGAACCGGTAAGTTCTTCTCTCCAGAACATTTCAGTCACACAATGCAGTGTTATCTACTAGACTTGCCATGTTATACATCTTATAAATGAAAGTTTGTATCCTTTTACCAGCCTCTCACTATCCTTCCCCCTACCCCCAGCCCCTGGCAACTACCATTCTACTGTTTTCATGATTCTGACTTTTTTCTTTCTCCTTTCCACATATAAATGGTACTGTGTGGTCATACAGATATCTCCTCAAGATATATCCAAACAAAACATATATCCATACAAAACATATATCCATACAATAACAAGTACATTTATGTTCATAGCAGCACTATTTACAGCAGCCCAAAGTGGAAACAACCCAAATGTTCATCAGTGGATAAATGGATTAAAAAAGTGTAATTTATTCACTGATAGATTATTCACACATAAGAAGGAAAGAAATTCTCATACAGGCCACAACATGGATGAGCCTTGCAAACATTATGCTAAATGAAATAATCCAGAAACAAAAGGACACCTATGGTGTGGTTCCACTGCTATGAAGCACCTACAACAGATAATTTTGTTCCCTTTGGATACATACCCAGAAGTGGGATTGCTAGATCACATGGTAGTTCTATTTTTAATTTCTTGAGGAACGTCCATACTGTTTTCCATAGTGACGGCACCAATTTACATTCCCACCAGCTGTGTACAAGGGCCCCCTTCTCTCCACATCCTTGCCAGCATTTGTTATCTCTTGTCTCTTTAATGATAGCCATCCTAACAGGTGTGAGGTGCTAGCTCATTGTGGCTTTGGTTTGCATTTCCCTATTAGAGATGTTGAGTACCTTTTCACGTACCTGTTGCCCATTTGCATGTCTTCTTTCAAAAAATGTCTAATCACATTCTTCGCACATTTTTTAGTTGGGTTATTTGGTTTTTTGCTATTGAGTTGTGTGAGTTCCTTACATATCTTGGACACTAAGCCCTTATTAGATATGCAGTTTACAAATATTTTCTCCTATTCCATTGGTTGCCTTTTCACTTGGTTGATGGTTTCCTTAGCTGAGCAAAGGCTTTTCAGTTTGATTAGTCCCACTTGTTTATTTTTGCTTTTGTTTGCCTTTGCTTTTGGTATTAAATTTAAAAAATCATTGCCAAGACCAACATTAAGAAGTTTACCCCATGTTTTCCCTTAGGAGTTCTGTGGTTTCAGATCTTTCCTTCAAGTCTAATGCATTTTTATTTGATTTTGTATGTGGCACAAGGGGTCCAGTTTCCTTCTTTTGCGTATGGATATCCAGGTTTTCCAACACCACTTATTAAAGAGTCTATCCCTCCCCCTTTGGTCTAGTTTATACTTTTTCTTCTAGTCTTGGAGGCATAAAGGTAGGTTGTTCATTTGAGATGTTTCTTGTTTCTTAATGTAGATGTTTATTGCTTTAAATTTCCCTTTAGAACCACCTTTGCTGTATCACATAAGTTTTGGTTATGTTACGTTTCTATTGTCGTTTGTCTCAATGTATTTTTCCCTTTCCCTTTGATTTCTTCTTTCACCCTTTGGTTGCTCAGGAGCATGTTGTTTAAACTCTACATATTTATGGATTTTCTGGCTTCCTTCTTGTAATTGGTTTCTAGTTTCATACCATCAAGATGCTTAATACAATTTCAGTCTTCCTAAATTTATTAAAACTTTTTTTGTGGCCTAACATATGATCTATTGTAGAGAATATTCCATATGCACTTGAGAAGTATGAACATTCTCCTGATATTGGATGGAATGTTCCATGTGTTATGTCCAAGTAGTCTAATGTGTAGTTTAAGTCCATTGTTCCCTTGCTGACTTTCTGTCTGGATAATCTATCCATTGTTGAAAGTGGGTTTTAACACCCCCTATTATTATTGTATTGCTGTCAATGTCTCCCATCAGATCTGTTAGTATTTGCTTTATATATTCAGGTGCTCTGAGATTGGGTGCATAAATATTTGTAGTTGTTATATTCTCTTGATGAATTGATCCCTTTAGCATTATGTAATGACATCATTTGTCTCTTGTTATGGTTTTGGCTTAAAGTCTATTTTGTCTGATATAAATATAGCTACCCTGCTTTCTTTCGGTTCCATTTGCATGGAAAATCTTTTCTAGCCTTTCAGCTTCAGTCTGCATGTCCTTAAAACTGAAATACATTCTCTTGTAGGCAGCATATGTTTGGGTCTGTTTCTTTTTAATTCATTCTTTTGATTAGAGTACTTAATTCATATATATTTAAAGTAATTATTGATAGATATGGACTTAGTATTGGCATTTTATTAATTTTTTTCTGGCTGTTTTCTAGTTCCTCTCTTCCTCTCTTACTCTTTTCTTTCAGAATTTGATGATTTTCTGTAGTGGTATGTTTCGATTCTTTTCTCTGTATCTTTTGTGTATCTACTATAGGTTTTGCTTTGTTTTACCATGAGGTTTAAATAAAACATAACAGTCTTTTTTAAGCAGGTAACAACTTAACTTTGAGTGGATAAAAAGCTCTACATTTTTACATTCCCCCACCACATCTTTGTTTTTGATGTCACATTTGTCTTTTAATATAGTGTATCCATTAGCAAGTTGTTGCAATTATAGTTATTTTTAACACTTTTGTCTTTTAACCTTTTTACTAGACTTATAAGTGATTTACCCACACTCTTACAGTATTAGAGTATTCTGAATTTAACCATATATTTATCTTTACCAGTAAGTTGTATACTTTCATATGTTTTTATATTAGATCTTTCTTCCAGGTGAACTCCTGCTATTGAACCCTTCTATTGAGTTTTTCAGTTCAGCTATTATAGTCTTCAGCTCTATGATTCCTATTTGGTACTTTTTTCTTCCATCTCTGTTGAAATTCTCACTTTGTGCTTTGCTCTCCTGACCTCAGTGAGCATCTCTATGACCATTATTTTGAACTCATTGTTAGGTAAATCACTTATCTTCATTTCATTAAGACCAGTTTCAAGAGATTTATCTTATTCCTCAGTTTGGAAAATTTACCTATTTCTTCCTTTTCCTTGACTCTCTCTATAGATTTCTGCTCCATAGATAAAACAGATACCTCTCCCAATCTTGACAAATTGGTCTCATGTCAATAGATCAATCAGCCCAGCCTGCTCCTGGTTGCCCCTCAAACTTTTGTGATTGTCCAAACCACAGTCTTTGTTCTTAGTGGCTCTCAGTAGTTGAGGGTGTACCAAGACCCATCAGCGTCCCAACAGGGAGGATCGTAGTCAGCCCCTAAATGCAGGCTGATTAGAAGCTGGTCCCTCAGGCAGCAGTTGGAAAAGTATGCTTTTGAACTTTATTTTTGAAACAAACACAGAAAATTATGAACTCCCAAAGCATTCGAACAAACTGGGAGATGGGCACTTTTGCTGTTGTCTCTGGCCTGAGCCCAGATGTATAGCCACAGGTGTTACTACTGCACCAATTTAAAAATTGCTTCTTTGTTTGCTGTCCTCTGGGACTCATGAACGCAAGCCCATTGGCCTTCAGAGCCAGATGATGGCATCCATCCACCGGACAGCAACCTTCAGGCAGGGTGCTAGGTGCGTGGTACAAACCCTTCACTCTTCGGGGAGGAGCTGGAAGTTAGTGTTCCCTCTTGACTGCAGGGTGCTGTGCCAGGGGTGGGGTTTCCGGCAAGAGTGTCTTAGCCTTTCTGTAGGAGTCATTCAGCTAGTTCTGATTTTCTCAGAGGGAACTGATCTGTGTGTAGCTGTAGTTTCAGTGTGTCTGTGGGATGAGGGGAGCTCAGAAACCTCCTGTGTCACCGTCTTGGTTATCCAGAGTCCCTACAAGAAGAATTCTTGATATATCTAGAATATAAGAGCCTTATCACATACATGATTTGCAAATATTCTCTTCTCTCCCATTTTGTGGGTTGTTTTTTACTTTTCTTAAAAATTTACAGTACTAGCTCTTTTATGTCACTCATCATCTAAAATAAATTAGTCTGTCACATTTTAAGCTCCATTTTAGTCCTGTTAAACTTTTTTCTTTTTTTCTTCAGATGTGTTTTTTTTACACCCTTGTAGAGATACAATCGATATACAGAAACTGCACATATCTAATAAATACGATTTGATGAGTTTGGACCTTTTCACTTTCTTGTTGGTGTCCTTGTAAGTACAAAAGTTTTTGGGTTTGATGAGCTCCACTTTGTCTATTTTGCTTGCTTGTGATTTTGCTATCATATTTAAGAAACCATTGCCTAATCCAAGGTCATGAAGATTTATCCTTATGCTTTCTTCCAAAACTTTTATAGTTTTAGCTCTTACATTTAGGTCTTGGATTCATTTTGAGAGACTTTTTTTCCTTTATGATGTTAGTTTGGGGTCCAAATTCATGCTTTTGCATGTGGATATCCAGTCATCCCAGCACCATTTGCTAAAAAGACTAGCTATTCTCTCCTCACTGAATTGTCTTGGCACCCTTGTCAAAGATCATTGACCATAAATGTGTGAGCTTGTATCTGGATCCTCAGTTTTATCCGCTGATATGTCACTGCCGTGTGCCATTACCACACAGTCCTTATTACTATAGTTTTGTAGTAAGTTTTGAAATTGGGAAGTATAGGTTCTCTATTTTGTTCTTTTTCAAGATTGTTTTGTCTATGCTGGGCCCTTTTGTTTCTATGTGAATTTTAGGATTGCACTGTCAATTTCTGCAAAACAGACAGCTGGGATTTTGATAGAGATTGTCTGAATCTATAGGTCACTTTGGGCAGTATTGCCCCGTGAACAATATTAAGTCTTTCAATCTATGAGTATGGGATGTCTTTCTACTTAATTAAATCTTTAATTTCTTTCCCTTTGATATATTTAGGTATATGAATGTTTATGTTTTTAAGTGTATGAATGTTACACTTCATTGGTTACATTTGTTCTTAAGCATTTTATTCTTTTGGATGGTATTATGTACTCATATTTAAAAATATGAAATGTTTTAGATGCAGTTGAATCTCAACTCCTTACTGTATGGTCCTAAACAAGCCTCTTCATTGCTGAACAAGTTCCTCTTCTATAAAATGGAGACAATAATCTACCTCACAGTTTTGAGAGGAATAAATAAAAGAACATGAATAAAGTATCTAGCACAGCACCTGGCACATAAAATGCTTTCTCCCTCTTTGCACCCTTCATCTTATAAAATCTAAGACAATAAAGGCATTTTGTTCAGAAATGCACCTTTACTGAGTTACTGTGGGAAATTTCTCCACAGCCTTCTGTGTGCCTGAACATAAGCTGACCTCAGGCATGAGAAGGGGTGTGCTAAAATTCTGCAGCCTCTCAAAGGAGAGAATAGGAAGAGTCTGCCCTTACTTGGTGACAAGCCAATTATTTCTGTTGTTTCTCTGCAAAAGAAGAAAATACATGAACATTTATTGATGGTGACTTTCGTGTTCATAAACTCGCTTATTCAGCATAGCCCTGTGAAGTATGTACTAGAACCATTCCATGTTTCAAATGTGAGGAGACGAAGACTCTGAGAGGTGAGGTGATTAGCCCAGGTCCCACGGTCATTAGGTAGCACTTGCTGGGACCTAAACCTAGGCTGGCTGGCTCAGGCCCAAAGCTTTTTGTCTTTGCCTCTGCCCGTGAGGGCTTCTCAGTCTTACTATCATCACTCTAAGGGCAGGAAGCAGTCCCCTGAAAGCCCACCAGGGCTGAGCGAGTTCAGTTTTGATTGGTGGATGGTCTTCCTTCATGCCAGGCATCTGGGAAGAAAACAGAGTCCAGGATGGGGCTCTTCAACCCAGGGTCCTCAAAAGGTCCATTCAGGAGATCTGTATACTAGGATGGGAAAAAAGACATCTTTATATTGCTTTACCTCTTAACGAAATGTAGCGTTTCCTTTAATTTAGAATGTAGACAAAAATCCATAGTGGCAACAGACTTTGTCACCAATAGAAGCTGCAGAGATTTTCCTTTTATGTTATAATTGTTAACAATATCATGAAATATTATTTATGTTCCTGAGGACTCCAAGATAATGGTAGTTACTGGACCCACTGCTAAACCCTGTTATTTAGTACAGTAATAAAGAATTATATATATATAACTATATCCTAATTCTTTGTTTAATATATCAATGACTGTAATTGATAAAATTGATTTTTTTTAATTCCTTACATTTTATTATTCTGAGAGGTGTCCATAAATCGCATCACCAGATCATCAAAACAATCCACCTCCTGGACTAAGAGAGTAAGTCCGAAGCAAGATCTCAAAGAACCCATCGACCTAATGTCAGAGAAGTGGCCATTATTCTTCCAATAGAGAGTAGACCAGAGGTTGAGCCTGTTGTCTTCCATTCTCTTTCCCCAGCAGAGGTCCGGCCCAGTGGGAGACCCATCAGCACTGCCCGGGAGCCACCGCTGACCCAGGCCTCTGGTATGTGTGCTCCAGATCCTTGTCGGAAGAAACTGGTATTGCCTCCTTCACCTGGTTACCCAGAAGCACATGGGTTTCTGCATACTAAGGGAAGGCATGGAGACTGTCTGTAGAGCCACATAGATTTCCCCACCCACTTCTCAACCCCAGGCAGGCTTCAGGAGGAAGTAAGCCTGAGGGAAGGGAAACACCATCCAGAAGACAGAGCCAGAATCACATCTGGAGCCACTGATGCCCACAGCCCCTCCTGGCACCGGATGGGCAGTGTGTGGGCATACAGACACATAGACCCAGGTCCGACCTAGAAGGTTTCCTGGAAATGGTTACATTTTTAAGACAGGTGTCTCTCAAAGTGTGATGTCCGGAACTGGACACAGACCTACAGGCGTGGCCTGACCAATGCAAAATTATGATAGATCATCATATCCTTTTTTGAACCTTATACTTTTACATTAGCCTGTGTGTTATATAAGAAAGAAGACTACATTTGGCATCATACTCAGTTCAATTTCCATTTTGGCCACTGACCACCTGTGTCCTTGGGCAAATGAGCTTTAACCCCATGGGCTTCAGTTTACCTTCTGGTAAAATAGGGGATCATCATACTTGCCATAGAGAATTATTATAAGGACAAATAACACTTTCAGGAGCTGTCATTCATTAGGTGCTTTTATGTGCCCAACATCCTGTGACATACAGTTTGCACTGTGAGATCATTTAACCCCTACAGTGACCTTGATGAGGCAAGTGGATGGCCCCATTTACAGCAGCACAGGTGTGGCCTCCAGATGAGCAAGCGGAGGCTCTTGCACATGCTCTGACCACCGATAAGTGGCAGCCAGGATGAGACTCCAGATTGGCCTGATTTATTATTCATTAGCCCTCGTTCCTGGCCACCACACGGTACTGACGTGCTGACTCTCTCCTCTCTTTTTCCCTTTCTCCATCTTTCCTTTTCTTCTTTCTCCTTCTGTCTGTTCTTTCTGGTTCACTCTCTTTCTCTCTCTTTCTTCCTTTCTTGTTCTCTCCCTTTCCCTTACTCATCTTCTCTCTCTCTCTCCCTCCACCCGTGCACTCTGAGACACAGGGGGACACAGAGGGCCAGTGCCTTCCACCACCCTCCCTGTGTTAGGTGTGAGTGAACTGGGATCAAGTCATCAAGTGGCGTAAGTCTTACCAACACACACTTAAGTCTGTCTCACATCTGTTCTCAATTCCTCTAGTTCCTGGGGATGTTTTTGCCAAGAATTCCCTGTGGAAAGGGGCCTATGAATACCAGGGGAAGAAGCAGCCAGCCATGCTCAGAGTAACTGGCTTCCAGGTTGTCAACAGCAAGGTCAACGCCACCATGATTGACCACAGCGGTGTGGAGCTGCACTTGACTGGTGAGGAGCAGGCCACCTCCACAAGAAACTGGGGGTAGTAGGGGTGGATGGGCACACACCCTGAGCAAAAAAAGTCTACTGTCACTGCATTGTACACACATGCCGGGCTTGGGCTTCTCTGGTGGGCAGGGCAGCGAGAACACGTCTATTCATCTTTGTTTGCATGATAAAAGCACCAGAGGCTAAAGAGAATGGTTAGAGGACAAACATTAATAACTTGAACACTCAAAGAACTCTTATAAATAGAAGAGACTGACATCCCTAAAACTGAACTAAAAGCAGAGGCAGAGAATTCCCAGAAGCCAAAATATAGTCAATAAATGAGAGAAAAAAAGTATTTTTAATCAATATTCTACAAAATTAAAAGTAGACACAAAGTATAATTTCCCATGTATCCCACTAAGATTTTTTTTTTAAGTGATAAACTTCAGTACTGGTTATGGTCCAGTGCAGGCACTGATACAGTCAAAGTATAAAATAATGCAGTCCTAGAAAACAGTTTGGCAATTTGTATGAAGATCTTTGAAAATTATTGGTCCACTAATTATACTTCTAAGAATTTTTATCAGAAGAAATAGCTGTAGAAAATAAATAAAAGGTGTTCACATTACAGGGCTATTTGTATTACATAAAAACTGGAAATACCAAAATGTTAACAATGGCTATTTATTAGTAGCAAGATCAGGAATGGTTTTTATTCTTCCAGCATCTCTACATTTTCCAAAATTTCCCTGATTTTCAGTCTTTCAATTATCAGAAAAACTTACTATCTTGAAAAACAAGTGTTTATTGATGAAATGGATAGATAAATGAATGCGCAGGAGTGACTGAGTGTACGCATTAATACACAGCCCATGC
Organism: Manis javanica; assembly: GCF_040802235.1. Lineage (NCBI taxonomy): Eukaryota > Metazoa > Chordata > Mammalia > Pholidota > Manidae > Manis > Manis javanica. The sequence continues at coordinate 25,152,091 of NC_133159.1, read as the reverse complement.
ATGCACACCCAAACACAACTGAAGGGTCTGTTCGCTCATTTGCTCTAAGACACAGCCATGGAGACATTCACATACTCCCATATTACATGCCTCATGCGTTCCTGCACCCTGTGAATTGTAAGCGTACCCATGCATTTACTGACATATTAACATGTACAAAAACACAGTCACTAAATTTAGTCCCAAACTTGCAAGTGCAAACAGGGTCATAATCACAGGCTTGTTGTTTATTAATGCACGTATTCACCTTCCTATTTACTTTCATTCAGTCTGCACAAACTCACGGGTGACATATGTTTACCTACTGACAGTTATACCTGGAAAATTGTTATCAACATCTGTACCTGAAATTCCACTCAGCTACTGACACCCACGTACCCACAAATTTGGATTTTGAAATTTTCCCAGATCTTTCAAGTGTACCCTCTGGACATTCTTTTTCCAGGAATTTACAAGAAAGAAGATTTCCATCTCCTACTGCAGGTTTACCAGATCACAGGGCCTGTGGAAATCTTTGTGAATAAGTTCAAAGATGATCACTGGGCCTTAGATGGGCATGTAAGTTCAGCAGAGTCTCCCACAGTCTTTGACCGCCCCATGCCCTTGCCCCATTCCCAAATCCTAGATCGCTGACAGGGAGGAAGAGGGAGAAGAGAGTGGAAACTCCTAGGACCAACGTGGAAACGGGAGGTTTTCTGTGGGGCAAGGACTAGGAGCAAGAGAGCCCTCACCTGCTAGTGAAGTGGGCACAAGTGAAGGTGAAAGGGGCAGTAGGCTGTGAGTTCAGAGGCTCCGCACATCGGAGTGGTATGGATGCAGTGGGATCAGACGTTAGAGCCAAACACGAGGAACTGGAGGCCAGCAGTATGAGAGTGGGTTCATGCAAGCTGAAGGTACTGGCATGGTGGCAAGGCCTGGGAGAAGGTAGTGAGTCCCAGATGCCTGCCTCAATCGTCTACTCACATTTGAAGATGTGGGTTGTGGGGGATTTAGGACAGCTTGAGAAACCAAGATATGCTGGAAGGGATATGACTTTCTTGCGTTCCCTTGTGGGAAAGACTTACTACATTCTAGGGCATTCTTGAGGTGGAAGCCAGGTCCACAGTGATGCTCCTCTTCCAAGGAACATCCACAGTGATGCCCATACCTTCCAATTTCACAGGATGGGAAGTGGGGCATAGTATCGCCTCTCACATCCTTGGCTTCTCTGTCTTAAATTGTGGAAGCTAGAAACAGAAGGGAGAAGTCTTCGTGGCCAGAGTAGTAGAGAGTGAGGAGGCAGGGTGAGCCCTCATAGATAGGACAGCTGGGAGACTATGGCTTTAGTGACGTGCTTTGTAAACACATAAGGAGAGGCAAATGGCTGCCCCATGGGCTGGCACATACACTTAGTTCTTTGGTATTCTTGAGACTATCCTGTGGACCTTCTTGGGTATCCAAGTGCCATCTGGCTTTGGTGGTAGGAGTGCAAAAGCTATGCAAGAACAACAGACTCCACCATGCAAGGAGGGTTGTCAGAGATGAGAGAACAGGGTCAAAGTTAGGAGATGGCGCTCAGAGAACAGGACAGAGGCTAGAGGGGCATGGAGTCCTAGAGGACCGGGCACAGCTGGAGGACTGCCTAGGACAATAGCCAACCATCAGGCACTACTGTGCCCATCCACAGCATGTTTGGGGTACAGAGGGCTCCACCCCGGGGAGGGAGCATGAGTTGGAAGGTCCACCAGTAGCACAAGCATCATCAAAGCACACCCTTGGCTGAGCAGTCCACAGGCTGCACATTTCAGTGACTGCGCCTGTCACATGTGCATTGTGGAGGCACAGTGGCAGAGAGAGCCAGCAGGACTGATGTCCCCAACTATACCCCCCCCAAAAAAATTAATAGCTATCGGAGCTGTGATGAGCTCTCCAAAGTATGTTAAATCCTCTAGGTAGGATTTAACATACTTTTAGTCATGGTTTGGTTTGTTCCATGGGGCTCTAAAGTCATTTTTTCATCACAATAATAATAGCTAACGTCTATCTAGGGCCTATTAAGTTTCTAAGTGCTTTATCTATATTAACTCATATAATCCTAACAGCCACTCTATGGTGCTAGTATTCCTATTTTACAAATGAGAAACTGAGGCACAGATTGTTTCAACCACTAGAAAATACAGTGTCTCCCCACCTCCCACAAGCAGTGGGTGCCCCGGCCCCACCCCCAGCACGTCAGTCTCTCTCTGCCTCCGCCTAGGTGATGGGCGGGTGGGTGACATCAGAGCGCCTGATGGCATGTTCCTGCGAGCGAGTCCCTGGCCTGGCCAGCAGGAGTTCTGGCTCCTTCTAGCACGCCTTCCATCTCACTCTCTCTGCTCCCCACCATCCAGGTCTCTTCAGAGTCCTCGGGAGGCACCTTCATCTACCAAGGCTCAGTCAAGGGCCAAGGCTTTGGGCAGTTCGGCTTTCAAAGACTTGGTAACTAGTATATGTCCCCTGGCAGTGCGAGCTCTTGGGGGCAGGGGGAACTTGTACCTTGGGCAGAGGGTTGGTGGAGTTCTACAGTCAAAGACCAGGGTTCTCAACCATTGTTTAATCAAGGATGCCTTTGAGATTCTGATAAAAGCTACAGAATATCTCCCCAGAAACAAGCATGCATACATGATACTCTCACCCTTTGCCAGTTTCATGCTCAGCCCTTGAGTTGAGAGCCCCAACTTCAGGGACACTAGGTCTCAGCTATAGCCCCTCCCCAACACCATGAGGTGGGCCAGCCCGTGGGCTTTACCCAGACAGTCGTGTCAGAAGTGGGGCTCTTGGGACATGGCGGCTCATGTTGTCATTTCCGCCCCGCATAGTCCCAGAAGGTTGGTATTGCAGTCCTCATTTTACAGATGAGAAAACAGCATGGAGGAGGTTTCCCCCCGTTCTTCCCTGGCATTTTACCCTGTGTGCTGCACGCCATCAGGGTCACATGTTCTCGCTTCCGAAACTGGCCTTGACCCAGAACCTCTGGGTGCTGAGCCTCAAATTCTAATGGGAGAAGGGGCCCTGGTTTCTGGAAACTGTGGAAGTGAGACAGGAAGCAGACATGGGTGCTCCAGAGCCAGCTGTGTACCCCGGGGACTGGCCCCCCACTCCCAGGGCCCCGGGCCTGCGAAGGCCATCCACTGTGTTTTCTCTCAGTTCTGGTCTTAAGCAGGAATCTGCTGGCCTGACCGCCTGACCGTCGCACTCCACCCTGCTCCTCCCTCAGCCCTTAGCTCTACCCTTGAGCTGTATGGAGTCAGACCTCTCTCTCCCATACAGCAGCCCTTCAAATACTTGAAGACAGTTCCCCTGGCCCCTCAGCCTTACTCACTAGAGATGCCTCAGGAAACAGGAGTTCTTGCTCTGGCTTCCCCGCTGACTCCAATCTGAGGCTGACCTGTCCCCCAGCAGAGCCTCGGCCCCCTGGTCAGGGGGAGCCCTTCCTGGGGGCAGCAGTGCCTCCCTGTTCTGGGCTCTCCCGGTCGTGTGGTGGGGGGGAGACCCTCCGAGGCAGAAGCTCCAGCAGCTCCTCTCCCAGGCCCACAGAGCAGCTCCACCTCCGCCTGTTCTATGTGTTGGCTTCCTTGTAAGGAGTCGTCTGATTAAAGGCTTCTGTGGCCAAAGAAGTTTCAAAACTCCTCAAGGGCTGCATCCGTTTAAGAGTTCACTGCAGAGCACGGCTTCAGGTTGTCCCGCAGACTGGCTGCCCCGGCTCGGAACCCTGCCCTCGGCCACCATCTGACCAGCCCTCTCCAGGGGAATGTCCGAGTGCGGGCCGAGGGGGTGGACTCTGGGCACCCGAGCCTCTCACGGCTGGGCTGCGGCAGGTACCCGCCGGCGCCCGCTGGGGGCCGTCCCCTCAGACGGCGCCGAGACCTGAGGTTTGTGCTCTGGGACTTTGCAGACCTCAGGCTGCTGGAGTCAGACCCCGAGTCCATCGGCCGCCACTTTGCTTCCAACAGCAGCTCAGTCGCAGCCGCAATCCTGGTGCCTTTCATCGCCCTCATCATTGCAGGCTTCGTGCTCTATCTCTACAAGCACAGGTACGGCGACGCGAGGAGGCGCAGGGCCCGGGGGGTGACCAGACCAGTGACGGGCCCCATCCCTGAGCCAGACCCACCCAGAGCCCTCTTGGCCCGCGAGAGCTGTAACCTGGAAGGAAGGTAGAACCTCCCTCCCCCTCATACATATGAGGGGGCATGTTCCTGCGAGCGAGTGGTTCGCTCCTTTTACGTCGTGGTCACTCTCTCCCCCATCCCAGGAGAAGACCCAAAGTTCCGTTCAATGGCTATGCTGGCCACGAGAACACAAATGTCCGGGCCACCTTTGAGAACCCAATGTACGACCGCAACATCCAGCCCACAGACATCATGGCCACCGAGGCGGAGTTCACGGTCAGCACGGTGTGTACAGCGGTATAGCCCCCGGTCCTGGCTGCCGCCGCCGCCGCCACCGAGAGCCCCGCCCTGCAGCCGGTGAGTGGGTGGGGACGGGGCGGGCTGCAGCCGCTGCCCGCGCAGGCGCACGAGACTCACACGCCCAGTTAGGAGGACTGTGCAGAGGGCTACGTGTGCCAGGTGTGGGCAGGGCATTGCCTCAGGCCACTGAGGTGCAGAAAAGGAATTAACGTGACCGAGACCACACAGCTAATAAGTAGCAGGGTGGGAATCAAATCCCAGGAGGCCAGCTCCAGACTGCTCCTAGCCCCTGGGCCCAGCAAAATATCCGAGTACTGTGTATTGGTCAGGGCTTTCCAGAGGCATATGTATGTATACAGAATACGTTCATAAAATGCACATACACGTATATGTGTGTATATACATATATACTAACATATATATTGACACCTCTATATAGACATATCTATATATATAGAGCCATGTGTATATGTCTAATAGATACTTATAGAGATATGTGTGTATGTGTGTGTATATGTGTGTGTGTGTGTGTGTGTGTGTGTGTGTGTCTGTGTGTGTATAGATTGTATAAATACACAGAAAGGGAGAGATTTATTTTAGGGAATTGGCTCACACTATTGTGGGGCTAGCAAGTCTGAAGTCCACAGGGGAGGCCTTGAGGCTGGAGAGTTCACCAGGAGTTGATGCACTCACAAGTCCAAAGGCAGTCTGGGGGCAGATTTCCTTCTTCAAGGAACCTCAGTCTTTTCCTTAAAGCCTTCAACTGATTGGGTGAGGCCCACCGCATCTGGGGGCAATGTACTTTACTCAGAGTCTACTGATTTCAGTAGTAACACATCTAAAAAAAAAACATTCACAGCAATATCTAGACTGGTTTGGCCAGAGCGTAGGCAAGTTGACATATAAAGTTAACCATCACCTAAGGCATGATAAATGGGCTGACACAATGCCTGTCACTGGACAAGAGAGGACCCAGGGGCAGATGCACACACTGAGGCTCACGGATGGACACCAAGACACTCTCACCCACTCACATGCATGCATATGACAGGCCCTCCAGGGAGGAGCTGACAGATCTAGAAGGCATTGCCACTCCTTGAGCTGGTTAGGTGGAGAAGGCATTGTGTCCCTCCTTGCTGATACCCACTTCCTCTGGGAGGTGGGACCCTGCGGGAATTGCCCCAATAGGATGTTCAAGCTGCAGCCCCTGTAAGCTCCCATGTTCTGGGGAAGTCAGGTGCCCCCTCTCAGGTACCTCCTCCAGCCTTAGAGGGGCTGGAAGTCTCTGGGGAGAAGGGTCTCAGGGCCCAGAGAGATGGGGATTCCAACAGGACAAGGGAAAGCCAGCCTAGTGTGTTGGCAACCAAAACCTAAGGCTTCTGCCAGCTCTCCCTTCCCAAGCTCCTATTTATGGCAGTGTACGCGATGGGTATATCTGGCCAGACACGTTGACAGGTCATCGAGGAAACAGGATCCTGTGAGTGAGGCTGCCAGGGTTGGGCTGATGGGAATGGCTGAAACAATAAGTACCAAGGGGATTAAAAAGTGAGAGTAGCCGAGCATGGATTGTCTGGTCCCTGACGCGTGTTACTTCGTTTCACCCTCACAACAACTCCAGGAAGATTGTCACAGCTTCAGCCTGAGTCCAAAATCACTCAGCCAGTCAGCCGTGTGGCCCACAAGTACCTGATTTTTGACCCCCTGCTGTGCTGCACCCTGGTCACCCCTCCCCTGAGTTCAATTTTTACCCTCTAGATCATTTCTCTTGCTTAAGTCTGAGCTTAAAATTGTAGGTATTAAGATAATTGAAACATAAAGAGATAAAAATTATTTTCAAAATATGTTAAGGCAACAAGTGAATACAAATAATTCATGTGTTGAGTTTTTCCACATCCTTTTACGTTTTCCAAAACAAACATAAAGAAAAAGCAGTTATTCTAGTGGGATCATTTTAACAGGCCAAAATTAGTTCTGAGGTTTCATCTGTATGCCCCAACTTTACTTTTTCCTACATTTTTCCTACTCAACTCACAAACAAAAAGCAAAAGAGAAGTAAAATCCCTCTAATGACCTAAATCAGGCCTTAGGGGTGATCAGTAATGACTCTGAACTTTGGGTTGCTGAATTATTGAACAGTATAAGAAAGAAACAAGAATGACCCATGGCCTCCATGCCCCTGCCCCCACCCCTGCTGCGTGTCCTGGCTCTGCTACGTGCACATTATTTCACCTCTGGGACCTCTGAGGTTGGCGGTTCCAAGTCTAGGCAGCCCTCAGCATTGCCCCCCACTCCCACCCCCTGCCCCAATATCCAGGGCCTTGGAACATTCCACCCAGCCCACAGCTCTCCTGTGGGGCCCCTCTGCCCACTTTGCCCTGCCCAGAGCTGGAGCACTGAGAAAGGGTTCCTTGGCTTACACGGTTTATTAAAAAAATCACCCAGAACATACATTTAAAGTGAGTCATTAGGTGATAAATTCAAATGATGCCTAACAAGAACAGCTGAAATGTAAACAAGAACCCCACGCAGGGAAGTCGTTGAGGCCTATGGGGTCAGTGAGTCAGGGGTAAGCGGGCAAGGCTGTGTTATGACTCTCATGGACCCCTTCCTCCATAAAAAAAAAAAATTAAACATGATATTTGTGTTGTTATACAGATGGATATAATCCAGGCTAAACTCATTATTACATGTCTATTATTTTTATATCCAATTTTTCCTTCTGATTTTGAAAGAAAATTAAAACATTTTCCTGGGCCTCTAAAACTATGGTGGCCCCTCAGCCCTGGTCTCCTGTGCCTAATGCATAAGTGGGTAATGCCAGCAAAAAAGATGACATTAGGAAATATGTGTTCTTCTTTGTGTATTTCCTACCTACACCCACCCTTGTATGGGAATATTAAAAATCAGATATAAGGTCAAGGCAACTGATTTTCTTTACTTTTTCCCCTTTATTCCTTCTTTGCTTTGCCTCTTTTCTCTTGCCTTCCTCTGTTCCGCTCCCCACCCCTGCCCCCACCTCTTGTGTTTTACAAACTTGGGTGTCCTCTGCTTGTGCCAGTTCTCCAGGGGACAGGAAGTGAGCTCCCCTGCGCACAGCGCCCAGTGCCCATCTTCGTCTGTCTCTCCGCCTGTGTCTGCTACTGCTGGGACTTGGGCCTTCACCCTGCCACCATCTGTACCCACCACACTGAAGAGGACTCCAGCTCTGTCCCCCCTTGGGCAGCAGAGGAAGAGGGGTTGCAGACAGAGGAAGGAAGCTTATGGATTTAAAACAAAGCATCATGTGGATGAGCACATGTGTGTGGGCTGAGCACATGCAAACACATACACCTGTCCATCATTTGACTCCTATGGAAGAGGCTACAGAAGCTTAATTAAGAGAAATGTGTGTGAAAGATGCCCCATGTGCTGCTTCCCACAAACGCAAAGAAGATGTGAAGAGGAGGATGCACAGTCAGCATTGAAACCAGCACACCTTGTCCTGCCCAGTGTGTGAGGACCTAGTGAATGTGCTAGCAGGATGTATGCCTGGTGATCAGTATGCAGAGACCAGCTGTCTGCAAATGGACAGTCCCATCTGCAGACTGACAGTAAGGATTACCCCAAGGGCAGGAAAACATCTTAAGAAATAGTTTGGAAATCAGTTTATTTTTTCCAACAAGAATTGTATTGCGTTCTGTACCCAGTGAATTAAAAAGTCATTCTGGGTCCCAGCAGCCTTGGAAAAGAAGGGCATGTCAGGGGAGGCAAACAAGAATCTGACCATGAGCCCAGGGTCAAGTTTGGCTGTCAACTGACAAAGAGAACAGAAACAAGACTCTGGCCTAGACAGGGACAACAGGTCTGCAGGCAGTGGGCAGGTGGCGGAGGAGACAGGAGAGCAAGTCCACACCAGTGTACAAAAAATAATGGCTGCCGTATATGGAGCTTCTCTGTGCCTGATACTTTAGGTGCATCATTTCTAGACCTTACAACAATCCAAAACATAGGAATTATTATTCCCATTTTATAAATGAGAAAACGGAAGCTCAGAAAATGAAGAGATGTAAGCCACACAGTAACTGTGGAGTCAGCATGCTAACTCAGATCAGTCTGACTCCCAAGTCCGCTATACCAGCTGCCAGAAACCCAGGCCTAAAGAGGCACCAAAGATGGGAAGGAGTAGGTAAACCTCTACAGTGTAACTGTGCAGAGCTGCTGGGTCAGGCAGGACACCTGTGTGTCCTTACTGGGTTCATTCTGTTCTCTCCACCTGGGCAGCATCAGGCCAAGGACCAAGGACCTCCGGCCTCCTGGTGTTGGCTTCTAGCTCCCAGCAGCCCCTCTAGCTCCCAGCAGCCCCTCACCATAGCAGACAAAGGATCTGGGAGCTCATGGATCAAAAGAATGGAGTGATGAAAATCACATTCTCTCCAGCTCCTTCCAAGTAGATTTTATTAATTTTGAGTCTCATTGTGCTTGGGTCATTAATGACTTACATGTAAGTATTGTTGGGAAGCTAACGAGTTTAGGAATCACACTGGCATTTAGAGCCACTTTCTCAGTCCTTGGGAAGGTCCCCATGGGCTTCAGCACCTGTTGCATGTGTGACATGCTGACAGATGTTCATATCACATATTGAACAAACAAATAGAAATGTGGGGGAGTGGAATGGCAGGGACACCTGGTTCTTAAGCAAATTCTGGGTTGGGACGATGATGCAATCTGACTCATGTTAAGGTGGGCTAAAGTGAAAGGTGTCGAGTTCCAGCAGAAGCACCTGGGACGGTCAGTGACAGGAGCTCAGTGCTGCCCACACCCGCTCTGGGTTACAGCATCCCTGAGCTTGGCAGGAGAGGACCCAGACAAACACAGTCACATGCTCCTCTCTTTATTTCCCTGGAAACAAATGCAGGAAGTTCTTGGCCACTCCCTTCTCCATTCTTACACCCCTCTCAGACTAACTGGTGGACTCCTCCTCCGCCCTGCCTTTGCCCTCACCCACGTCCCCTGTGAGGTCCCAGGGCCCGAGGATCACATGCTGGTGGGGCACTGGCATTTTCTCTCCACCGCCAGAGGCGTGGAAGGGACCAGGCAGGCTAGGCCCTTCACCTGCCATCCACATCACATACCCACCACCATCCCATGAGGAAAAAAAAAAAGTAAAACAAAAACAAAAACAAAAATCTTTTGTACAGAGATATATTTTTATTATACAAAGTTTGTACAGTACCAAAAAAGAAAGGAAAAAAGGTGTAAACTTTTTTTTCATTATTGTAGGTAAATGGTAGTGGAAGCCTTTTTGTAAATGTAATAAAATGTATAAATATGGTTTTCAGAAAACATCAAGTGCTGTAAATATGTAATCTACACAAATCTTGGCTTGTCTGCAGTATATACATTTAATTTATCTGTCTCTGTATATGAGGCTTCCCCCTGGGGTCCTGCATTATGGTACTTTCCTGAATTTGAAAGCAATTTTAAATTTTTTGAATTCAAATAAAATATAAATTTTTGCATTGGTTTTCTCACATTTTTATGGACTTTTTCTTGGTAGGGGGCAAGTGTTGCAGAAGGGAGCAAAAGACATATATTAAGCTAAAAGCCTAGAGTGGAAATATGGAAATATCTTGTTCTTAAATTGTTTTGTGTTATCTCTGCTACATGTTGAAATTTCAAGCAAAAAATGATAGTGGATAAACCGCATACAAAAATTAACTCAAAATGGATCAAATACCTAAACACAAGACCTAAAACTGTAAAAGTAAGTAAATTGGACTTCATCAAAATTAAAGCCTGTATCAAAGGACATGATCAAACCATGGAATGGGAAAAAACATTGGCAAATCACACCTCTGATAAAGGATTAGTATCCAGAATATATAAAGAATTCCTACAACTCAGAAACAAAATAATCTGATTTTAAAATGAGCAAATAACTTGAACAGACATTTCTCTGAAGAAGATATACAAACAAATGTGCAACAAACACATGAGAGGATGCAAAAACTTCAGCAGTCATTAGGGAAACGCAAATCAAAAACAGAAATACCACCTCACACCCATCAGGAATAGCTACTATCAAAAACAAAGAAAACAAGTATTGGTGAGGATGTAGAGAAATTGGAATCTTTTTGCAGTGTAGATGGGAATGCAAAATGGTACAGCCACTGTGGGAAACAGTATGGGGTTTCCTCAAAAAAATTTTAAAAAAATTAATGTTTGAGCAAGTGATTCCTCTTCTCAGCATTTATCCAAAAGAACTGATTGTAGGGTCATGAAGAGATGTATGTACACCCATTTTCATAGCAGCATTATTTGTAATAGCCTAGGGGTGGAAGCAACCCAAATGTCAACTGACCATTGAATAAACAAAATCAGCACACACACACACACACACACACACACACACACACAATGGAATATTAATCAGCCTTAAAAAGGAAGAATTTCTGACAGCTTCAACATGAATGAACCTTGAGAGCTTTATAGTAAGTGAAATAAGCAGTTACAAGACAAATACTGTATGATTCCACTTATATAATGTATCTAAAATAGACTTATAGAAAGAGAAAATAACTCCATGGTTGCTAAGAGCTAGAAGGAGGGAGAAGGGGGAATTTTTGTTTAATGGATACAGTGTTTCAGTTTTACAAGATGAAAAATTTCTGGAGATTGGTTGCACAATAAGATACAAATTTTGTGCACAAAATTGGTTGCACAATATTTAACACTATGGAACTATACTTCAAAATGACTAAGATGGTAAATTTCATATTATGTGTATTCCACAATTTAGATTCTTTATTTTTTTAAACCGTATTTCAAAAATATTTTTAAGTAATATATTTTTTAATTATTGTGGAGTATAGGTCAGCTCAGAACAGGAACCTGAGGACAGAGAAGCTGTTCCTCTTTGGATATGGGGTTTGGCCTGGATTGAGGTCAGGCTCTAAGGATTACAGGCTACAGGGCTGGTGGCTTAGGCAGCAGGAAATCTACGGTAGAGAAAGGCCAAATCAAGGAGGATCTTCCAGGTTAGAGAGCCACTAAAGGAGAGGTAAGGAAGGAAAGGAAAGACTAGCAAGAACTAGAACTTGGCATCTCCTTCTCAAAATACATCATACGTGTGTATATGTGTATGTGTGTGTTGTGTATGCATTTAGATATACATGTATATGTGTATATATATATATATACCTGTGCTATATTATGCATATATAATGTATATATGTATATACTCACATATATATGAGTTATCATTTTATATGGAAAATTCATCCAGACTATGTTCAGGTTTCCAACTCTCACTACCTTTCACTTTTGCACTGTGCCTTGTTTACTGTTGTCCCTCAATCACCTCAATAACCTGATTTATACAAACTTCCCCAGTATAAAAAAAAAAGGCATTTTTGTCTGGGACAAAGGTATTTATCTCCTGGTCACAGGGAACCAATTGGTAGGCCCAGCCTTCCCATAGGGGACCTCAGGTAGCTTGGCTGGGATTCAGGGTTAGGAATGAGACTGCTGTAGAACACAGGCTCCTGCTGGATTAGGAGCTGGGAAAGCAAGGTAGCAAATACTAAGTCTCAGTTCAGAAAATAAGCTCCCCCAGCATACAAACATTTACAAGAAAGTTGCAGACAATTACTGGAAACCCCTTGAGTGGGGAAACACTTCCAAACATCATGCTAGGAACAGAGTTGTATAAGCCTAAGGGCATCGATTAAAGGGGCAGACCCAAAGTGCAAAGCTTGTGAGACCAGCTCCACTAACCCAGTAAAATCAACCTGTACCAAAAGAATAAAGTACCTTTGAACTAAGAAATCAAATAGGCAACCAAAATCACTCCATCCCTCACTCCAATAGAATTAGCTCTTATTGCTGGTCTAGGGGAGTCCTAGGCATTTATTTTATCATGGCACTCATGTATCTACAAAGTTTCTATGAGAATAAAACATAATGCAACAAGGTACTGTATTTCTTAGCTGGGACAATTAGACAAGAAGATGAAATAAAAGGCATCCAAAACCGAAAAGCAGCAGCAAGTCTGTATCTATCTGCAGACAACATGATAGAGAAAACCCTAAAGACTCCACCAAAAAATTATTAAGACTAATAATTCAGTAAAGTTGTAGAATACAAAATCAATATACAAAACATCAATCCCATTTCTATATACAAACAATGAACTACCAGAGAAAGTAAGAAAATGATCCCATTAATAACAGCATCAAAAAGAACAAAATGCTTAGGATAAATACAACCTACACTGTACACTGATGAAATAAATTGAAGAAGACACAAATAAATGGAAAGATATTCTATGTTCATGGATTGGAAGAATTAATCTTCTTTAAATGTCCATACCACCCAAATCAATCTACAGATTCAATGCAACCTCTTTCAAAATTCCAATGGCATTTTTTTTACAGAAATAGAAAAAGCAATCCCAAAATTCATATGGAACCACAAAAAGACTTTAAATAGCCAAGGCAATCTTGAGGAAGAACAAAGCTGGAGACATCACACTTCCTGGTTTCAAGCTATATTATGAAGCTATAGTAATGAAAACACTATGGTATTGGCATAAAAAGATACACATAAATCAATGAAATATAGAGGACCCAGAAATGAAACTGTGCATATATGGCCAATTTTCAACAAAGGAGTCAAAAATATACAATGGGGACAGGATAGAGAATAGTCTCTTCAATAAATGCTGCTGGGAAAACTGGGTATCCATATGCTAAAAATTAAAACTGGACCCCTTCTTACACCATACACAAAAACCAATTCAAAGTTGATAAAGGATTTGAACATAAGACCTGAGACTGTAAGACTCCTAGGAAAAAATGCAGGGGTAAACTTCTTGACATTAGTCCTAGAAATGATTTTTTGGATTTAACACCAAAAGCAAAGGCAAAAATAAGCAAGTGAGACTAATCAAACTGAAAAGCTTCTGAATAACAAAGGAAACCATCAACAAAATGAAAAGCAACCTATGTAATGGAAGAAAATATTTGCAAATCATATACCTGATAAAAGTTAAAATACAACATGTATAAAGAACTCAAAGGACAAAAAAAAGTATTCATTAAATACTTTTTCAGGGGAACTGAATAGACATTTTTCCAAAGATATACAAATGGCCAACAGATACATGAAAAGGTGCTCAAATCACTAACAATCAGGGAAATGCAAGTCAAAATCACAATGAGCTATCACCTCACACCTGTTAGAATGGCTACTATCAAAAAGACGAGAGAGAACAAGTTCTGGTAAGGATGTAGCGAAAAGGGAACCCTTGTGCACCATTGGAATATAAACAGGTGTAGCCACTATGGGAAACAGTATGGAGGTTCCTCAAAAAAATTAGAACTACCATATGATCTAGCAATTGCACTTCTCGGATATTTACCCAAAGGAAAAAAAATTGCTATCTTGAGGAGATATCTGTACTACCATGTTCACTGCAGCATGATTTACAATAACCAAGACACGGAAACAACCTAAGTGTTCACTGATGGGTGAAGATGGTCAAAAGGTACAAACTTCCAGTTACAAGTTCTAGAGATGTAATGTAAAGCACAGTGACTATAGTTAACAATACTGTATTATATATTTGAAAGTTCATAGGAGAATAGATCTTAAAGGTTCTCATCCCAAGAAAAAAGTTGTGTAACTATGTTAGGTGATAGATGTCACCTAAACTTATTGTGGTAATCACTTCACAATATATACATGTATCAAGTTATTATGTTGTACACCTTAAACGAATACATGTTATAATAACAATTTTATCTGAATAAAACTGGGACAAAGGATAAAACAGAAAATAAGTAGTAAAACATTTAGCTAATGCAACTACTCCTCCCAAAAATAAAAGGAGAGGAGTACTTTTTTTAAAAAAAATCATTCCAACATTAACTAAATACAGTTAAACAAGCAATTGCAAATACTAAAGAACAACAGAAATCAGAAGTTCAAAAACATGGAATGCAAATGAACACACAAAAGGAAGAAGTGAAATAAGAGCTTACAAAAAAAGACAAATATATTTTAGAAATTAAGATCAAATTTCAAAGTGTCCAAGGGACAATAGAGAAAATATAAATAAAGGGCATATAGAAAGAAAATTAAGACATCTAAGAAAACAAAAATCCAATGAAGAGGTAAAAAGGATGAGAAAGTATAATATAGAAAACTAGCAAAGATAATTTATGTGCAATAGGACTCCCTAAAAAAAGAAACCAAAATAAATGGAACAGAATTAATATTTAAAATTATAGTCATGAACTAGAACTAAAAGAAAAATTATACATTGAAAGGACCATCATGTTTCTGGAAAAACTGTCTGGAATGGCCAACTCTAAAACATAGCCCAGTAAAATCATACTTTAAAGAAAAAACATTCTCTGGGCCTCCAGGGTAAAAACATAAATCAGTTGTAAGGGAAGAAAATCAGGTTGTCATCAGATTTCTTAACAGCAACACACCAAGCAAAACAAGAGTGGAGCAATATTTTCAACAAATTGAAGGGAAGAAAGTACAAGCCAAGCATTATATATGCGATAGTTTTTAAGCATTGAGAATATGAAACACAGTATTAAATATTCAAGAACCCAGGAATATTTTACAGATATTAACCAGCCACTAAATAAGCAGAAGCCACTTTCATAAAGCAGAAGCTAGGAGGTGCAAAGAGAAATAGAAACACACCAATGATAGACGCTTTAACTGACCTCTCTCAGGCCAAGATAGATCAAGGTAACAAAAAAAGGTTAGGTTGTAGAAGACCTAAACACAATAATCATAAGGGAGATTTTTGAATATGTGTCAAACTACGCAATCCAGTATTAGAGGATACACTTCCTGTTGAAGCACACACAATACGTTCATCTAAATATCCCTCATATGTAAAGAACTATTAAAAACTGAGAAAATAAAAGTACAACAAGCAAATAGTCAAAAACTATGAAAAGAAGGCTATGCAAAGACTCATATATGCAAAGGCGCTCAGCTTCACTCTTTGAAGATGCCATTTCTCACCTTAGATTGGCAGAAACTCCGAAAGCTAGAAAACATACTGTTGACGAAAATGCAGGGGAACTGACACTGTTGTGCTGCTGGTCCAACTCTTATGAAAGAGAGAACTTGACAATATGTAATGAAATTTCATAATTAACTATCCTTTGATCCAGCAACCCCACTTGTCAGCAATTCTCTGCAGAAATGCTTCCTCAAGTATGGAGTAACATTTACATCATTTATAAAAGCAAGACTAGCAACAACCTCACTGTGTATCGATAGGAGACCTACATAAACCAGGATGCATCCATGTGATGAAGTCTGACACAGCTGTTAAATAATGAGGAAGATTTCCAAAAATCAATATGGAATGGTCCTCAAGATGTAATACTACGTGAAAAGGGCTAAGTGCAGAAGACTGTGTATTTTGGTACTCCTTGTATAATAAAGGAGGGGATTAAATTTATAAACTGAAAGCAAAATAAAATAAATACATCTTATGCAGTCTGAATAATCAAGAGAGGAACTATTTCAAATGATATTTAAAATACAATAATTTAACCATATATCCCTAGCAGAATAGAACTAACCACAAAAAGAACTGCCAAAAAAAAGAACTATTTTCAGAAATTATATTTTTAATAGTGTTTTGTGTATTGTGGGAAAATGCAAATGAATGATTTTGTTGCTGCAGTTGGGAACTAGGATTTTTTTCAGGGGAGAAAGAAGATTTATGTGTTAGATGGATAAAGTTAAGTAAAGCCCAGTAGTCTTGATTTTAAATAGGAAATATCACTGTGATCTGATATATTTTATTGTTAATATGTGTGTGTGTACATATTTCCTAGCTCTGTCTGCTGAAAAAGCCTAGAAACAGTGAGCAGTACAGTGGCTATTAACATGCTTAATCTCCAGATTGGGGTCTCTAGATATTATTTTCCATTTAAAAGAACCAGAGCTCTTTGTAGAAATAGCTAATTCTGGGTCTGAGACAGGAAATATACAAGATAAACATGGAAAATCTTGTCATCCCAGAAAACAAAAGAGCGGCCAAAGACTATTTGTGTCATGTCAAGGGAACCCAAGAGCCAACTTCAGAAGGCTCCCACTGAACGAATATAGGACAATTTGGGCCTTAAGAAGAAGGAGGAGGGCGAAGAAGCCTAACAAGGACTCTAGATCACCTCTGGTTCTTGCTTTTATTTCATACAAATGTAAGTAATGTTAAATTTTATGATAAATTAATACTGAGCAGTATATTAAAATAATCACAAAACAACACCATAAAAATCTGTAATTCCAGCACTCTGAGGTTACCATGGTAACACTTTGCTATAGATTGTTTTAGAGTGTTTTGGGGCCCATATCCATATTGGTAACATTACTCTTGGAGTAAAAACTGCATTTTTACATGCAATTGTGTCTATGTATTTTGTTTCACATTTTAAATGGCTGCTTAGTTTTCTGCTGCCTGCTGGTATATAATTTGTATCACATTCCCTATTACTGGACGTTTTGATTATAAAACATTTTGTCATCACATTGCTACCATGAACAACCTCATAGGGTGATTGTTAGATATTGTTTAGGAGCTAATTGACCATGAATTTATCAAGGTACCAATCTTTCTGGTAATTTTCTTCTTCCAACTGTAGTCAACAGCGTGAGTGCGGATAATAGAGAGACTACATTACTGGGTTCTTAAATAATTGGGACTGTGCCAGGGAGATGTAACAAAGGAACAGTAAGAATGCAGTCATATTGGTAAGAATGACTGGAATTCTAAACGACAACACCTAAGCTGGGTAGGAAGGCATATGAAGATGGGGAAGAGGTGGTGGATGAGGAAAAAGGGGACTAGAGGCATAAGCTCCTTAGGTGTACTTATCTCAGCTGCAAGGGAGAGAAACCCCAGTTCAAACTTACTTAACCAGAAAATGCCTTGGCTCCCATCACAATGTTTGGCAGCTGGGTGGGCTTTGGCTTAGCCAGTAGCTCCCACTCCATTTCTCTGGGATTCCCTGAGCTATACTCAGTGGTGGCTGTGGCTCCCAGCAGGCTTCTCTCAAGGTAGTAAAGTTCAGAAACTAATTTTCTAGACCCACCCTGCAACCTGCTATTTCATTTCATTGGCGTAAATCATCCAATCCCTGCTAACATGGGAATGTCATCGCTGAGTAGCTGATTGCATTGCTACATGGAGAAAAGGCCAAGGAGAATGGGATTACCTCTGGACAAAGCAGGTCCATGTCTGGAATCAGGAGGTGGGGTAGGGGAAACCCTGAGGCATGTGGGCTTCATGGAAGGAACTAGTTACCTAACCAAAAACTGCAGTATTCTTAAGAAGCAGAGAGGCGATCAGCAGTGTCCACTATAGACACTGAGAAATAAACACGTAACAACAGTCTGGGATGAGTGTCATGAGGAAAAACGGGGTAGGAGTTTTGACTTTTAATCTGAGACCTGCAAGATGCAAGGGAGTGAGCCAGGTGATGAATGTAGTGAAGAGGAATCCACGAAAGGGTAACCGCATGTGCAAAGGTGGGGAAGGGCTCACTTGGAGAAACTGAAAGGAGGCCAAAGTGGCTAAAGGTAAAGCGGGGAACGGTGTGTTACAGAAAGCAAGTGCAAAATCCTGCACCTGTAATGGGAAGCTGAGTGATGAGACCTGATTTACATTGTGAGAAAATAACGTGCAACTTTTGGAGCTTGGATTAAAGAGGACCAAAAGCAGAAGTAGGAATATCGTCAGGCGGCAGCAACAGTTAACCAGGTGGGGGCGATGGTAGCCAGGATGAAGGCAATAGCAGTGGGGATGTAGATGCACAGAGGAGAGAAGATTCAAAGGTGACTCAGATGTCTGGCTTGAACAACTGGATGCATATACTCTTTTCTGGACATGTGGGGTCTGGGGAGCAAGTTTAGAGGGGACTGGTATGGACCCGCTGAGTCCCAGAGCAGATGCCAAGTGATCAGCCATGCAAATATAAAACTCCAGAGAGATTAATGGCTGGGTTAGGAGGGTAATGATGTCAGAAGCGGTGGGTTCAAGGACAAAGTGTGGCTGGGCAGGCATGGCAGAGGCACATGAAGTCAGACCAGATGGCCCTCCAGTGGGTGTCTGAGTCACCGAGGGGGATGGCAAGAACTAGGGGGCTGAAGAAAGCTGCCAGCCAGGGGGAAAAGTCTTTGATGAATGCAGAAGCATGTCCGGGAGGTGGGGGCTGACCCCAGGGGGAGGCCACCAGTGATACAGGGGAATGGTAGGAGCATTCAAAGACCTAATGTGGAGCACGGCCAAGCGTGCAGGCTCCGGAGTGAGACTACCGGATCGGACTTGGACCTTCCCACTGAACCAGCTGGGTGACCTAAAGCGAGGTATGCACTCCAGCCTCTGTGGCCCCAAACAGGGATGATGACATTGCCCCCACAGAGCTGCTGAGAGGCTGAAGTTGGGTCATCCACAGCTTTGGCAGGGTGCCTGTCCTTAATAAATGTGAGCTTTTATAGCTATTAGCTGTCAATTATTGGGCACGTGAATACCTTTATTCAAAAAGAAGTAATGATCTGGCAGCGAGGAGCAGCAGGGAGTGAGAACAGCAAGCCTGCCTCCCACCAAGAGGAATTTGGGCGGAGAGCAGGTGAGCAGCCTGGGTCTGAGAGGGCTACTCGGGGCAGGGGCCTCTGGCGAGAGGCAGGCTCTGGGGGCGCAGCAAGGGTTAGGTGAGGATGGAGGCCCTAGGGCTGGTCAGTGAGGAGCAGGACTTTTAAAGGACAATGGACAGGTTTGGAAAGGAGGGCAAGAGCCTGGAGAGGCTGACTCACCAAAGCAGCAGCAACCCAGGGCATTCGGAGGGGGCGAGCAATAAAATCAGCAGGTGAGAGAGGCCCGCGGCCCCGCCCCTCACCTCTCTGAGCTGCCGGCTTGTCTCACTCACTGGACACCCAGCACAGCTGACCCCTATTTCTACCTGCTACCCTTGCTGTCTCCCAATCTTGGTGGCTTCCCCCCTGCCTATCCCTTTGCTGTTTCTCTTCCCTTTTCTTCTCTGCTCTCCTCCCACCCCCTACTTGCTCCTCTCCTCTCAGTCCTTCTGTTGACCCTACCCTGACCCAGCTACTTCCCCAAGTCACCTGACCCTGTTGCTTTCAGGTCCTTATGCCTTCGCTTCAGACTTTGACCCCAAGGATGCCCTGATCTCACCTTGTGATTCCTACTGCCAACCTGGGGACTAGGTGCCTAGGCAGATTCCTGGTTCAGCCCAGAACTTCTGGCAACATGAGCACCCAGTGGCCTGTTGACGGGAGCCAATGGAGAGCGAACCCCAATCCACAAGGCATCTCCCTCAGGTAGTTTTTCTCCTATATTACATTCGCAGTCATACTGGTCTTGGCCAGCTCCCTGGCTCTCTAGATAACGGAGTTCTTGTTCCTGTGTGGGTTGGCTGGTCAGACTTAGTGGACCCCAACATTTGTAACTGACTTCTGGGCCCTGCTCATAGCAAGAGCATGGCAACAAGTTGTCTGTGCCCCTGTCCTGTCCCCCTGGAAGGCCAGCCCTGTGGATTTGACCACTGTTGGAGCAGCTGCTAGAAAGAAGTCACATGAAAATACATCAACAAGCCAGAACTGCTCCTCCAGAGAGACCAGGACTCATTTTCTCCCAGATCTCATCTTTGTCCCAAGGTATACAGAACACTCATGCATTGCAACCACTATTACAACCTGCACTGTGATTCTGACTCCTACCAGAAGAAAGTTTCTAGTAGATTCTGATCAAAACCATGTCAAACTCTGAAATCCCGCTCTTTCTCCCTCTCTACCAATTCACAATCAGAATTCAAGGATAACAGTGTCTGAAAGGCAAAGAGTCATTTATACCCCATTCACAAGGACAAAAAGTGAAAGTTTATGAGGAAACTTCCACTTCGACTTTATTATAAAGTCTTCTCGTTATTACCAGAAGGGACTAGAAGGAAAAGGGCAGAGGAAAGAGGGGAAAGACTCCCCAGAAAGAGCCTCCAGCTCTCCCTGGCTTGTCAAGTACAGAAGAGTCAAGTCAAGTTCAGCCTTTGGGAAGGCCTTCTTTTCTTTTCATCCAAAAATATCCTTGTGTTATTGGGTCCCAGATACCTCAGATTTCCCAGCAAAGAGATCCAGGGGGACATAGCAAAGTAGACATATGGAGAAGGCCATCAGACCAAGAAACCACCTGTTGTGGGCAAAAAGCAATGACTTACATTTTTGTACATCCTCTGAGGTCTGAAGACCCATAGGAAACAGTGAGGGAAAGATGGCAGCTCATTACAGGGGGTGTGATATCTTGGGCCTCCATCGTCCTTGACAGCCCCACTGGGTCTCCCTCATTTCCCCTCCTTTCCTCCAGGCTTTTGGTGAAAGCCAGGAAGATCCCAGAAGAATCCAAAACAAGTTCCCCTCCCCATTTTTTTGGCAGTTTAATCAGTACAGTTTATTAGTTTATCAGGTCATTTTATCCCAGAATAAGATTTCACTAACTCAGAGTTATGTGTAGTATCACAAGAAAATAAAAATAATAAAGGATACGGGAATGAAAATAAAGCCAAATAAATACGAAACCAGGAATTGAGGCACAAACTGCAAATGAAAAGAGCCTGTTCCATCTCTAGAATTGGACCTTAAGCCTCTGAGCCTCCTGGTGGCCAAAATGTAATCCACTTTAAGTACATGGTCACTAAGAATGAATGAAAATCAATCACTAGTTTTCCTTAAAAATTAGTTGCTCAAGGAAGATCCCTGTGGGTAACACCTGTGTTTTGTGTTTCCCCAGGACACGCAGATGTGTTTAGCCTGACCTCCAGCCCGGCTAGCTTCACCTCCTCCTCCTCCTATTTCTGGGAAGCTTCAGGAGTGGGGTTGGATTGGAGACCCTATATGTGGTCACGAACAAGCCCTGTGCTTACCAGAGGCTGCCTGTAGAGGCGCTCTCCTGCCCTGCCCCGCAGGCGAAGTTCACAGTGAGGGTTTCAGAGAAGCTTCTCACCTCCAGGACACCCCACTGACCCACCTCTTCTGGTCTCTGCTGCTTCTGAATATGCAGAAGCTACTCTGTGGTCTATGAATTCCCCAAAGTACTGGGGGGGGAACTCCACAAGCTGTGTTCTCTGTGGAAGGAGGGAGAAGTCCTTTCCCCTCTGGGTCACATTTGTCACCTGGCACTGAAGTGACTCAGATTCCAGTGACACTGGCTCTGTGGCCCCTACTGGGGCTCCTCTCCTGCTGGGCCTCCGCTGAACCCATGCTGAGCCAGGGGCAGCCTTAGAGATAAACTCTACTTACTCTTCCCTCCCATGGCTCTCAACCTCTAGGTGGAGCAGTTAGAGGCATTTTCCTTTAATGACAATGTGGGGGGGAAATGTGACTTTAGAAAAAGCATTATGTAATGGCAGACAGGATCAGAATCCTCTTCACATACAAAGAGAATCACTAACCACGCCCTGACTAGAAAATTGACTCTGTGTGGATCCCTCTTCTACTTGTACAATGTGTTTAGGCAAATTGTTTAATTGGATTCTGCTCTCCACTGTTCTGATGCTCTTGACTTAACCAAGTGGCTCCTAGAACAAAACGCTGTCAGCCTTGAGAAGTGGGAGAGCTGGCCACACACTGAGAAGAGAGGCCTCCTAAACTTTCTGCCTCTTCCCAGGTGAAGTCCAGGACTGGCTCATTGGGGTGCAGGCTCCTTCCAGGGCATTGGGTGAAATGCACCCAAGGGAAATGAGGTCATCCATTCAGCTCAGCATGGGGTGGTGGGAGTAAGGTGAGGGTGGACAGTGCCTTAACCCCCCTTAAAATAGATATTTGGAGGTTAATTCCAGATTTGCCTAGAATCAAAGTGAGGGGGAAATGGTTAAAATATGCATCATCCTGATGATGGGAGTGGGAAGAGATACAGCCAGGAGCCATGGAGGACAACCGCCCCCCGACAGCAAGCCTCACCTGCCCTCCCCCTAGGAGTAGCACCAACAGACTGTGGCAGGGGCATAAGATTGGTGTTGTTTGGTAAGAGGAGGGGGCTCAGCCACATCCCAAAGGAGGGTGGGATCAAAACTGAGGTAAGGGGATGTTTCACATAATTAGTTCTGACTGGATACCACTCCACTCAGAAAGACTTCCGAGGCAGCTGGGTACCTGCAGTCCAATGGAAACCGCCCTTGCAAGGGCAAATATATCTGGGGCACTGAGTCTGTGGTAAGTCTGAATGCATATGCGAATGTGTTCACACCGACTATGTGTGAAGCTTGTTTGTGAGCCACTGAGCATGTATGTTTAAATGCACGTGCTTAACAGGTGGGCCAAGAGGCTAAAGATGGCTGCAAGCAGACATAAGGGCCCGGATGGGCCCAGGAGTGCTGGCCAGCAGGCAACAGGGCAGAGCCCAGGGCAGGAGACGATCCTATCTGGACATCAGCATCTACACTACTGAAAAAATGCAAAGGCAACAGAGTGAAGGGAGCAGAAGAAAGCAGGCCCAGGACAGATGTGGAGTGCAGGCCCAGGGCGGCCTGGGGAACAGGAGTCCATCTGTGACCCCACACCCACTCTGGCATCACTGCATTCAGTACTTTAAAACTTCTGCACCCCCGTCCCCAAGGGGGTTACTCTTCTCCACTAAGTGAGTAAATACACTGTCTTCCACAGCCTTAAGGCAGTGAGTGATGTCCCACCAGGGCTCCAGACAGGATGAAGCAGGGAGAAGAGGTCCTGACGCTACATTTTTCAGCATGGGAGGACCCCAGCTGCCTTACCCACCTCTGGGCAGGGGGCTGGGGGGACACCAACGCTGAGGCGGTCACCACCTGAGATCAGCTGCGGGGACCAAGGCCTAAGGAAAAAACAGGGGCCTAAGAGCAGCCTCAGGCCTGCCTCTCCCTTTGGGTCTGCTGCCTCCCGAGGAGTCTGCAGTGAGTCCTTCCCATGCCTTTTAGTCGCCACCGAGGATCCAGTAAGGGGATGAGTTCACGGAACCCCAGGATAGCATTCACCACTTCGGTTCCCCATACCCAGGGGCTGACCTGTGGCCACGCAGGCTGAGGCCCATTTTGCAAAGTCAATCTACTCCCCAAAAGCAGAGTCACATTAAAAAGTCTCGGGATGTGCAAAACCAGATGTCAGCTTATTGCAGCAGCAAAGACCTGCAGGAGCATGTCTGGGCTCCCTGGTGAAGTGATGGGCCAGGACCCAAACACAGACACCAGTTCTTTCAAGAGAACTGCTTCCAAAGGAAGACTCAAGTAACACCTAGGCTGCTCTTCTCTCCTGGCCGCGCTGCCATTGTTTTGCTGGCTGAACATACAGGCAAGTGTTATGAGAAAGGAGAGACAGACAACAAACATCAAATCTGTTTACTGGAAACCTGAGACACTAGCACACTCCAAGAGCAGGGGAACAGGTGACACTCGAAGGGGAGAGGGCTGTCTTCACAAAGCCCTGCTTGGCTTCCACAGTGAAGGTTCTAGAAGATGCAGGACTACCCTGATAACTCAGGTGTCGGCATTGTTCCAGAGGTGGCAGGTGTGTGGGAGGTGGCAGGAGTGGGCAGTGGTCTAGATCTCCCTTGAGGAGCACCTTCCTCTACGCTTGGTGCTTCTCAAGTTCTGTCCAAGGCCCAATGTGTCTATCACTTGAATGTACCCCCTTTCTCATGAGGCTAACTCCCAGGCATACAGATGACTCTCGGGTCCTAATCTCTCCCCCACTTCAGGCCCAGATAGCCAAATGCCTGCTGCATATTGCCACTTGGATGTCCCCAATACACTTCACCTTCAAAGTATCCCAAACTCAGCATAACCTTGTGCCCCCATGCTACCTGTACCTCCTCCGTGTGTTCCTGATCCCGAATAATCACATGCTCTACCTGTCACCCAGAGTATTCTAGCTTTCCTCAGCTGTCTTCAATTCTGCCTCTGAAACCTCTCAAGGCCAGCCCTTCCTCAATGTCACCACTGTGCAAATTCAGACCCTCACTTTTAACTGGAAAACTGCAGCAGTGTCCCAAAAAACAGGTTGGCCTAACTGCAGCATATCCAAGTTCCATTAGACTTCAGCAATGCACATCTGACCATGTCCCCCTCAGCCTGCTCTCCAGGCTCCACTCAGACACAAACTCCTCCATGACCCTGCCCTAGTCCCCCCCAAGCTCAGTTCCCACCACTCGCCACCGCACCCTGAATCCATGTATGTCACAGCTCTGGGCCTTTCCCTGGAAACCCCTTTCCCTCCTTCAGGATCCTTCCTCTCAGTTCACACACCACCTTACATTTCATCTTAGTATTGCAGTTACTGACATCTGCTGGTTCCAGTCCAGGGGAGACCACATGAGCCAGGAGAGAGAAACTGGGAAAGAGGTGACACGCACTGATCCCAGGTGAGCTGGCACCTGGGAAGCAGAGGGAGGGGCTAAGGAGTGCTCTCATTCTGTGGGAGTGCAAATCCCTGCACTCCTACCTCACAGCTGTGAATGAAGTTCCATTCTTCATGGCTCCACCACATCCACTATCTGACAGGTACTTCCTCAGTCCACAAAATGACAAGGGTTTGCATGACATCCCAGTGTCACAGGCAGATGTCAGGGAAGGCATTTCCTTTAAAATCCTTTGGAAACCAAAGTCTTGGTGAACATTTTTAAGTTCTCCTAAGGAGAAACTCTGGAGGCCAAAGTGCTGCAAGCTAGGAAATCATCCTATGAACCTTTTAGTTCAGTTTGTATATTGGGGGGGAGGAGGAGTCTTAACACCAACATTTAGAAAGCACTGGCTAGGCCTGGGACGAGACGGGCAAAACTGTGCCTTGACCCTGGAATATTCAAGAGTGTTCAAAGCCCTCTCAGGAAGAAACCACACCAGCTCCTTCCACCTCCCTTCCACCTCAGTCCTGGCACAGGAATCAGGAACAAAGCTTCTGCCATGTCAAGAGGGGAAGGGCCAGGGCCACAAAAAAGCAGGCCCAGGTTTCTGTAAGGTTTAACCTATGGTTCAGCCTTACTGTCAAACAAGAAGCAGGACTGACTCCCTGAGAAAGGGGAAATTCTTAAGCCCTATTTCCTTAGCCAAAGCAGTATCTCATTGATAGAAACATCACTTTGGCTACATATTTTTCCCAATCTCAACCCACCTATATTTCCTATCTCCCACCCATATTAAAGATGGAAATTCACAACACGTGTTAATAGCTCATGCTTGCTCAAGGCATAATACTAATTCTGAACATCCCAAATCCTTTAATCTTTAGGGATTAAATATGGTTTCCTTATTTGTTAAGAAAATTCATAAAGGAATTTTAACAGGAAGAATTCAGAAGGGCTTTTAACAGGTCCACAAAGTGCTTTGAGGTCCTAGCACCTGAGCTACCTGCCCTAATGTGAAAGGGGATTCACTTTAGTGGCAAAAGTACCCCAGGCTCAGGAGACAGACAGATCTGGTTGAATCCTGCCTCTGCCACCTTGCGATGTGTGACCCAAACACTTAACTTTCCCAACCCTCAGTTTTCTCCACTGGGAAACTGGGACAATAATTGTACCGACCTCCTGAGATTCTTGTGAGGGTTAAGTGAGATGATGTGATACAGTGCTCGGCACAGAGCCTGCCGAGATTAGATGTCCAAGAAATACTGGCTTGTTTTTTGCTATTGTTAATGACTTAGTAATGATGTAACTGTGCTTACTTAGCTGAGGTCATGGTGGCCTACTCTTGGCCACAGATCCTCAGTTATGCCCCTCTCTTACCAGAGTCCTAACTTCTCCCACAAGGATCTGCCCTGACTGAAAACTGCCCTGTATGAGTTTGCTGATGTATGCCTATGGGGCAGGTGTACCATGGAGGGCATGAAGGCACAGCGAGGTTTAGGGTCACTGCTCAGGACCACTGATTGGTTGCTAATCCCCTAAATTACCAGTTTGGCTCAGACACTGACAAAGCTCTTACATGACAGCAAAGGTAAGGACAGCCTGAGGGTTGGGGTGGGAGCAGTTCACAGAAAAAAGACAAATTACACTTAAGAAAAGTGGCTTCTAATTCTAAGTGGATCCCTGGCATTTGTAGTTTACTTCCAAATTGCCTGGATCATACCAAAGTAACTTCCCTGGGTATACACCAAGCTTAAAAACTGGGCAAGTTTCTAGCATACATCTTAGGATCTTGGGAGGTTTAAATATACATTTATCTCCTTGCTGCGGGGGAGGTGTCTCCTACAGTGCCTTCCTTCCTGCATGGGTTCTCCTGTGGGCACTGAAGTGGGAGCTATTGTTGAAGTCTTTGCCACACTCTGTGCACTTGTAGGGTTTCTCCCCGGTGTGGATTCTCTGGTGAATAATAAGACTGGAGCTCTGGTTAAAGCATTTCCCACACTCTCTGCATTTGTAAGGCTTCTCCCCCGTGTGAATCCTCTGGTGAGTAATGAGGTTAGAACGGTCACGGAAGAATTTCCCACATCCAAGGCATTTGTAGGGCTTCTCTCCCGTGTGCACTCTCTGGTGTGTGATGAGCTTAGAGCGTTCGCTGAAGCACTTCCCACAATCCGCACATTTATAGGGCTTCTCCCCTGTGTGGGTTCGCTGGTGGTTAGCCAGCGTGGAGCTCTTACTGAAGCTTTTCCCACATTCGGCGCATTCATATGGTTTCTCTCCCGTATGGATTCTTTGGTGACTAATGAGGGCAGAGCTCTTAGAGAAGGTTCTTCCACATTCAGAACACTGATAAAGTTTCTCCCCTGAGTTGGTGCTGTGCAGTCCAAAATTCAAGTTCTTCCTGGCACTCTGAGGTTCAGCTGTCTCCTCTGTAGAGTCTCTCCAGTGAGCACAAAAGGATAGTTTTTGCCCAAAGTTTTCCCCAGGAAAACCGCTACAGCGGTCAGGATTTCCACCCAAGTGAATTCTCTGATGTTTCAGGAGGTTTGAGCTCTGGTTGAAGCTTTTCCAACATTCCCCACATTTATAGGGCTTTTCCCCCGTGTGGATTCTCTGGTGGGTGACAAGATTGGAGTGGTCACTAAAGCTTTTCCCACATTCAGGGCATTTGTAGGGCTTCTCTCCAGTGTGGATTCTCTGATGGGTGTTGAGGTTGGAGCGGTCACTAAAGCTTTTCCCACATTCAGGGCATTTGTAGGGCTTCTCGCCTGTGTGGATCCGATGGTGGGCAACGAAGTGGGAGCTCCGACTAAAGCTTTTATCACACTGGTCACACTTATAGGGTTTCCCTGCAAGGTACAGGCCTTGATGGTCAATAAGTTTTTCCAAGTCCTCTTCAGAAGAACATTCTTCCCACTGTTCCTGTGGGAGATTTCCCCACTGCCCTGCACCTTCACTTTCATTTTCACTTTCACTCTCTTCCCCCCAGTCATGAGGGGGACAAACTCCCTTTGTAGTACATTTTGATAAGGCTCCAGGCAAATCCTCAAAAATGTCCTCCTGCTCTGATGTCTGGTCTTCATTCCCATGCCTCATCTCAAACCCTGAAACAATTGACAGAAATGAAGTTTTTGTCCACTCATTAGTTAGCATCTATATACCTACCTTATGTCTTATGAATTTGGCTAACATAAATTTGCATCTTGTATCTTATATCTGACATACTGCGACTCATAAATGCGAGTACATGAAATTGAGTACATGAAATCAAGTTTTGGTACATACATGAATTTCTGACCTGCAAAGCTAAGAACAGAGTCTGGAACAACAAGAACCTGTGACCACACCAGGGGAGCTCTGAGGCCCAGGCCAGGCAGCTAGCCAGTCAGTCAACCTGGCCAATTCCCCTATCCCAACTACTAATAACAAACACCTCCTTCTCCTAATGCACTCGGTATATCCTGTGTCATATGAGATTGAATAAACTCTAGAACTGCCCAGATGAATCCCAGTAAAATCTAGAACTAGCTGCTTATCTCATTTGAGGGTTCCACTAAATGAGAGACTGGATAATATGAGCAAAACACAAATCCTTTTCCCATTCAATTCCATTCTATTAGTTCAGAAATTAGAGATAATGGGCCTGGCTCCCTTGATCTGTCTGCAGGCTTGTGGATTTTATGGACATCCAATTACTCCAGGCTTACCAGTGTCTGGGATTTTAGGACATGGGGTTGGAGGCTTGATGGCATCTTCATCTGCCATTTCATCCCAGGCCTCCTGGTCATCAGCTTCGGTACTGCTCTGCCCACACCTAGGGAGACCCACTGCCTTCCGGAAGGTCCCCATGGCTCTGACTGCAGTCCGAGCCCTCATCAGTGAATCCAGCTCCTCATAGAAGGGGCACGTCCCTGGTGGGTGGCTGCTCTTGGCTTTCCGGTAGCTTCGAAGGAGATTTTTGAATCTGTAGCGACACTGCTCCAGTGTCCGCAGAAAGCCCTGTGCACACAGCCGCTCTGCAATGGCTCGGTACACCTGGCTGTTCTGGTGACAGGTGCGAAGCTTTTCAGAGAATGGGGACTCACTGAGAATGGTCAGGAAGGCCTTGGTCTCCTCATAGCCCCAGTGCACACCTGCTGTCAGGAGTGAAGAGTTCAGAATTGTGAGATGTAAAGAAACTAAGTTATCTAAGTTATCTAAGTTATCACAGACCAGGGTAACCTGCCCTGCTACGCACCTCAGAAACTGTCCGGGGGCCCTGCAGCACCAGCAGAGAATATACCCTTGCTTCTCAGGGCCATGCCAGAGCTTCCTGCCCCTCATCCTGTCTAAGAAACTCATTCTTAAGGGTCTTTGCTAAAGGGGAGGACTTAGATAGCCATGTTATACCAGGTGATCTCACTCCTCTGGCTTCAATTGACCGGCTCAGGGAAAGGCCTGTAATGGGGAGCCAAGAGACTCTCTCTTTATCAATTCATTACAAATCCTCCATTTACTTTATGAACTTTCCTTTTAACAGACATGGGAACTAAGAATTCATAAAGACATAAATGGACTTCATATAATCTTGCAGGAGAGTCCAACTAAGGGTACCCTTTCCTCTTTTGTGGAGGAATGAAAGGGTGGTATTCTAGTCTCAGTTCTTCTGCAGATAAATGATGAAACCCAGGGAGGCAGCATGTGGAGAGAAAACCACATAGAACTGGAGGAAAGAGCTCTGGGCTCCAATCCTGACTCTGCCCCTACCTCACTGTGTTCACTATGTATCTTTAGATAAGATGCTTCATCTTCTGGGCTTCAATGCCCACTTTTACAATAACTGGGTTATTTCCCAAAATGAATTGCTCAACTATATACTGTCAAGATTTCTGCTCTTATCTGTTAAAAAGTTCACTCCGTGTCTTTCTTTACCTAAATACTATCTGTGAAGTGACAGGCTGATGTGCTTATATGCATTAAAATTAAAAGTTCACTCATGTAGCACCTATGACCACCTCCATACTCCAGGAACACACTTTGGGAAACACTGAATTACCCCTTTAAGGTCCCTTAAGGTTTTAAGTTTGCATTTGTAACTAGGAAAACCTGTACAGGGAAGCTGATCATAGAAGATCATAGCAGAAGTTCAAGGACGACCTAAGGAACTTAGCACCTTACTCAAGTAACATTAATGCAGACTTGCAGTCTATGCCCTGAACTGCAGGAGCAGAAGTTGGGCTGGTAGAAGGGATGGAATCTGGATCCGATTAAACCCACATGTTCTTACCAATGCGACTCTGGAACAGAGCAGGGCCCCCTGAAATCCTGGGCACCTGGACAGACTCATCAGCAGCCAGGTCATGACCATTACAGTCTTCTGCTGTTTCTTCAGGTGCCCAGCCCCCTTCTTCTTGCTCATCAATCTCTGTGTCACTATCCCCCAGCCTGGGGAGTACCACAGGCTCTCCTGGGCCATCTGTGGCTCTGATGGCCGTCCGAGCCCTCACCAGAGCCTCCAGCTCCTCATAGAAGGGGCACGTCCCTGGTGGGTGGCTGCTCTTAGCTTTCCGGTAATTCCGTAGGAGGTTTTTGACCCTGTAGCGACATTGCTCCAGCGTTCGCAGGAAGCCCCGTGCCCTCAGTCGCTCTGCAATGGCCCGATACACCTGGCGGTTCTGGTGACAAGTCCGGAGCTTTTCAGAGAAAGGAGACTCACTCAGAATTGCCAGGAAAGTCTTGGTCTCCTCATAGCCCCAGTGCACACCTGACACCTTCATGTCTTCCACATCCCACTGGTATTGCTCCTCCCAGGCCCTGGAGTCCCTCCAGGCCAGTGCCTGTATTGGTTTTTTTTGCTCATTATCCAGGCTATAATCTGCAGTGTTCCTTTTGCCAGGATTTACAAGGCCTGGCCCCCAAAATTCTGGATCTTGTTCTTGCTGGGAGTTGATGTTTGATTTTGAAACTGGAACTCCTTTATAAAAGGAAGAAGAGAAATGACTGAATAGAAATGATTAATGTTGAACAGTGTTTATCCAAAATATCCCTGAAATGTACCATTTCCGTGCAAGAGACTAGGGAGAAATACCCATGCTAATGCCTCAAAAGGTCTGGAGGGATAAGGAGGGGCAATTAGAAGTAACAGTGTCACTTCACCAGAATGTTAGTTTGCTAACAGTTGACTTGTTTGCTTTGTTCTTTTGCTTTTTTGTTGTTAGGAAATACATCATAGAAAAAAGTTACTATTGTTGATCCACAGATGGGCACATGGCCTAAACTGGCACAATCGGAATGAATTTAATGGATGGATGGAGAGTTTCCCCCCATTTTTCCCTCTCTCTGTCCGCCCTTTCTCCCTCCCTCTCTTGCTCTCATTCAGTCTGTGTGTGCGTGTGTATGAGTGTCTGTCTGCGTGTGGTGTGTAAGTCTCTCTTGCTGGGAAACCTGTGCTCTCAACTGCCATTGGCAACTGTCTTTTGACCATGATACAAAATAGCTGCAATAACTAGACACTGAGGGTGGCAGAACAGAGAAAGAACGAAGCAGGTCCACTGTGACATTGCTGAGCCACTTGCTACTGTGGGTGGAACAGGCCCTCCACTGGACTGCCAATAATGTGAGAAAATTAACTTCCTGAATTTTTAAAACACTTATTAGCTATGATTAAAGGATGCTGTCCCAACAGCTCCCAGCCCTAGCAAAATAGGAAGGCTTTAATTAAATGTTTAAAGAAAATTAGATGAAAAAGTTTAGAGCTAAAAGAAGCTTAAGGATTATCTAGTCCAGCATTTCCCAGTTTGTTCCTTTGAACAGTTTTCCCCAAATACCATGTGTAAAAAAGGGGCTATACTGTCAAGCAAGAAGCCTACAAGCTTCTAGTATCCTACCTGACATGAGTCAGACCAATCATTTCCTCCTCGACTCTATTCCACTCTCATGTCTAATTCCCCTCACACTGACCCCAAGCTCCAGGAAGAAATGGCTCACTTGTATTTGGCTTTCCATGGAGATGTGCCTACAGAGAGGATGTGTGCTTGTCTGTGGACTTCAAGGGTTACAAGCCCTGTTATATTTATTCCTCACTGCAGTTTAGTGTACCAGCCCCATGGACTTAGTGCACTTGAGGCTGCCACTGAGAGAGAGAGACCCTGCTTGATGCTGAAAAGACTGAATTTCTCAGACAGCAGGCTGGGTCCAGCCCCAGAACAGTGGAACACACTGAGGGAATGAAGGTAATGAGCCCCGAGAGCACAGGCTCTTGGAAGCCCAGCCTGCCAGCCTCTATCCAGGCAGACTCCACTCCCCACACTCCGTCCCTGCCGCCACAGTGTTGGCCATAAAGGGCATGTCTTCCTATGTCTGAAATTCTATAGACTTCACGGAGCCACGAGTCTTAAGGGAGCAATGAAATGCTCCTTGGGGACTGAGTGTACCAGAAACCCAACAATATCTTCTTCAGAGGGCACTGTTTCCTTACCCAGGGACACGCCACTCCCCCAGCTGCCTCCGGGGGGGTCCTTGCAGACCTCCTTCTTGGCGTGTCTGCCAAGGCCCAGGGCTTCCTGTGTGATGTACAAGAGAAGGACCTCAAATGTCACTGATCCTTGAAAACAGCCTGAGAACCCTCCCAGCCCCCAGGAAAGGTAACAACACAGGGAGACCATGGGTGAGGCTAGCAGCCAAGCAGCAGCATGGCCAAGGAGAGGCCCAGCAGGTCAGGGCGAGGGGCAGAGGCTACCACCCTGCGCCTTATGCCCTTGTGCTGGGGGCAGGCCCCCGGGAGAGGAGAAGAGCACAAGAACAAAAGCCCAGGAGAAGGAATGCTAGAAGAGGAAGAACAAACAGCAGCTCACCTGGGACTCAGCTGTCACCTCCCAATCTCCAATGCTCCCCATCTTTGGGACAGTAGGGGCTCGGGGAGTGAGGACAGCTGGGGAGAAGAAAAAGCCTCTGAAACCCAAGCTCTAGCTCCCAAAACCTTACCCCCTGTTTTGGGCCCAAAAGCCATGCTTGAAACAAACAGACTGTCCCAGCAGCCAGAGCAGACTTCCCCTTTTACGTCCTTTCCAGTGTTTCTAGCCGCCTTGAACAATGCTACATGAGAGATGGCAGCCTTGGACTCCTGTGAGCACCACGTTGCCCCGGCCCCAGCCTGAGCCTGCTGCACAACTCGGCCAGAGTGGGGCACGCTGACTCTGCTGGCAGCTCCACCTTTACTCTGCTTACTTGCCTTACCTCGGTGTGCCCATCAGACTGTTCGATCCTTTGCCTTGATTTCCGCACATCCCTCCTCCTGGTGCCCTCGTTCTTATCCCACACCCCTTGCCCCTCTTCCTTGATCCTTGCCACTCACCACTCTCTTTCAAGGCCTGTGGTGCCATCGTGGTGTCCAGATGCTTGGGAAGGTCAAGGCACGGATTCCTCACCCACTGCCTCCGGGATGGTCCCTCAGGCCAGGGACGTGCTGGCTGCAGCCGACAACTTCGAGATTCCTGCACT
Organism: Manis javanica; assembly: GCF_040802235.1. Lineage (NCBI taxonomy): Eukaryota > Metazoa > Chordata > Mammalia > Pholidota > Manidae > Manis > Manis javanica. Next base: position 25,118,794 of record NC_133159.1, on the reverse strand, counting down.
GCTTTTAAGGACTTGGTCTCTTCTGCACACAATTCCAGCTCCTACATATAGACAGTCAAAATTCCCAACTGTCAGCTCAGTGAGACCAATTAGCTAGGGAAGGGAATATTGTCTTGAGTACAACTTAGGTCCAGAGGTTAATGGGCTCTTTTTAAGACCGAAAGATGACTCAAAGTATAAGAACAAAGCATCAGACTGACTTCAGTAAATGGACCAGCATTTATACTGCCAAAGGGCTACTGTCTTGCTCAACGCAGAAAGGCTATCCAAAGTGTCTCAATGAGGCTGTCAGTGTTCAAAAAATTTTTGAATCATAAAGAGATACATTATGTAAAACTTACATGTCATCAAAACATGCCTCTAAACATCAAAAAATAGGTTAATTTTTAAGTTATCAATAAAAAGATCAAAGTTAGCCAAGTGCACATTAAAAGGCAAAGGGAAGCATAAAACAGAACTATAACTCTAACTGTAATAGCTCTAAGTGTTCCTGCTGAAAGGCAAAGAAAATTAAAAAATAACTATGTAAGAAAATAGAAAAAGAATCACAGATGGATTTTTTAAATGGCATATATAAGTATGTGCTATTTCAGAAAGGCACAGCTACTCTTAAAACAGAAGGAAAAGCAAAGATAAGACAAAAGTTTCAAAAGGAAAACAGAGTGGCGAATTTAATGTCAATGTAGAAGTTCAGGCATAAAGTACTCGAGATACAGAGAATACATATAAAAAAAAGGAATAATCAATTAAAAGCCTGGACATTACCCAGTTCAGTATCATCAATCATAAGGCTGATTTTTTCTCTCTCTCAGTGGTTCCAAATTCAGAGGTAGAGGCCAAGGTGTTATTTCCTGGCCCTAAAACCCCAACAAATGTAACAATCTCTGCCTTATAGAAAACACTTAACTTTAAAAAATTTTTTTCAGTTTTTTCAGTAACTATTTTCAATACTCATATGGTTCAAAAATATTTTTTATATACGTAATATTATACGTATAGGATGTATATGTATAATATTCTTGGTAGGTACTTCATTTTTGAAATGGGTACATAATAACCAGCTACAATATATACCTAAGGTTGTATTCAGTGAAAATATACTTAAGGACGTATTCAGTGAACATATCCCACCCCTGCCCATCCCCCATCTCATCTGCCCAGTTTCTCCACACTGTTAACAGGAAACCACTGTTCTTTTGTATCATTCAAGAGCTCCTTTATATACAAGCAACTGTAAATACATATTATTTCTTCCCCATTTTTACACAAAAAGCAGCAACTATATACATTGCTCTGAACCTTATTTTATGACTCAAAATAGTAACATCCATCTTCATCAGCTTCTTGTGTTTGCCAAACTTAACTCTAAAAATCTTTGGCTGATCTGAAAACTCAAATCCACGCTCACAGAAAGGGATGTTTACCATTGAGAAGTTAGACAGGAATGGGCCATGAACATAAAAAGCCATTCCAAATGAGACCCACTAAGGTCCTATACAGTTCACAGAAAGAAAACATCAGCTTATCAACATTCTTACATAGTTAAAAAAAAAAAAACTCACTTTGCTACAGTTATAATCTTACAATCTACAAAGAAACTGTGTGACTAGACTCCATACCAATCCCTGCTCCCAGACCTAGCCCCTCCAACTACTGCCATGCCTAAGCAACGATTTTGAATCTCTGGATGGTAATTGTGGACAGGAAGAAGTAGACTCAAGTGACAATGAAGAAGAGAAAATCAGTAGTAGAATACCACTGGGGTATGGGTTGGAGTAGGGATGAATAAAGAATCCATCAAAAATGCCTGTGCATCACACAAAAGCCTGCACATGGGTGTTTACAGCAGCTTTATTCATTAATTGACAAGATCAGGAAGCATCCAAGATGTCCTCCAGTAGGTGAATAAACTGTGGTACATCTACACAATGGAAAGAATGAGCTAGCAAGCCATGAAAAGACATAGAGGAATTTTAAATGAATATTAATAAGTGACAGAAGCCATCTCAAAAGGCTACATCCTATATGATTCCAACTATATGACATTCTAGGAAAGACAAAGCTATGAAGACAGTAAAAAGATCAGTGGCTGCCAGGAGCTAAGGGCAGGGAGGGATAAACATGCAGAGCACAGGGGATTGTTAGAGCAGTGAAACTGTTTTGTATGACACCATAATGATGGATTCATGCCATTATACATTTGTCAAAATTGACAATATATAAGACCAAGACTGAATCCTAATGTTAACTATGAACTCTGGGTGACTGATGTATCAATGCAGGCTCATTGACTGTAACAAATGTACCACTCCGGTGAGGGATGTTGATAGTGGGAGAGGCTGAGGGTGGGGGAGCACAGAATAGATGAGAATTCTCTGTGCTTTCTGCTCAGTTTTGCTATGAACCTAATACTGCTTTAAAAAATAAGATTGTTTTTTTTTTAATGTCTATGCACCTAATGGGGAGAAGGGTTCTACAAGACAGTGTTGACTGAATGGGCAAGCTAAAAATCATGAAATAGCAAAGATGAAAGATCTCTCTAAGGAAACCATCTCAGAGGCCTTTTAGCCTAGTACCCATCAGCCTTTTTCAGATGGTGGGTCTCTCTGAGGAATGTAGTTAATGCATTTCATTCCATTATTAAGACATGGAAAAGTTTCATTTACAGAGATATAACTAAGGTATGTGCCTTGCAATGTAAGATCACATACTACATGTGATTCTGGGAAAAAAAACAAGCTCCCTTGCTCCTTATCCATTTGTTTTGGCATTTGTGAGCACTCCACAGCAGGAAGAAAAGTTAAAAATAAAAATAAAAGTCACAGGGAAAAAAAATACATAATACAGAAGATTCTATTACCCTATTTTTTTTCTGTTTTGGGAGCAATTCAAGCTTTGCTCAAAGGGGTATAATTTGAGAACTTTTAGTCTAGTCCAACCCTCTCATTTTACAGATGAAGAATCACAAAGACCTCGATTTACATCAGTTCTCATCTCTGGGTCTTAAGTTCTTTATCTTCCAGCTCTGAAGTCCTAAGACTTCCATTTTTCTTCACTGCCAAATCTGAGATGAACAGCTGGTTTCTTTGAAAGAAATAATATGGGAAGGTGGAGTGGTATATCAAAATAAAGTACAGTCTCTCATACTTAGTTCTGTAACTTTAAATATTATGCTTTCACATGGATTATAAAGGAATCCAAAAACCAAAGCCACAGACCTTCAATCTTTCTCCACCTAATCTCACATCTATATAGAGCTTTACCTTTCACTACAGAAAACCCCTGCCATTTGTAAGGGATATGCTCTCAAACCTATCATTTCCCCCAACAAAATGTGATTAAGTTTAATATCCCAAGAATTACTGACTATATACCAAGTGGAAGCAATAGGTTGTTGTTGACATGAAGGTTCTGGGTGGCTGGCTCAGCCCACAGCCAGCTAAGGACTTTGTTTTACATAAGCCAGCTCCAAAGCAGGGTTCAAAATTTGTGTCAGAGAAAAACTATAAATTACATCATGGGTCTTCAGAGTCTCTTGCAAATTGTTGAAACTGTGAATGTTAAATCCAAAATCCATTCACTTCCCTTATCTCAGCTCTACCACTTAGTTATATAAATTTGGACAAGTTACTTACCTCTCAGAGTCTGTTTACCCATTTCAAAAATGAAGTACCTACCTTATTGGATTGCTGTATTGTTATATAAGCAATACACAGAGAAAGCTTAGAACACTGTCTGACACACAATGAATACTCAGTACATGTCAATTAATATCTCATTTGAGCCTCATAATTCAGAGGTATATTAATTCCCATGGTTTGTAGATGAAGCATCTGTCATGCAGTGGAAAGAACAACTTGGAACCTAAGGATCTGGTTCATACTGACTGAGCTTTGTGAGCCACCTGACTTTTTAGGCCTTAGTTTAATGTATAACATGAGGACAATAATGCTATTTCTGTCTACCTACATTACTGCTGTAAGCATCCGAAAAGATCATATATGCAAAAAGATTTTAAGCATGAAACATAATACTAATCAACCATCCTGTGAATAAAGTACTGGGAGACAGTTTACACCAGGCGCTATAAAGCTGGCTTTAGAATCAGACCAACTGAATTCAAATCCTACCTCTACCATCTAGTAGCTATGGGATCTTGAGGCAATTAACTATCTATTCTCTGCTCAGTATCCTCACTGGTAAAATTAGACTAACAGTACCTATCATTAAATTATTGACAGGATTAAATGAGTAAATACATGGAAAGCACTTAGAAAGTGCCTGGTATGTTGTAATGTTCAATAAATATCAGTTGCTCAATAATAATAACTATTATTACTATTATCTTAGCAATTATGAACCCAGTCACAGTCCCGCTGCCTTGCCTGACCCATTCCTTGGAGAACAGGCGATGTGCCTCACCGGTTGCCCTGCAGCCCTGGCCTCTTGGTGCCAATCCTCCACCAGGGCCACCGCCTCCTCACCGCTTTCAGGGTGGCGTGCCTGCACCCAGGCCTGGGCCTCCCTGGGTAAGATAGCCAGGAACTGCTCCAGCACCAGCAGCTCCAGGATCTGCTCTTTGAGGTGGGCCTCCGGCCTCAGCCAGCGACAGCAGAGTGCCCAGAGCTGGCTGAAGGCCTCATGGGGTCCAGCTGCATCCCCGTACTGGAACTGCCTGAAGCGTTGACGAAAGGCCTCAGGGCCAGGCACAGGGTCATTGCCCTTCTCCCAGGGTTTGAACTCTGATCTCCATGAGCCCTCCTCCAGTTTCACAACCAGGAGCTCTTCAGGCCCTGGTTGGGGAGAGGCCAGGGCCTGGGATTCCCAGGCGACAGCCATGGTCTATCCTGGAGACCTCACTTCGGCTGGGCCATCTTCAGCCAGCGTCTTCCTGCATCTACGGTGAGTCCTTCAAGGGGCTGTGGGAGAAGAAATGCTCCCCAAGGCTCTGAAGGCAGAAACACAAAGGACAGTGTGAGCGAGAGGACTCAGGAGCCTCACTTCCCCCATTCCCTCATGCTTTTGCATGGGGTGGGGTGCTAAGAGACACCCCTTTCCCACATGCAAAAAGTTAGACCACAATCTGGCACCAAAACCAGCAGCCAGCACACCTCGGAGGAAGACAGCACCGTATTTAATCCTCCGCGACATGCCTAAACGCCTTAGTCTGGCATCAGGGCTTCCATGAACTGTTCACAGCACAGCCTCTCCCCTTCTACCTGTGTCCAAAGTCTTACCTTCCCTCAAGTGGGGTTTCAAATGTCACCCCCTCCATAAGGCCTTTCTTCCTGAGCCTTAAGCTTTCCTCTAAGGGTGCTCTCCTTGCAAAATCCATCTCACGCTACGCTCCACCATGCTTCATCCCACCCATTTGGCATTTTCACTGTCTCTAAACTGATGACTCCCAAAACTCCAGGCAGGTACTGTCTCCAGACCCCCAGATCCAACCATCTACAGAACATGTCCACTTCATTGTCTATAAGGCACCTCAAACTCAATGGGTCAAAAACTGAATTTATCATTTTCTGCTTCAAACCTGTCCCTCTTCTGGAGCTCTCCATTCAGCAAAGGCACGACTTCCATCAAGTCACCCAGGCCAAAAATCTGGTCATCATCTTCCTCCAGGATCCCCCACAAATCAATTCATCACCAAGCTGTCTCCAGTTGGCCTTCCGAGCACCTACATCCCCAGTGCTACCACCCTGGTCCCAAGAATCATCATGCTTTTCACTTGATCAGCCCCCTAACTCATGTCCCTGCCTCCACTCCCTTCACCCCAACCCCTGGTCCATTCTTTGTACAACAACCAGACTAGATCAAACTCTGGCCATGTCACTTCCCTGCTAAACACAATTTGGGGACCTCCCATTTCTCTCAGGATAAAGTGAAAACTTTGCCCAAGTCTCCACCTCATCCCTTTAGCAAGCTCCCACTGGTCAGGACATTTCAGCTGCACAGCCTGCAGCCCCTACATTGTGCTGCCCTCTGAACCCTCCATGCTGGAGTCTCCTTGGGCAACAGTCTCCTCCTTTTCTTCACCTAGCTGGTCTCAACTTAAATTGTACTTTTTCCAAAAGGCCCTCCCAGTGCCAACACAAGACTCGGCCCTCAGCCACAAGATTTCATGCTTCCTCATGTTTTCCTCTACCAAAACTTGGATCAGACTTTATTGCAATTATCTTCTCCACTAGATCATAAGCTTACTAAGGGTCCTAGCTCAGCACACAGAGGAAGTATTCAATAAACAGTGAAATAATGGTCTACTAATGATGGTGATGTGTCATGAAGCATGGATCATAATTAATCCCTTCCTGAGCACACTAGGAAAAAAAGGAATAAAAGGCCTTCTTGCTCATGCCAGCAGGAATTATTTTCTCCTCTTCATGTCTATCTCTGTGACACCTGCCACTTTCTACAGTGCATTAAAGGGTTGTGTGTCCCCAGAGATTACAGCCTCACTGAGGGCAAGGAACACAGCCTACTCTTTTTCTTCATACCCTTCTCTCTCCGACCCCTACAATAAACATGGTGCACTACACACGAGAGGAACTCAGCAAATGCTTGTTGAGGGAACATATGGGGTTGCCTCTTTTACAAGATGAAAACTGACCACACTCATTCTGGAATAGCTGGAAAAATGAGCTCTTTGTCTCATTCCCAACAAACCTAGATGACTTTAAAAATGCCTGCTCAAAGGAGGCTATTAGCTGCTTCCCAGTGGGAAACACACAGCTGAACTGAGCATGGAGGGAGGGAAGTATTTTGATTTGAGGCCATCTGACAAACTGTCAGGAAAAAAGGCAAGGGTGATGAAAAATAAAGGCTATCCTCAAGACATAACATGTTTATGTCCTAAAGAAACATAGCACGTCCTCAACATACTTAGGGGAAGGCTAAGAACACAACTCACAACCATTTGGCAACTTCTTGCTTGTCCTTTACCTACCAGCTCACGTCACCACAGCTGTTAGGGTCCCTTGACATGCCCTTGTCATGTCTGCCCCCATCCCTACTCTCCAAGAACTTCCTCAGTTTTGTGTTCTCAAAGCTGTTGGCACATGCGTCTAATATGGGTGCTATCCTATGCTACTGTACTCACCGATTCTTACATGTGACAGTCCCTTTTAGGTTGTATTACTAGGGCCAGTACTTTGTCTTACTCATTTCTGTATCCACAGTTTTCAACCAGCATCTGATAAATAGCAAGAACATTCAAAGTTTTGTTGCCCTTTATTAAAATGGTAAAACTGATACATCAAAAGCCTAATAGGCTATGGAAGCCTTTATAGGAAGCTGAAGAATTAAGCTCTGATGAAATTTCTTTTTTAACCACAGCCTTAATTATACACTAGTTCAAACATATTTATGTTCACTCTCACCCAAGGACTAATTCACCAGTCACCTACAGTCCCACTATGTACACTGCACTTTACTGGGGGCTAGAGAGCCAACAGTAACTAGGACAGAAAGTCTCTACCTTCATGAAAGCTAGAGTCCAATGAGACAGTCAAGAACCAAGCAAAGTTTTTGCTCCTGTATGGAGAGACACTGCAAAATAGGCAGGTAGTAGTATTCCCACCAGTTCCAAAGCCCAGAGTCTCAGGTAATAGGTATTTTCTTCTGGGAAGTCGTCAACGTCCCAAAGGTTAGTTTGAAATAAAAGTCTTAAAGACTTTTCTGCTACTCTCTTAGGTACATATGAATAGCAGACCATCCACAGACAGAGGTCAACACAGTCAGCCAACAGTGATTTATTTCACAGAGAGCTGACGGGGAAATAGACGTGGGTGTTCTTCAGCACTGAGACTATCAGGAATATCAGGGCCTCACAAAGATCAGCAACCCCAAAGAGTACCCATTTACTGAGGGTCCATACAGTGGCATAATCTCACTGAACCCTCTAGGCAAGTAAGTGAAGTACTATGTTGAGTGGCATTACACTGATCTGAAACTTGCACAGATTAAAGTACATGCAAACACCAGAAAGAGAAAGAAAGGACATAATTTAAATCGTGCAACCAGTTCCATTCACTGTGTCTATTCCAGAGTGAGCATGTGGTGAGGATACCCATGACTGCTGGTCCCCACTCGAGCCTCTTGCCACTGAGTGTGGGCAGAGTATCTTTCATACAATGTGGTCCCTAAACACAAGCTAACTCTTCCATCTAACATTCAACCAAGAAAACCCAGCTGCACTATTTTAGCTTATTTCAAGATAGCGTGTTGGTTTTTAAATGGCTCCTTGCCAAAGGGTTTCAAGCTGACCAGATATTTGGCCAAATGTGATTTTCACCTCACTGCTGACTTTAGAATATAGTTATCCTGTAAGGTATGATTCTACCATATCTTCAATTTATATATAGGGAACTGAACTACTATGAAGAAGATTCCCTTAAGGTTACACAACAAGCAAGAGCAGAGTTGGGATCTAAGCCCAGATTCGTTTTTTCCAGTCATTTCTCTTAACCGCACCACACAGCCTCCTCTATGTCTGCCAGTCATCCAAACTTCTAAGATAAACAGTGGACAGAACATTAAGGCAGGAGGAAGTACATCAGGGTTCTAGTTCCACTCCTGCCATTTATCAATTGTGTGACTTTAGACAGGTCATGTGGCCTCTGCATCTACCTGCAGCTTATAGCCTGACCCTGTTCAGCAGCTGCTCCCAAGTTAGTATGTAGGGAGTAGAGCAAAGGGACAGGGAGGCTAGAATTAGTAGCTACAAATTTAAGTGGCTACAGGGGCCAGGCAATATAAATGGGTAAATGCATGGAGAGGGCACTGTGGCTAACTGCAGGGCACCAGAGGGCACACAGGGCCAGTGTTCCCAGACCTTCTGATTTTTCCAAGAGAAGCTAAAATTCTGGATTTGAAATGTTGACAACCAAATCAAAATTGTTTTAGACTCCATGAGGATTAAATAGAGCACGACAGTAGGCTTCATTCAGCATCAGCTGTCACTTTGCTACTTTTCAGCTATATGATCTCAGAGGTCTCTTCCAATATCCAGGGAGACCTGAAGAGGGTACAGATTTCTCTAAGCAATGAGGGACAGGTGTTGACTGCTGTCAAATCAGGATCCCTCTACAAACACAGGGAACCTGAGGGGCATGCTGGCTTCTGGGGCAGCCAGTGCAGATGTGGACGTGAGGGGCCCACACGGTGGAATAGGAAGAGAAGGTCTGCCCTAGGCCCATGGGAAAGGTCAAGCTGGTCTGTGACCTCCACAAAGAAAGAAACTGGGAGTTCCCACAGTTCCCATCAGCTCACTTGGCTATTGGTCCATTATTGCTTAAAGCAACTAGACCTCATACTAAAACACTTAGGGGCTGCAAATAGGTTTCATTTAAAGCACCAGCTTCAGGTGACTGTGCTAAGGACTCTGAAACCTATGTGAATACGTGCTGTGACCAATTGGCTGAAACTGCCAGACACAAGAAGGTGAAATGGCAGCACACATTCCATGTATTGCCATCCCTGGCTTAAACTGCCATAGGCAATCAACTTCTAGCAAAGAAGTCCTAACAGGCAGAAGACTAAAGCTCATGGCCCTTGCAATAGCAGTCTTCAAACCTAATGTAGCAAAGCTCATCCTGGATGGTCTTTATTCACACGTTCATCAAGTATTACTGATTTGCTTGATTTACAGCAAGTACTTAACTAATCTGATCTGGTGACTCAAACTATTTCTGTCCTGGAAACACTCACAGTCTACTAGAAGCGACCAAAAAAAACAAAAAAAGTCACAGATAATTATGGTCAAATGTGGTAAATGCAGTAAAAGAGGTCTGTTGGCAGGGGTGGGGGGTACTGAACAAAGTAACATTTGAGTTAGTTCTCAAAGAAAAAATGGTTCTCTTGAGGGGGGAGGAGTGGTTCCAAGCAGAGAAGAGCATATGTATAATATTGGAAAACCGAACAGACTCCCCAAGCAATGGGGAAAATCTTGACAGCCCTGGAGTATAGGGTGCATAAAGATTAGGTTGCAAAGGTAGTTTATGAAGAGTCTTGAATATCAGACTAAGGTGTTTGGATTTAATTCTATAGATGCTGGGGGGCAATGAAGGTTTTTAAGCATAAGGCATAATCAGATTTGTGGGTTAAATAGATCACACTAGCTACGAAGTGTTTGCTCAGGCTGGGGAGGTGAAAAGGTGGAGGCTTCGGCAAAAATCCTGACAAGGAAGGTGCAGATTCAAGACACATTAAGGAAATGGATGTGGTAGAATGCAAGAGGGCTCAGAGGGCGCACGGGTAAAGTGGATGACAGTGCCATTCAAATCCATCGGTGTAAGGAAAGAGGTGCAGGTCTGGGGCGGAATACATGTCCAGTCCCACCCACTGGGTTCCTGGGTCACAGCCATGACAGAAACACGAACAGGGTATCACATTAGGTATGTTTGTTGTAGGTGGGCAGGTAGACGCTGGAACACTAATTTTTAAGGTCAGGCTTCAAGATCAGGCCCTCTTACCCCGACTTCGTGCCAGGGCCCCAGAACCCTTTATCCTTTCCTCTGTGATCTCCAGACCCTTCCATGACTCTCCCAGCTACAGAACCTCTCTCGGCCTCCTCACCTACAGACCTTTCTAAGACCCTCACCCCCAAGGGCCTTCTTTCTCCCTCCTTATCCCCGACCCCTCTATGACCCTTCCCATCTCCGGACGCTTCAGCCTCTGACCGCCCCTCACCCCCACCCCCACATATAAGCTTCTATCTCCCCTCTCCCCTTCCCCGGCCCACTGAGACACCACCACCTCCTAAGTCTCCTGCCCACAGCCTGAGGCTCAGCTGCCCGCGCCCCGCCACCCGGACTCACCCACCGAGACACCCACTTCACACCAGGGCGGAAGTGCTCCAGGGTTGCGGCAGGGAATGCTGGGACGCGGAGTCCAACCGGCGCCACCCCGGCAATGGAGCGTCTGGGACTACAACTCCCAGAAGGCGCAGCGCGAGCGCCGGAGGGAGGCACCATAGTTTGGGGCCTTTCCGATGTCGTTAGCCAATAGATGGATCATCTTCTCCCGGCGCCGGCACCGGAACAAATCGGAACAGGTTCTAGGCTTGAAGGCGGGGCCTGTTGCGGTCCCGCTCCTTCCCACAGGCTCCGGGATAGCGGCACCACCTAATAAGCGGGCACTAAAGCCGAATGGGCGGAGCTAGTGAAGAGTAGAAGGGAGGGCCATCCGCCCGAGCGAGATCCAAGCAGAAATAGTAAGAAATAAGAATGGGGGGCAGGAAGGGGGGTGGGAGGGTAGCTAGAGGTGACCAGATGGTTGCACAGGAGAGAGGTGGACGATTGTAGGTTCGCTTTCCAGCTTAAGCTGCATACCTTTGGATCAATTGTGAACCTTTCTGTCCCTGCAAAGTTAGGGTAATAATAACATTTGTGTCTCGGGGTTTTTGTGGGCTTAAATGAGATAATACACCGAAAACGATTAGCTCAGGGCCTGGTCCTAATAATACACAACGAATGTTAGCTATTGTTATGTAAATCTGTTAATACAGAGCTTGGCACTTTGTGGGTGTTGGAGAATATTAACCATTATTAGAATAATAATAATCAGAATAATGTTAATATAAATGCAGTTGCTTTATGCCACTGAGGGGTTTAGAATGTGGGTTTTGTAGTCAGCCAAAGATCCAAATCCCACCCCACCTACCTCCTAGCTGTGTGGCCTTGAACAATGAATTACTGCATCTCTTTTGTCTTTGTTTTTTTTTTTAATCTGTAAAATGCAGTTAAGATAATAGAACCTACATTGAAAGGTGTTGTAAAGATTAAATGAGGTAATGCAGGTTAAGGGTGGTCTCCGGAGTTAAGCTGCCTGTGTCTGAAACTTCTTACTCTAAAATGCAGGATATAGGACTTGCCCTCACTGGTTGTGAAACCTTGGGCAAATTACTGACCTCTTTATGCCTCAGTTTCCTCCTCTGTGAAACGGGAATTACAATAATGGCATCTATCTGATAAGGTTTGTGAGAGGGATAAATGAGGAAGAGTATGTAAAGAGCTTGGCCCAGGTATGACAGAGGAGTTTAGTAATCATTAGCTATTACTATTTTTACTAATGGTTATGAGACTTTGGGGAAATTGACAGTACCTGGCATATGGCAAGTGCTCAATCCATTTTGGCTCTTGTTAAAATTAGGGGAATTCTATATCTTAGTTTTAATAGACCCAGTTCAAAGTCCTCTCTGTGAAACATGTTCCAGCTTATCTATAGTAACAACTCATGGGATTTTACTAGGTGAAGGTAATAGCAACCTTATTAAATGCACACCTGTCTTACAACAGCCCTATGAGGTTGATGTTACTACCCCCAGTTTTCACTGGGGAAGACAGGGTTTGGAAGATGAAGCCTTCTCAAGATCACATAGCTAATAAGTGCCAGAAGTTGAACTACTGGGCATGTGACTCCAAAGATTTCTTATGAGTCCCACACTGCGTAAGGAAAACTGGGATGGGGAGGTTGAGTGGGGAGAGAGTGTGACAGTGTGAGGTGCTGGGAGGGCTGGAGACACTGGAGAGAGTGTCAGGATCTGACGCTGGAAAAGCAGCTCTGCAGGGTAAGGTAAGAACGTCCATTTCAGGATCATCTGTCCTGTAGAGGAGGAATGGAGGTGAGGATCACAGAGACCAGAACACCATAAAGACACAAGAGGGCGCTCCTCGCCCCCAAATCCAGCCTGGAATTAGCCTTTGTCTTACTAAAGCCTGGCATCCTACAGAAGAGGAGAATGAAGGCTCCAAGAAGGTAAGTGCCGCAGTGAGTGTCATATAGAAATAAGTAACAGAGCCTGAACCAGACCCCTGTTCTCTGCTTCAATATCTACCAAGATTTTTGCCATCCACAGTTGTCAATGCTATTAAGACCCTCTCTGCACTGGGCCAGCACTACGCTCTAAGGATACAGAGATTAATCAAACCTGAATCTTGTCCCCAGGGCCTTACCTGCAAACTTTCCCAATTGAGTTTCCTATTAGTAAAAAATTTTGAACACATATTCCCAATATATGTGTATTTACTTATGATATGCACATATTTACTTATGATATGCACATAGTACATGTATAATTAATGAAAGCTAACTTGTACTGAACATTTATAATGCATTATTAGATCCTGCTCTGAGTTCTTTACACTTATTAACTCATTTAATCTTCATGAAACCCTTTTGAGGGAGGGTCTAATAGTTTCCCATATTGCAGAAGAGGAAACTGAGGTACAGAGGTTAAGTAACATAACGAAGCCATGTGGCTAAAAAGCAGGCAGTCTAACTTCAGAATAAAGTGAGATTTTTAAAAATAGCAATAGAAGTTTTAACATTTTTTTTTCTTAAACCCTAGTGGGTCATCTTGTATACCCCCTCTATGGAGAGCTCTGCTGCAGGGGCTCCCAGAGCTGTGAGGCCAGTACAGAGTCACCAATGCTTTGGTAAAGCAAAGTACAGGAACTGGTAGAAGCACAAAGGCAACAGCTCACCCAAGCTGGGAAGTGAGGAAAGGTTTCTGCAGAAAGAGATGGCTGAGCTGAATCTTAAAGGATATGTAGTATTTCCCCAGAGGAAAGAAACTGGGGGAAGGTTTGTCCCTGAGTGAAGGAACAGCACGTGCTAAGGCCCAGAGGCAAAAGCGTATGGTGTTCCGAGAGCTACACATAGTTTAGCATGGCTGGAGCAGAGTGAAGGGTAGGTTCCTCCTCCCAGTGATGCTACAAGGCTCAGCAATGATGGATAGGACCATGCCTTCGTGTTTTTATTGAGGGGACGGGCAATCAGTCTGCTGCCCCCTGGGCAGCATCGCAGCTTCTTGGTCCTCAGCTGCCAACTCCTCTATAGCCCAGATGGCAAAAGGGGTCCCTCTGCCCTTTGAAGATCTGGTTGAACTTGGCCTGCACTCCAGCCCACAGTTTGGGATGTTCATTCCCTCCTTTCTCCCCCATACACTCCATGAATTCCCAACTTTATTTCCTCTGGGCTACAGTTTCCGTGACCTAGGCACTTGATCTTCTGCCTCATGTGCATTTCCATCAAAAAACCAAAAGTCCAATGAAGCCAAGAATTTCGTGGGTTTAGTAAATCTTCTGAGGATCTGGAGATCTTGAAATTACATCACATAACACATGGCCACCTGCCAGCCACAAATTTTCACATTCAGCCTCCAGGGCCTTCCCAAAGCCTGTGTTCCCAAAGCCACCAGTTGATCCTCCCTACATGTGCAGGACCCTCACCTTCCACCAGAAGCTGAGTCTCATGTACCCCCCGACACCCACTGTCCCCTTGCCAGGCTGGCTTGCTTTTCCTATCCCACCCTCCAACACACAGGCCCCCAGCTGCTCCCCAGCCAAGCCCAGCAGTTATCTTTTCTTTCATTTTTCTTGGGCCATGTGCAACAGTCTCTTCCAGCCAGGCCAGTCTAAGGTAACAGGGGAGCTGGTGGCTGAAGACAGGCTCCAGGAAGACCAGCAGCAGCACTGGTGGTTGGGGGGCAGCCAGCAGGATGATGGTGGCCAGTGGAAGCTCCCAGCAGCAACATGGGGTGTGCAGGGCCTGGTGACTCGGCACGCGAGCATGTCCCAGCCGCTTGCCATGCTTTCTGTCACATTCTCAGCCATATCTTTGCCTGGCTGAAAATCCTGCTCAGGGAAACAGCGAGCTGCACCCACACCACCCATCCCTAGTCTTGCCTGCAGTGGGATACAAACGTGTCATACAGGAACCTCTTGCCCTCCCTTTGACCCCTCAGACCATGAAACCAAGCCCTAAACAAGGCCTCAAGATAAAGGATCCAGGAGTTCCTGGCTTCCTGTAGGAGGGGCCAGATCAGCAGAAGCAACAAGGCAGAGCTGCCCAGAGTTCCAACGCCAAAGCCTTGGGACAGTGGCTCCAGAGAAATGGGAAAAGGGGATTCTTGGGGTGGCTCCTAGCTTCTGGCTGGCACAACTGGGGGAACAGTGCTTGCATGTATGTTCTGGGGGACCACTCTAGACAGGGCCCCACCCAGGCATTGGCACACTGGCAAGCCAAGGATGCCTCCCAAATACACAGGGACTGGACATCAGGGAACTGTGCTCCTGGAGGCTGCCATCCAGTCTAGCACTAAGACCTGGAGACTGCCCAGGCCCTGCAAAGCAGCAGCAGGCTGTCTCTCCAATCCTATTTTGACCAGAGGCAGCCCCTAAAGCCCAGGGCAGCTCACCCACTGGCAAATCAAGCCACACTGGGCAGAGCCAAACGTGGGACTTCAGTGTCTGCAGCTTCAGCTCCCATAGACTGGGCAGCCCTGCGATGCAGCAAGGCCTGGGGCTGTGCCAATCCACCCTTCCCCCATTCCCTCAGATACTGGAGCCTGGGGAAAGACTTGGAGATGTCCTGGGAGCACAGGGCCTCCAAGCTATTGCCAATAGCAAGCGAAGGGCAGGGAAGATCTTGGTGACAGTGTGGGTCGCCAGCTGTGGTGCTCAGCCTTTAAGAGTCTGGGTCTGCAAGACTGGAAATACAGTAGAAGCCATCTTCCAACACTTCCTACCTGAGATTGCATGAAGCTCCAAGCTGGTCAGCCTCAGGGGCTAGGACAAGCTACCCCAGAAGGGCCAGAGGGGAACTGCAGTCTCAGGTTGTACAGACTCTCAGGTCCAGAAGTACCAGGCTGGGCTCAGCACCATGTATGCAGGGTGGTCACTACAGCCATAGCAGCCATCGTCCAAGGCTACCAGTGATTCCTGCTCAAGTCCAACATCTCCAGCCTCCTAAAGCCCCAATACCTGGCCCTCCAGACAAACCAGCTGGTTTTCCTGAGGTAGCAGCTCCCAGAGGTGGGGCAAACAGAGAAGGTGGCTGGGTGCAGGGTATGTAATCCACTGTTGGGCAGACCCAGCATCCAGAGTCCTGACATAGCCCCTGTCTCATGGCACTCTGCAGTTGGTTGTCACTCAGGACAGTCTCTGAAGCCTAGGCATGGCAGCCAGCAAACTTGAGCTCCTGTGGCAGGAAGCCAGAGCCTCCAGAGCTATGTGTCCTGTCAAAGTAGACCCTAAAGTCAACTCCTATAGAACAAAGTGGGCAACTGCCCTGGCAGGCAGCTCAGCCATGTCAGTGTTTGTCACTAACAAAATCCAGTCTGCAGCCCCAGTCCACCACTGCAACTACCTCCAACTTTGTGTGGTCCAGACACAGAGCTCCCAGCTTGAGGCCCTGAAGGGCCCCAAGACTGGCCATCTTCAGCCAGTTGTTGAGTGACAGGTCCAACATGTCCAGGGTCCAAACACAAGGTCTGGGAAGATGTCAGCCAGTCCCCCCACATTCTGAAGGCAACTATACTTGATAGCCAACCACCATAGACTAAGAGGCAACCAGACATCCAAGTTCCCATCCAGGCAAGGGCTCGAGGAAACAAGGTACCAGAGGGAGCTCCAGTTGTCAAGCATCAGGGGGTAGGAAGTGGTAATCCACGTGGTGGCCAATGAAAAGGAGCAGCTGCAGCTGCCCCAAGCTCCAGAGAACTCCTGGCAGGAGCTGGCTGTCATGCAGGTTCAGCCCCAGGATCTTGAGCCCAGGTAAGTGGGAGAAGGCATCCACAGGCAAAATGAAATGGAGCCGCAAGACAGAGCCCCTCCACAGTGTGGCACAACCTCCAAGACTGGTGGCCGGTTGGTCACTGAGGAACATTCTGCAAGGAGGGGCAGGCTGGAGTCCAGGGGGATCAGGGAGAAGCAGAAGACCATAGGTAGCCAGGAGCCTTCAGTCACTAGACAGTTGGAAGTGGTCCAGCCTGTGGTGAGAGGAAGGGACAGGAACAGGTGGCCACTCATCTCAGCACCTAGCCTGGCCTACAGAAAAGCAGAATCAGAACCCCACTTCCTGCTCCCCTCCCTTTTCCAGAAAGGAACCAGACCCACTCCTCCCCCTGTGCACATCAATACACAATACTCACAGTACTGGCAGGCTACACAACCCCCAGAATCCCCCTACCTAGGAGGCTCTGGAGGCAGAAATGAGAAGTCCACAATACTTCCAAACTGTAGCACTGCTAGGAGGGTGGGACCAGGTGGGAGATGTTTTGAGCTGAGGATTCAAAATTAGGGAAAGGCAAAAGGCCATGGGATGCAAGTCTCACTTCTCTGTTGGGAGCAAGCAAATAGTGTTTCTGAGCACAAGATTTGGGACCAGAGGTCCTGGAACCCACTCTGCTGTTGTCCCGGTCAAGGCACTTCCCCTCCCTGGCTTTCAGTTTCCTCATCTTTGAACTAAGCGTACTAATAACCACTTCGTAGAATTGCTGCAAATTACATATGGGTGTCAGAATGGGGTTTTTCTCCTCAACACTCCCTTTACTCTTCCTCTCTTTAATAGAAAGGGTGTCTTGAGTAAATCAGGACTTTTAAAAAGCAGATGTTTTATAAGCAGAACAATACATTGAAATGATGCTTTCATGGGCATTTTGCAATGCTCCACATGGAAGATTCCAAAGCACCCAAGATTTACCCAAGAGGATTACAGGGCTCCATTCCTGTCCATACAGGCTGAGGCTAGGAAGAACAGTCTGTCTGGCCTTGACCTTGATGTGAACTACAAGGATGGAGCCAGTACCCCAGGGAAGCAGAAAGTGAAAAAGAAAGGAGTTACAATTACCTCAAACAATGCAGTGAACTACTCAGTTATCTGATCATGATTTTTAAAAATAATAAACAAGAAAAATCCCTCAACTTATAAAAGGCTATCTACCCCAATCTGCAAGAAATATACTTCTTAGTAGTGAACATCCATCATGTTCACTTTAAAGGCAAGAATGAGACAACTATAATTACTTCTGTTTAACATTAAAAGGGAGGTCTTAGGAGAATAAGAAAGAAAAAGAACAGAAATTAAAATTATAAAATCATAAGTATTTTAAGAAACAAAGGGATCATGATTTATAAGATGCTATGAGTGTCTACATAGGATTTCCAAGAATTTCTAGAAACAAACTATTAAAACTGAAGAGTGCTTAGTTAAGATGCTAGATACTAGATACTTTTTGAAAAACATTCGAATATACTGATACATTAATAAGAGTCCCAACAGGAAACAAATTAGGATTTTTCTAAAAGGACTGTATGCAAAGAGACTAATCACAGAAGCGCTAGCAGAACTTAAGGGTGCCACAAGGGTTAGTGCAGGAACTGGGGCCAGCAAGCATAGGAGCTGTCACTACACCTAGAACTGAAGGGATAAGGACCAGGAGAAGTTACCAGAACCTGAAGGAGAGAGAGTTTTCTAGGGTCAGCTGCCTTGAGGAAAGCAATGACACTTGGTCAAGTCACAAATCAACCTAAGGGGATGTCACAGGAAGAAAATCAGGTGTATACTTCCCTTATTTCATTCCTCCCTTCCACTGAACTCTTAACAGGACACTCCATTGACCCTGGAAAACTGGAATGGGGTGGGGCATCAATGTAATCTCCTCAGGTCAGCTTCCCTGAGCAAAGAGCGAGATGGAAAAGGGCAAGGAGATACAGAGGGACAAAGGAATGCAGCATGACCACCAACAGACCATAGAAAATGTACTTTGTAAAAATAACATTTAAACTAATAATAAGGCACAAGGATAAATAGATGGAACAGAATAGAGTCCGTAAGCAGGTCTAACCATATGTAGTCAGCTGATTTATAAAAAGACACCATTCCATGTATCTTCACAAAAAATAACTCAAGATGCATCACAGGCCTAAATGTGAAAAGTAAAACAATAAATCTTTCAGAAGAAAACAGGAGACTATCCTCATGGTCTTGGGATAAGCAAATTTTTCCTAAATAGGTCACAAAAAGAACTAGATATAAAGTATTTTCTTAATTTAGATTTCACTAAAGCTAAGAAATTCTTTTCATTAAAAGATATGACTAAGAAAATAAATAAGCCATAAACCAAGAGAAGTTATTTGCAGTACATACGTTAAAAAATTCATAGTTGTGGAACATAAATATTACTTGGAATAACCCATGTACCAAGAAGGAACCATAATGAAAATTAGCAAATATCTTAATTGAACAATAACAAAATACTACATATCAAAACCTGTAGGATAAAGCTAAGGCAATATTTATGGAGAAATGTACAGCCTTAAATGTTTTTGTCAGAAAACAAACAGCAAAAGCTGAAAATCAATGAGTGAGGCATAACCTCCAAAAATTAGAAAAGGAATAGTTTTTTAAAACTTCACTTCCACCAGACTCACTCTTTACCATGAACAACTATGAAACTGGGCCGACTATACATGGAACAACTCTTTTCAGACATTAGGCAAACTGGCAGTATAGGATGCTGATCCCTGAGAGAAGGGAAACAAAGGCAGACTCTGCAGTTGCCCTTTCTCCCGGTAGGCACTTACTGAGCCATGGCATAGGGAGGGAGCGAAACCAAGGAAAGCATAGCAGTATTTGTAAGCTGAGAAAACAGGTCAGGACAACTGCAGTTTGTGAGACAGACTATAGGAGAGGAGAGAGCTACACAGAGAAAGAACTGCAGAAATATGATGGGGTCCCCTTGGGTCTTTAGCTGAACACTAAGTTGAATATGTTTAGGATGAAATTCCACAGGGCTGGGCAAAGAATAACCATTGGAGAGCTGTAAGATGAAAATTTCCAAAGTTCTTACAGAGTTGGGAGATGTTTAAGTTCTGACAAGCCAGATACAAGGGACCCTGTTCAATACACAGGATAGACAGTAGAGCACCCTGTCAGGTCACACCTCAGCAATAGGGCTAAACTAGCCCAGAACATAGGTTTAAAAGCAAGTCTTGAAATTATCTAAGTGACCCACTACTTGCCCAAACAAACTTCAACATTCTTTCAAGGAAAAAAACAAAATCCAGCTCATCAACAATGTAACGTTCACAATGTCCAGTATCTAATAAAAACAAAATTACAAATATGTGAATAAGCAGGAAGATACCTAGAAGAGAAAAATCAATAGCAATATGCCCAGAAATGATGAATATGATGGAATTAGCAGAGATGTTAAACAAGTAATTATAAAAACACTCATTAAGGACCTAGGAGCAAGATGGCAGTGTGAATAGAGCAGCAGAAATCTCATACCAAATCCACATGTATTTATGAAAATATAACAAAGACAATTCTTCTTAGAATAAAGACCAGAGGACACAGGAAAACATCCAGACCACATCCACACCTGCAAGAACCCAGGGCCTAGCAAAGGGGGTAAGATACAAGCCCCAGCCTGGCAGGACCTGAGCGCCCCCTCCCCCCAGCTCCTGGCAGGAGGAGAGGAGTTGGAGCCGGGAGGGAGAGGAAACCCAGGACTGCTGAACACCCAGCCCCAGCCATCCGCACCAGAGCACAGACACAATGCATGTGTGGGGTCCTGGATACTAGGTAAACAGGACGGCAAGACCGGTGAGCAGGTCCCTGAGGCCAGCACCCTAGGACCAAGAAAAGCAAGCAGCTTTTTTTTTTATATCAGTTTTTTTTTTGGTGAGTGCTTTTTGGAAGTCTTAAAGGGACAGGGACCCCAAAACCAGACGGAAGCGTCCGGGACACTTAGTCCAGAGGCAGAGAATCTGGGGATCTCTGGGCACTCTAACCCCCTGGGCAGCAGGGAGCACAGAGGCCCCTCACGGAGATAAATAGCCTCCCGACCACTCCCCCTGCAACACGGCTCCACCATTTTGGAGCAGCAGCCCGAGCCAGGCCACGCTCAAAGCAACAGCAGAGATAAATTCCATAGCAGCCAGGCAGGAATCAGAAGCCCTGTCTGTGTGCAGCTGCCCAGCACAAGCCACTAGAGGTTGCTGTTCTCCCAGGAGAGGAAGGCCACAAACCAACAAGAAGGGAAGTTCTTCCAGCCGTCACTCGTCCCAGCTCTGTAAACTATTTCTATCACCATGAAAAGGCAAAATTACAGGCAAACCAAGATCACAGAGACAAACAACACCAGAGAAGGAGACAGACCTAACCAGTCTTCCTGAAAAAGAATTCAAAATAAAAATCATAAACATGCTGACGGAGATGCAGAGAAATATGCAAGAGAAATGGCATGAAGTCCGGAGGGAGATCACAGATGCCAGGAAGGAGGTTACAGAAGTAAAACAAACTCTGGAAGGATTTATAAGCAGAATGGATAAGATGCAAGAGGCCATTCATGGAATAGAAACCAGATAACAGGAATGCATAGAAGCTGACATAGAAAGAGAGAAAAGGATCTCCAGAAATGAAACAATATTAAGAGAACTATGTGACCAATCCAAAAGGAAGAATATCCATATTATAGGGGTACCAGAAGAAGAAGAGAGAGAAAAAGGGATAGAAAGTGTCTTTGAAGAAATAATTACTGAAAACTTCCCCAAACTGGGGGAGAAAATAATCAAACAGACCACGGAAATACACAGAACTCCCAACAGAAAGGACCCAAGGAGGACAACATCAAAACACATAATACTTAAAATGGCAAAGAACAAAGACAAGGAAAGAGTTTTAAAGGCAGCTAGAGAGAAAAAAGTCACCTATAAAGGAAAACCCATGAGACTATCATCAGACTTCTCGACAGAAACTTACAGGCCAGAAGAGAAGGGCATGATATATTTAATGCAATGAAACAGAAGGGCCTTGAACCAATGATACTGCATCCAGCACGATTATCATTTAAATATGATGCAGGGATTAAACAATTCCCAGACAAGCAAAAGATGAGGGAATTTGCCTCCCACAAACCACCTCTACAGGGCATCTTACAGGGACTGCTCTAGATGGGAGCACTCCTAAAAAGAGCACAGAACAAAACACCCAACATATGAAGAATGGAGGAGGAGGAATAAGAAGGGAGAGAAGAAAAGAATCTCCAAACAGTGTATATAACAGCTCAATAAGTGAGCTAAGTTAGGCAGTAAGATACTAAAGAAGCTAACCTTGAACCTTTGGTAACCACAAATCTAAAGCCTGCAATGGCAATAAGTACATATCTCTCAATAGTCACCCTAAACGTAAATGGACTTAATGCACCAATCAAAAGACACAGAGTAACAGAATGGATAAAAAAGCAAGACCCATCTATATGCTGCTTACAAGAAACTCACCTCAAGCCCAAAGACAGGCACAGACTAAAAGTCAAGGGATGGAAAAACATATTTCAGGCAAACAACAGTGAAAAGAAAGCAGGGGTTGCAGTACTAATATCAGACAAAATAGACTTCAAAACAAAGAAAGTAACAAGAGATAAAGAAGGACACTACATAATGATAAAGGGCTCAGTCCAACAAGAGGATATAACCATTCTAAATATATATGCACCCAACACAGGAGCACCAGCATATATGAAACAAATACTAACAGAACTAAAGGGGGAAATAGAGTGCAATTCATTCATTTTAGAAGACGTCAACATGCCACTCACCCCAAAGGATAGATCCACCGAGCAGAAAATAAGTAAGGACACGGAGGCACTGAACAACACAGTAGAACAGATGGACCTAATAGACATCTATAGAACTCTACATCCAAAAGCAACAGGATATACATTCTTCTCAAGTGCACATGGAACATTCTCCAGAATAGACCACATACTAGCCCACAAAAAGAGCCTCAGTAAATTCCAAAATATTGAAATTCTACCAACCAACTTTTCAGACCACAAAGGTATAAAACTAGAAATAAATTCTACAAAGAAAACAAAAAAGCTCACAAACACATGGAGGCTTAACGACATGCTCCTAAATAATCAATGGATCAACGAACAAATTAAAATAGAGATCAGGCAATATATGGAAACAAATGACAACAACAACACAAAGCCCCAACTTCTGTGGGACACAGCAAAAGCAGTCTTAAGAGGAAAGTATATAGCGATCCAGGCACACTTGAAGAAGGAAGAACAATCCCAAATGAATAGTCTAACATCACAATTATCGAAACTGGAAAAAGAAGAACAAATGAGGCCTAAAGTCAGCAGAAGGAGAGACATAATAAAGATCAGAGAAGAAATAAACAAAATTGAGAAGAATAAAACAATAGCAAAAATCAACGAAACCAAGAGCTGGTTCTTTGAGAAAATAAACAAAATAGATAAGCCTCTAGCCAAACTTATTAAGAGAAGAAGAGAATCAACACAAATCAACAGCATCAGAAATGAAAACGGAATAATCACGACAGACTCCACAGAAATACAAAGAATTATTAAAGACTACTATGAAAACCTATATGCCAACAAGCTGGAAAACCTAGAAGAAATGGACAACTTCCTAGAAAAATACAACCTTTCAAGACTGACCAAGGAAGAAACACAAAATCTAAACAACCCAATTATGAGCAAAGAAATTGAAACGGTAATCAAAAAAATACCCAAGAACAAAACCCCTGGGCCAGATGGATTTACCTCAGAATTTTATCAGACACACAGAGAAGACATAATACCCATTCTCCTTAAAGTGTTCCAAAAAGTAGAAGAGGAGGGAATACTCCCAAACTCATTCTATGAAGCCAACATCACCCTGATACCAAA